>NC_052166.1:65326186-65643384 GCF_902713615.1 Scyliorhinus canicula
TGGTTCTGTAACCTTTCATTCCTGTTAGAAAGGAAAAAAAGCCTATCGATCTCATTTTTTGAGACTTCCAATTGATGCCGGGGCCCCAGTAGCTTTCTGAGAAGGAGAGAGAGTTCTGGATTCCTCTGTGTCCCTGACATCACCACTGAATGGCCCGGCTCCCAATCTGCCCCCTTGTTCTGGACTCCCCCTGCTCACCGAAGAAAATAGTTTCTGCCGATAAATCCGATCAAATTGTCACAAACACCTCGATTTGATCACCCCTTAACCTTTGAGGGAATATAGCTCAAGATTTTTAAAAAAAATAAATTTTAGAGAACCCAATTATTTTTTCCAATTAAGGGGCAATTTAGCGTGGCCAATCCACCTATCCTGCACATCTTTTGGGTTGTGGGGGTGAAACCCACGCAGACACGGGGAGAATGTGCAAACTCCACACGGACAGTGACCCAGGGCCGGGATTTGAACCCAGGTCCTCAGCGCCGTAGGCGACAATGCTAACCACTGTGCCACCGTGCTGCCTTATAGCTCAAGATTTAACCTGAGCCCTGGTATCATCTGTTTTCCTGGTTTATTGAGTCCAAGAAGAGTATTATTCATTTTCTTTAAAATTTTTCCAATTAAGGGGCAATTAATAATAATAATCTCTATTATTGTCACAAGTCGCCTAGTCGCCACAAATCCCCTAGTCGCCACATTCCGGCGCCTGTTCGGGTACACAGAGGGAGAATTCAGAATGTCCAATTCACCTAACAGCACGTCTTTGGGGAGGAAACCGGAGCACCCGGAGGAAACCCACGCGGCCACGGGGAGAACGTACAGACTCCGCACAGACAGTGACCCAAGCCAGGATCAAACCCGTGGGAAGAGTATCTATTTCTAAGTAGTAAAATAAGTTTTCCTGATTTTCAGGAACAGTCGCCAACAATAACAGCAGACATTATTTTCCAACCCATCCCACCAGATCTCCCGGTCCCATCAAAAATGATGGTTTACCTGAGGACAGGATGTGCGAACCACACAAAGCACCACATTCCTCAGCGGGATCCGCAGAATCCGGCAGCGGCCAAGGGCGAGCTGCCTCCACCACAGAAGTGCCGGAAGATCCCGGTCAACAATATGCGTTTATATGGCACCTTCACAAAGAAACATGTCCCCGTATTCTTCACAGAAGCATCATCAGAGAAAAGTGAGACAATGGGCCACATGAGGACCAGCCGTCAAAATCCTTGGTCAAGGAGGTTTAACCCACACCCTCAGAGAGGAGAGAGAGAGCGGGTGGGGCGGGGGAGGGGTGGATTCGAGAGGGAATCCCAGAATCTAGGGGCTAGCACGGCCACCAATGGTGAGGTGATGGGAGTGAGGCAAGAGGGAAGAGTTGGAGGGCTTGAGTTCTGGAGTGGGGGGGGGGGGGGGGGGGGGGTGTAGGTTAGAGTTGCAGCGCTGGAGGGGGTCACATGGATAAGAAGAGGGCGAAGCCACAGAGGGATTTAAACACAAGGATGAACATCTGAGAATGGAAGCATTGGAGGGGTGGAGACCATTGTAAGGCAGCCCATTGTCAGACACCCAGAGAGTGAATAATTTAAGAACAGGGATTTGGTGAAGAATGTGACAACCATCATGGACAGGAGCCAATCACCAGGATGGTTCCAGCGATGAGGACCGTCAGTTTGATTGGAGAAGATTGGGACTGTCTCCTTGGAGAAGACAAGGCTGAGAGGAGATTTGTTAGTGACGTTGAAGATCATGAGGGGCCTGGGCAAAGCAGAAAAGGAGAAACAGGATGGTGGACGAGAGGGCACAGATTAAAAATAAAAGAGCAATGGCGGCATGAGAGAGGCTTTCACACAACACTGTTGTTAGGGTCTGGAATGACCGGAGCGGCTCGCTGGCACAGCGGTTAGCACTGCTGCCTCACGGCACCGAGGACCCGGATTCGACCTTGGCCCCGGCTCACTGTCCGTGTGGCGTTTGTACATTCTCCCCATGTCTGCGTGGGTCTCACCCCCACAACCCAAAGATGTGCAGGGCAGGTGAATTGTCCCTTAATTGGGAAAAAAATAATTGGGTAGTCTAAATTTATTTAAAAAAAGGACCTGGAATGATCTGCCTGAGAGCGTGGCGGAGGCAGATTCAACCGAGGCCTTCGAAAAGAGAAACGGATAATTACCTGAACAGAAAAACATTGAGAGGGAAGTAGCGGGAGGGTGGGACCAGCTAAGCCAGCATAGGCAAGACAGGCTGAGTGGCCTCCTTCTGTGTTGTAACCATTCATTGGTTCAATGGACATAAAAAATGCCCAGACCCCATCTCCTTCCCATTCATCCCCTGACCTGTCCCCTATAATACAGGGAGGTGAGGCAAATTGTTGCCCAGGCCAGCTGCTCTAAGGAATATTAAATCCTTAATAGCCCAATTAATTGGCACTTTTTTATAAAAATAATTTTTATTAAGGTTTTCACAAAATATAAACAAAACAATATTAACAGAACAACCATGGTAAAAACCCAAGAACAACACCCACCCCACTACAAAAGCAACTACTAAAACAAAAACAAAAAAAAGCAAACAAAAAGGAAAGAGATAACACCCGCCAGAGCCACCAGACCCATGTACACACTTCTCCCTCCCTCCCACCAAACCCAATCCCCCCCCCCCCCCCCCCCGGTTCAATTAATTGGCACTTGAGAGCTTCATAGAATTTACAGTGCAGAAGGAGGCCATTCGGCCCATCGTGTCTGCACCAGCTCTTGGAAAGAGCACCCCACCTAAGCCCAACCTCCACCCTATACCTACACCTCCACTCTATCCCCGTAAACCAGTAACTCCACCTAAACTAAGGGCAATTTAGCATGGCCAATCCACCTAACCTAAACCACCTTTGGACTGTGGGAGGAAACCGGAGCACCCGGAGGAAACCCACGCAGACACGGGGAGATGGTGCAGACTCCACACAGACAGTGACTCAAGGCAGGAATTGAACCCGGGACCCTGGAGCTGTGAAGCAACTGTGCTAACCATTGTGCAGCCGTGCTGCCCAATTCGCAGGGTTCTAGGAGGAGGTGAATGTACAGCACAGACAGGACAGGCAGAATAGCCTCCAGCCCCACTGTAACCACCCTGTGATTTGTGTTTGAATATAAATAACAGCGGGCAGCTCTAAATTCACCTGCAAGAAGGAAAGTTTTAGCAGAGGCAGACGTAAATATAACGACAGGCTCCAGAATCGCTGTGGTGTTATTACACTCTTTGATGTATCAGATTAATCACAAATCTGCATCTCTGATCTGCCGACTCATTTTCCATGTACTGTCTCAAAAAACACCGCTGTACGTTAGAAATTATCGTCAGATCAAAGCCCAAGACACCCACAGAGACAACGCACACCTCCACACGCAGGATGTTTCAAGAAATGGAACATTCCAGAACACTGTCAGCTTTCAGTGCTATAAAGAGCGAAGAAGCTTCAAAGCCCAACACCTTCATAAACATTTACTTTCAAAATCAAAACTGCATTTCAATATGAAAAGCACAGACAATAATTACTCTGAGAACTCGTAGAGAGAGAGTAGCATTTGGCACAACATGGAAGAAAAGCAGGTGGAGGTGTGGAGGGGGGATGGTGTGGGTGATAGAGGGGTGCGGGCGGGGAGGGGCGTGGGGGTTCGGGTGGGGGGTGCGATTTTCTTTTATAAATTTAGAGTACCCAATTTTTTTTTTCCAGCAACAGTAAACCCCTCCCCACTTTTTTTTTAAAAATAATTTTTATTGGAATTTTTTACAGAAAATATAACAAGTATAGCAAAAAGCAGTAATATGCAACTAACAGCCCCATAACACCCACAATTCCCCCCATACCGTAACATCACATGTATCACATCCCCCCCCCCCCAAACAAGAGAACTTAACCATAAATTAAAATTAGATAAATCAAATTTAAATAAAATAAGCCAACATAATCAACGTCCCCCCCCCCCGGGTTGCTGCTGCTACTGTCCCAGTACCCTATCGTTGAGCCAGAAAGTCGAGGAAAGGTTGCCACCGTTTAAAGAACCCTTGCACCAATCCTCTCAGGGCGAATTTAACCTTCTCAAGCTTAATGAAGCCCGCCATGTCATTGATCCAGGTCTCCACGCTTGGGGGCCTCGCGTCCTTCCACTGTAGCAAAATCCTTCGCCGGGCTACTAGGGACGCAAAGGCCAGCACACCGGCCTCTTTCGCCTCCTGCACTCCCGGCTCTACCCCAACCCCAAAGATCGCGAGTCCCCATCCTGGCTTGACCCTGGATCCCACCACCCTTGACACCGTCCTCGCCACCCCCTTCCAGAACTCCTCCAATGCCGGGCATGCCCAGAACATTTGGGCATGGTTCGCTGGACTCCCCGAGCACCTGACACACCTGTCTTCACCCCCAAAGAACCTACTCATCCTCATCCCAGTCATGTGGGCCCTGTGCAGCACCTTGAATTGGATGAGGCTAAGCCGCGCACACGAGGAGGAAGAATTTACCCTCTCCAGGGCATCAGCCCATGTCCCGTCTTCGATCTGTTCCCCCTCCCACTTCGTTTTCAGCTCCTCTACTGACGCCTCTTCCACCTCCTGCATAAGCTTGTAGATATCGGATATCTTCCCCTCCCCGAACCAGACCCCCGAGAGCACCCTGTCACTCACCCCCTTCGCGGGGAGCGCAGGGAATCCCTCCACCTGCCGTCTAGCAAATGCCTTTACCTGCAGATATCTAAACATGTTTCCCGGCGGGAGCCCAAATTTCTCCTCCAACTCCCCCAGGCTCGTAAACCTTCCGTCGATAAACAGGTCCCTCAGCTGTCTAATGCCCGCTCTATACCATCCCCGAAATCCCCCATCCATGTTCCCCGGGACGAACCTATGGTTCCCCCTTAACGGAGCCTCCATCGAGCCCCCCACTTCTCCCCTATGTCGCCTCCACTGCCCCCAAATCTTGAGGGTAGCCGCCACCACCGGACTCGTGGTATACCTCGTGGGAGGGAGCGGCCACGGCGCCGTTACCAGGGCCCCCAGGCTTGTATCCCCACAGGACGCTCTCTCCATCCGTTTCCATGCTGCCCCCTCCCCCTCCATCACCCACTTACGCACCATCGACACGTTGGCCGCCCAGTAGTACCCCGAGAAGTTGGGCAACGCCAGCCCCCCCCCATCCCTACTCCGCTCCAAGAAGACCCTCTTCACCCTCGGGGTGCCATGCGCCCAAACAAATCCCATGATGCTGCTGGTCACCCTTTTAAAAAAGGCCCTAGGGATAAAGATGGGCAAGCACTGGAAGAGGAACAAGAACCTCGGGAGAACCGTCATTTTGACGGATTGCACTCTGCCCGCCAGCGATAGCGGCACCATGTCCCACCTTTTAAATTCCTCCTCCATCTGTTCCACTAGTCTGGTGAAGTTAAGCTTATGAAGAGCCCCCCAACTCCTGGCCACCTGCACCCCCAGGTACCTGAAACTCTTCACTGCCCTCCTGAAGGGGAGCCTCCCAATTCCCTCCTCCTGATCTCCCGGGTGCACTACAAATACCTCGCTCTTTCCTAAGTTCAGCTTATAGCCCGAGAAGCCCCCAAATTCCGCTAACAGTTCCATCACCCCCGGCATTCCCCCCTCTGGGTCCGCCACATATAACAGCAGGTCGTCCGCATACAGCGATACCCGGTGCTCCTCCCCCCCCCCCGCACCAGACCCCTCCACTTCCCTGACTCCCTCAACGCCGTGGCCAGCGGTTCAATCGCCAGTGCAAAGAGCAGGGGGGACAGGGGACACCCCTGCCTGGTCCCACGATAAAGCCTAAAATACTCCGATCTCCTTCCATTGGTAACTACACTCGCCATCGGCGCCGCGTAAAGCAGCCTCACCCATTTGATGAATCCCTCCCCAAATCCAAACCTCTCCAGCACCTCCCATAGGTACCGCCACTCAACTCTATCAAACGCTTTCTCCGCATCCAGCGCCACCACTATCTCCGCCTCACCCTCAACTGCCGGCATCATGATAACATTGAGCAGTCTCCGCACATTCGTGTTGAGCTGCCGCCCCTTGACAAACCCTGTCTGATCTTCATGAATTACCTCTGGCACACAATCCTCTATCCTGGTAGCCAGGATCTTCGCCAGCAACTTAGCGTCTACGTTAAGGAGTGAGATAGGCCTATATGATCCGCACTGCAAGGGGTCCTTATCCCGTTTTAGGATCAAAGAGATCAGTGCCCGCGACTTCGTCGGGGGCAAAGCCCCCCCCCCCCTCCCACGCCTCATTGAAAGTTCGCACCAGCAGGGGACCCACCAGGTCCGCATATTTTTTGTAAAATTCTGCCGGGAACCCGTCCGGCCCCGGGGCCTTACCTGACTGCATTTGCCCGATCCCCCTGACTAGCTCCTCCAACTCTATCGGCGCCCCCAGCCCCTTAACCAGCCTCTCTTGAACCCTTGGGAAACATAGCCTGTTCATGAAGCTCTCCATCCCCTCTCTCCCCCTCGGAGGTTCCGACCGGTACAATCCCTCGTAAAAGTCCCTAAAGACCCCATTTACTTCTGTCCCCTTCTGCACTACATTTCCACCCCCATCCTTCACTCCCCCAATTTCCCTAGCCGCATCTCGCCTACGGAGCTGATGCGCCAACATCCTGCTCGCCTTCTCTCCATACTCATATACCGCGCCCTGCGCCCTCCTCCACTGTGTCTCCGCCTTTCTGGTGGTCAACAAGTCAAAATTGGCCTGCAACCTGCGCCGTTCTCCCAGCAACCCTTCCTCCGGTGCCTCCGCATATCTCCTGTCCACCTCCAGAAGCTCTCCCACCAGTCTCTCCCTCTCCTTCCTCTCCCTCCTTTCCCTGTGGGCCTGGATGGAGATCAGCTCCCCCCGGATCACTGCTTTCAGAGCCTCCCAGACCATCCCCACCTGGACCTCCCCCATATCATTGGTATTCAGATACCCCTCAATCCTTCTCCGAACCCTCTTACACACCTCCTCCTCCGCCAGCATCCCTGCATCCAGGCGCCAGAGCGGGCGCTGGTCCCGTGCCTCCCCCATCTCCAGATCAATCCAGTGCGGGGCATGGTCCGAAATCGCTATGGCCGAATACTCGGCATCCTGCACCCTCGGGATCAACCCCCTGCTCAGGACAAAAAAGTCTATCCGGGAATAAACCCTATGGACGTGAGAGAAAAAGGAATACTCCCGCGCTCTCGGTCTCCCAAACCTCCAGGGATCCACCCCTCCCATCTGGTCCATGTATCCCCTCAGCACTTTGGCCGCCGCCGGTCTCCTACCCGTCCTTGAACTGGACCGGTCCAGTGTGGGATCCAGCACTGTGTTAAAATCTCCCACCATGATCAGGCTCCCTGCCTCCAGGTCCGGGATGCGGCCCAACAAGCGCCTCATGAAGCCGGCATCATCCCAATTCGGGGCATATACGTTCACCAGCACCACCTTCTCTCCCTGCAGCCTGCCCCTCACCATGATATATCTGCCCTCCTTGTCCGACACCACCTCAGCCGCCTCAAATGCCACCCTCTTCCCCACTAGAATCGCCACCCCCCGGTTCTTTGCGTCCAATCCTGAATGATAAACCTGCCCCACCCACCCCTTCCTCAGACGGACCTGGTCCGCCACCTTCAGGTGGGTCTCCTGGAGCATAGCCACGTCCGCCTTCAACCCTCTTAGATGGGAGACCACCCTGGTTCTCTTAACCGGCCCGTTCAGCCCCCTCACGTTCCAGGTAATCAGCCGGATCAGAGGGCAACCCGCCCCCCTCCCCTGCCGACTAGCCATAGCTTGGCAGATGTTCGCCCCAGGCCAGCACACCCCGCTCGACCCGTTCCCCATGGCGATAGCGCCTCTCCTCTTCCCCCCCGGCCCTCATCGGCTCCTTCCTAGTCGTTCCAGCAGAACCCCTCCCCACTTGAGAGACGGGGATTAGATTGAAGTGTTGCGAACCACACACAATATTGTACCCGTGGTGATATTGTAGTTAGTGAACAGTGTGGTTAGCATTGGCATTCGTATTAAACGTCCCTTTTGCCAAAAATAGTGAACTAGATATATCACCTTGCTTCAGTTACTTGCACCATTAGCTGGAGGTCCCCCCCCCCCCCCCCCCCCCCCCCACCCGCCGAGTCACTCACCAGCCTGAGTTGCAAACGCATCGGCCGTTCCTTCACTGTCACTGGGTTAAAATCTTGCAACTCCCACCCTAATAGCACTGTGGGTGTACCTACACCACATGGACTGCAGTGGTTCAAAAGAGCAGCTCACTACCACCTACACGAGGGTATTTAGGGTTTCATAGAATTTACAGTGCAGAAGGAGGCCATTCGGCCCATTGAGTCTGCACCGGCTCTTGGAAAGAGCACCCTACCCAAGGTCAACACCTCCACCCTATCCCCTGAACCCAGTAACCCGACCCAACACGAATTTTAGACACTAAGGGCAATTTATCATGGCCAATCCACCTAACCTGCACATCTTTGGACTGTGGGAGGAAACCGGAGCATCCGGAGGAAACCCACGCACACACGGGGAGGATGTGCAGACTCCGCACAGATAGTGACCCAAGCCGGGAATCGAACCTGGGGCCCTGGCGCTGTGAAGCAATTGTGCTAATGTGGTGAATTATAAACCTCAGTAATTCACACTGTATTGTACCACATGTATTGAGCATAGTGGTTAACTGATGAGACCATCAATTCACGCGACACGTGGTTAGAAGTGAACAGTGGTTTTAATCGTTTTATAATCTGTACCGGATTGTGTGTAATCGCGCGGCCCTGCCCATAGGGGGAGATGAGGAGTTTGTACTGGGCTCCGCCCATGGCTCCTCCCCCAGCCGGAAGTATAAAGATCAGTGCTGTGAGCCTGCTGCCAGTTCATCTCGAGTTCATCCCGTCACAGGCAGGCTCTGTTATAAGACGATTAAAACCACTGTTCACTTCTAACCACGTGTCGCGTGAATTGATGGTCTCATCAGCCAACCACTATGCTACCGTGCTGCCCATTTTAAGACCTTTTTGGGAATGGTGGGGAAGGCTGTACAGTAACAGCCACCCGTTCTAACTTTCCAACACTGGGAAGATGGCAAAAAGATGTGAAGACATTCGAAAGGAGTCAGAGGAATGTTTCCAGAGCTGATGAAGTTCAGTTACGTGGATGAATTGGAGAAGGCAGGACTGTTCTCCCCCGTGATGAGATGATCAACAGGAGATGGAGTTTCTCAAAACCACGAGAGGCCGGGACAGGGTAGATCGGGAATAACTGTTCCCATTGGTGGAAGGTTTATGAACCAGATGTGGATATGCCTGTCAGCGATTTCATAGATGGCTGGCGGTGCGACCTCCAACCAGCAGGTGGAGGTACAGGCACACCATGCGGCCTCAAGAAAGTGGTCATGTGACAAGGCCCTCCAATATAAGTGCGGCATATCCGGACATGAGGAGATACCGAAGAGGACAAAGAAACTCCATGATAACTTGCTCTGTAACAGATCGTTATCTTACCACGTGTGATTCAGTAAAGATCCTGGTTTGGCCAAGTTTCAAGTTGTTTGTCTCATTCCTTGCTAGATATTGATCACCAAACACAACACCAGTGGTCACTGATTTAGGGTGACTGCTGGGCGAAGCAATGGTGGCTTAACGTGAGGAGAAATGTTTTTACACTCGCCGTGGTTAGGATGTGGAATGCACAGCCCTGAGAGTGTGGGGGGAGGCAGATTCATTTGCGGTTTTCAAAGGGGTATTGGCCCATTATCCGGACAGAAACAAATTTGCAGAGCTACAGAGAAAAGGAGGGGGAGTGGGGCCAAGTGAGTTACACCCGCAGAGAACCAGTACAGACACAACTGGCCGAATGGCCTCCCTCTGTGCTGTAACCATTCTACGATTTGATTAATCCAATGCATCTGTGGCTCCGACCCGAGCCGGCATGCACCGGCACAGTAAACCAGGTAATTGTGCAGTGTAACATTCATTGACACGAACAAGTTACTCATACAAGGATAGAGAAAAAAAAAATCGGGCAGCTCATTCTTCTGATGACACCCCCGGTCTCCTGGTAAACCTGGAACAAGCTGACATTACTTATAGGTTGTGGGTTTTAGAGGAAAGATTGAGAGGGCGGTGGATGCTCAATGTGCTGAAAGCCACGATGAATCAGAACAATATTGTTTTCCATCTCCATTCGGCTGGCCTGTGGTTGTATCTTTCCAACTATTAATCATTTCCTGTTTCTTGTGTTCATCGTGCACTCTGATGTTTCCGAGCCTGTGGGGATCTGTGTTGGCAAAAGGGGCTATGAGCTACACGGCAGGCATCCGGACAATCTAATGACATAATGGGCTTTGCATCTGTTACTCCATCGGACTGACTGTTCTGACAAGTCAAATCTTTCAACAGATTTCCACCGTCCACAAACTAACACCTTTTTGAAACGCGGGGCAAGATTTTGTTGGAAACGTAACAGCGTGTGGGCGACGCTCGCTGTTATTAATGCACGTGCCAGCAAATTGTGGCGGGAGAGAGATGCCTGTCATTTGGGAATGGCCACGCAGGTCGCTGTCCGAATCACACCATTCTGCCACCGGTTTCGCTAAAACTCTCGCTTAACCGTCCCATGAGTTTCAGGAAATTACTGATTGGTGACTGAACGTGCACCCATTCCCCTGTCACCGGCCCGTGCTCGCTGACCCATATAGAGGTCAACCGATGTCTTGGTTTGGAAATTCTCATCCTCATTTTCAAATCCCTCCATTCCCTCGACCCTCCCTAACTCCATAATCACCATCCGCCTCACGATGCACGGAGATTACTGATTCCCTCTAATTCTGGCCCCCTTGAGCACCCTCAATTTTAATCACTCCACCAATGGACCTTCAATTGTCTAGTCTCCAAACTCTGGATTTCCTTCTGTGCATTTCTTTCCAAGGGGCTGGTTTGGCACAGTGGGCTAAACAGCTGGCTTGCAATGCCAGCAGCGCGGGTTCAATTCCCGTAATGGCCTCCCCGAACAGGCGCCGGGACGTGGCGACTAGGGGCTTTTCACTGCAACTTCATTGAAGCCTACTCGTGACAATAAGCTATTATTATTCTTATTCTTTCTTTAAGACACTTAAGAGCGAACTCTTTGATCGAGTTTTGTTCTTCTGTAATAACGGCTAGAATTCTCTGTTTGGGCCCACGGCCGCGATTTAAAAAAACTATATATTTTTCTTTTTTCCCCAATTAAGGTGCAATTTAGCGTGGCCAATCCCCCTACCCTTCACATCTTTGGGTTGTGGGGGTGAGACCCACGCAGACACGGGAAGATTGTGCAAACTCCACACAGACAGTGACCCAGAGCCGGGACTGAACCCAGGTCCTTGGCGCCGTGAGGCAGCTGTGCCACAGTGCCGCGCCCTAAGGCCGCGATTTAACTAAAAAAATGCAGAGTCCGTTTTGGGCGGGATTAGCGGGGTCTAGTTTTTTTTTTTCGAACCACGGCTCCCCGCAGAGGCCGCACTTCACCACATTCCCTGTACTGAGGAACACCTCATTGCAGGATCTCCGGACCCCGACGTGACCTCCGGACACCCACAACACTCCAATTCACCTATAAGGGGGTACTCAGGGACACCCCCACCCCCTCCCCCCACACCCCACCTCATACAGGCTGGGCATCCCTGGGACCGATGCGCAGCGTGAGCAAAGTTCCAGCATGGCACCCTTGCAGTGCCACCTTGGCAGTGACCCTGCCAGCGTTACAGTACCCATGACAGCCCGGCAATGCCACCTGGGTGGTACCAGCAGTGCCCAGAGGCCAGCCACCCGGGGGCCTCCAATTGCCTGGGAGATCCCCACCCCCAGTTCTGTTCCACCTCATCCCCGTTTGGGTGGAGCAGCGTCCAACGATGCCCGGCTGGGGCCTCCTCCCTGGTTGAGCTTGGCCATGCCCACCCCCCCCCCCCCCCATGAAACAGCTGGGGTCAGAGGGTATCCAGAGAGGCAGTCTGGGTGGACCAGAGGCTTTCTGAGCATTCAAAAGGCACAGCCAGCAGTGTGAGCAACCAGCAGTGTGAGCAGCCAGCAGTGTGAGCAGCCACCAGTGTGAGCACAGTCAGCAGCCAGCAGTGTGAGCAGCCAGCAGTGTGAGTGTGAGCAGCCAGCAGTGTGAGTGTGAGCAGCCAGCAGGGTGAGCAGCCAGCAGTGCGAGCAGCCAGCAGTGCGAGCAGCCAGCAGTGTGAGCACAGTCAGCAGCCAGCAGTGCGAGCAGCCAGCAGTGTGAGCAGCCAGCAGTGTGAGTGTGAGCAGCCAGCAGTGTGAGCAGCCAGCAGTGTGAGCAGCCAGGAGCCTGTGGTATCACCCACCAAAGTCAGACTGCGGCAATGGTGGACTGTGCCAGGCCACACCAATCCCAAGGGGGACACCCCAAGCGCATGGCCTTGTAACCAAGGTGTTCCCCGTCACTGCCCTCCGGCCTTGGCAGGCACCCCCCCCCCCAACCGCAACCAGCACGCCTGACAATTTTTGAGACTTTTTCAGAGTTTTTCTAGCCGCGTCCTTTTCTACATTTTAACAGTGAATCCAACTTAAAATCTCCTCAATCTGATTGTGAAACACTTTGGGATGTTGTGAAAGGTGTTATGTAAATGCAATTCTTCCCTTTCTCGATGAGAAGAAACGCAGGGTTGCTGTAGTTGGGTAAATTATTTGTTAGACTGGTTAAAGATGGGGTTACTGGGCTACGGGGATATGGTTGAGGTGTGGGCTTAACAGGGATGCTCTTTCCAATAGCCGATGGGCCGAATGGCCTTCTTCTGCACTGTAAATTCTATGATTCTATACATATATGCGAATCTGGTTAAAGTAGAAGCTACTCTGATTAAAGTATTTGTGAATCTGGTTAAACTATATGTTAAGGGGCTGGTTTAGCTCACTGGGCTAAATTGCAGGCTTTTAAAGCAGACCATGGCAGGCCAGCAACACGGTTCGATTCCCGTACCAGCCTCCCCGGACAGGTAACGGAATGTGGCGACCTGGGGCTTTTCACAGTAACTTCATTGAAGCCTACTCGTGACAATAAGCAATTTTCATTTTCATTTGGATAGATTATATGGGAATCTGGTTAAATTATCTGATCATCTGGTTATAGAATCCCTCCAGTCCCGAAGGAGGCCATTCGGCCCCTTGAGTCTGCACTGACCCTCCGAAATAGCACCTTACCCAGTTCCACTCCCCTGCACCATCCCTGTAACCCCGCCTAACCTTTGGACACTAAGGGGCAATTTAGTACGGCCAATCCACCTAACCTGCACATCCATTGGACTGTGGGAGGAAACCGGAGCACCCGGAGGAAACCCACGCACACACGGGGAGAAGGTGCAAACTCCACACCGGAATCGAACCCTGGTGCTGTGAGGCAGCAGTGCTACGATAACCTGGCTAAATTATATCTTAATCTGGTTATAAATATTAGTTTTGATCACTGGGTTCAGTCACAAATGTGTTTAGTCGGGTCCTGGAGTTAATGCAGTGACAGCAGGTCTATTAAAAGACACTCTCGGATTGGGTTACATCAAACTGTTTATAGCAAAGTCCAGCTGGTAACTGGCACCAGCATTAATTGTTTATCCCCATTCGTCACGTCATGTTGTGGGAGTTTAATGAAGAGGGAATGTGTGGCCAGTTAAAATTAATCCTTCGGGATTAGTGTCAGGAGTTTGCGTGAGGCCTGGTTCCCAATTTCTAGCCCGGCCAGATAGATTTTGATGAGAAATGAAACTCCATGAGGCACTGAGCTTGCAGCACGAGTGTGGAATAAATATAGGTCATCACACACTTAATGTTTTTTAAAAAAAAATTCCAATTAAGGGACAATTTAGCGTGGCCAATCCACCTTCTCTGCACATCTTTGGGTTGTGGGGGTGAGACCCATGCAGACACGGGGAGAATGTGCAAACTCCATACAGACAGTGACCCGGGGCCAGGATCGAACCCGAGTCCTCGGCGCTGTGAGGCAGCAGTGCTAACTACTGCACCACCGTGCCGCCCTATCACACACTTAATTAAGCAGCGCTTGTAGAAAAGCAGAAACTAGCAGGAACTTAGCCATTCAGAGAACGATGCAGTATAGAAAGAGACCATTCAGCCCATTTTGCTTATGCTAGCCCTGTGAAAGAGCACCCCAATAAGTCCACTCGCCTGCTCTTCCCCCATAGCGCGTCAAATTTAATACCATTCGCGTATTCATCCGTTTCCCTGTCGCAAGTTAGGATCAAATCTGCTTCCACCAGCCTTTCAAACAGCTCATTCCAGGTCACAATAACTCACCTTGCCCTGACTCTCAGGCCAATTCTTTCAAGTCTGTGTCCTCTGGTTACTGACCTGCCCACCATGGACACATTCCCTCTACATTGCCTCGATTAAAACCTCTGATCAGTTTGAACCACCTCAAGAAAATATTGAGGCATTTGAAATGTGTTGAAGTAAAACATTTTTGGTCACCATATTTGTTGGTGAAGAGAAAGGAATAATAGGCAAATTTAAAAATCAGAAATGCATAATGATATTGCATCTTATTATTACCAAAAGATGCTGCCAGGGTGAGACGGTACAGCCGGCGTGTGCCAGTGCTCCCAATGACTGCTCCCAATGACAGTGCACCCAGTGTCACTGTTCCCAATATCACTGTTCCCAATATCACTGTTCCCAATATCACTGTTCCCAATATCACTGTTCCCAATATCACTGTTCCCAATATCACTGTTCCCAATATCACTGTTCCCAATATCACTGTTCCCAATATCACTGTTCCCAGTATTAGAGTTTGCAGTGTTATTTTCCCCAGTGAGGACAAGAATTGGTGCATAATTTAACTTAATCTTCAGGCCAGAGGAAAAAACCCTTTTATTGCAAAACTTTTCAGCTTTCCCTGGATATTACTGGTAGCAATATAGCAACAAATATCGATTCAGAACAAATCAGTACTGAGGGAGTGCTGCACTCTGAGACGGTCAGTGCTGAGGGAGTGCTGCACTGTCAGAGGGTCAGTACTGAGGGAGTGCTGCACTGTCAGAGGGTCAGTACTGAGGGGGTGCCGCACTGTCAGAGGGTCAGTACCGAGGGAGTGCTGCACTGTCAGAGGGTCAGTACTGAGGGAGTGCTGCAATGTCAGAGGGTCAGTACTGAGGGAGTGCTGCACTGTCAGAGGGTCAGTGCTGAGGGAGAGCTGCACTGTCAGAGGGTCAGTACTGAGGGAGTGCCGCACTGCCAGAGGGTCAGTACTGAGGGAGTGCTGCACTGTCAGAGGGTCAATACTGAGAGAGTGCTGCACTGTCAGAGGGTCAGTACTGAGGGAGTGCCGCACTGTCAGAGGGTCAGTACTGAGGGAGTGCTGCACTGTCAGAGGGTCAGTACTGAGGGAGTGCCGCACTGTCAGAGGGTCAGTACCGAGGGAGTGCTGCAATGTCAGAGGGTCAGTACTGAGGGAGAGCTGCATTGTCAGAGGGTCAGTACTGAGGGAGTGCTGCACTGTCAGAGGGTCAGTACTGAGGGAGTGCCACACTGTCAGAGGGTCAGTACTGAGGGAGTGCTGCACTGTCAGAGGGTCAGTACTGAGGGAGTGCCGCACTGTCAGAGGGTCAGTACCGAGGGAGTGCTGCAATGTCAGAGGGTCAGTACTGAGGGAGAGCTGCATTGTCAGAGGGTCAGTACTGAGGGAGTGCTGCACTGTCAGAGGGTCAGTACTGAGGGAGTGCCACACTGTCAGAGGGTCAGTACTGAGGGAGTGCCTCACTGTCAGAGGGTCAGTGCTGAGGGAGAGCTGCACTGTCAGAGGGTCAGTACTGAGGGAGAGCTGCACTGTCAGAGGGTCAGTACTGAGGGAGTGCTGCACTCTGAGACGGTCAGTGCTGAGAGTGCTGCACTGTCAGAGGGTCAGTACTGAGGGAGAGCTGCACTGTCAGAGGGTCAGTGCTGAGGGAGTGCCGCACTATCAGAGCGTCAGTACCGAGGGAGTGCTGCACTGTCAGAGGGTCAGTACTGAGGGAGTGCCGCACTGTCAGAGGGTCAGTACTGAGGGAGTGCCGCACTGTCAGAGGGTCAGTACCGAGGGAGTGCTGCAATGTCAGAGGGTCAGTACCGAGGGAGTGCTGCAATGTCAGAGGGCCAGTACTGAGGGAGTGCTGCACTGTCAGAGGGTCAGTACTGAGGGAGTGCCACACTGTCAGAGGGTCAGTACTGAGGGAGTGCCGCACTGTCAGAGGGTTAGTGCTGAGGGAGAGCTGCACTGTCAGAGAGTCAGTACTGAGGGAGTGCCACACTGTCAGAGGGTCAGTACTGAGGGAGTGCTGCACTGTCAGAGGGGCAGTACTGGGGGAGTGCTGCACTGTCAGAGGGTCAGTACTGAGGGAGTGCTGCACTGTCAGGGGGTCAGTGCTGAGGGAGTGCTGCACTGTCAGAGAGTCAGTACTGAGGGAGTGCTGCACTCTCGGAGGGTCAGTACTGAGGGAGTGCTGCACTGTCAGAGGGTCAGTACTGAGGGAGTGCGGAATTGTCAGAGGGTCAGTGCTGAGGGAGTGCCGCACTGTCAGAGGGTCAGTACTGAGGGAGTGCGGAATTGTCAGAGGGTCAGTGCTGAGGGATCAGTGGGCACTCTTTTGCTGAAGGACAAGTGGGATCTCCCGTCTCCTGCCTGGTTTTCTTAGTCCTGCCATTGTAATGAGCCTTTTGTGAGAAACTTTGTCAAACGTTTACTGAAAATCCATAGATTGTATTCCTTTTGTCAACCGTCAGCTACTTCATAAAAAAATTTGGTTAAATTAGTCAAACGCAATCTGTTTGTACAAATCCCTGTTGACTCTCTTTAATTAACTCAAACCTATTCACGTGTCTTCGCCCTGTCCCTTATTGACATCTTACAGTTTTCACGCCGGGAGAAGATTTTTAATATTTTTAAAATAAATTTAGAACACCCAATTTTTTTTCCAATTAAGGGACAATTCAGCGTGGCCAATCCACCTACCCTGCACATCTTTGGGTTGTCGGGGTGAGACCCACACAGACACGGGGAGAAGGTGCAAACTCCACACGGATGGTGACCAGGGGCCCGGCTCGAACACGGGTCCTCGGCGCCGTGAGGCAGCAGTGCTAACCACTGCACCACCGTGCCGTCCCTATTTTTGTATTAACTATTTTCATAGTCTCTCTTTGCCCGTCTTAATTTCCTCTCTCAGCTTACAGCTTTGCACTTGGCCTACTTCTCTCTATTGGAATTCTCCTGCCATGCATCAGACACCCTCTTTTCTTGATTCATCAGAATCTCTGCCTCCCTCATCACCCAGGGATCCCGGTCTTTGGCTCCCCTCGCTTTCTCTCTTGTTGGAATGAACCTAGCCCGTACTCAGAATATCTCTGCTTTAAAGGTCACCCATTGGTTCATCACAGTGGTTCCTGTCAATCTTTGCCTCTATTTTACCCTGGCTACATCCCACTGAAGTTAGCCCTCTTCCAATCTATATGAAATTGTTCCTTGTTCCATTACTAATCTAAACTCCCCGATTACCTGGTCCACTCGGCCCACCCCTTTCCAGAGCACCAGATCCAGAAATGCCTCCTTTCTAGTTGAACTGATCAGGAACATTTTCCTGTGCGGAGTCTGCGCGTTCTCCCGGTGTCTGCAAGGGTTTCCTCCGGGTGCTCCAGTTTCCTCCCGCGGTCATGGGACGTGCAGGTTAGGTGGATTGAATATGCTAAATCCACCTTAGGGTGGAAATGAGGGCTTAAAGTGGGTCAGTGCAGACTCAATGGGCTTAATGGCCTCCTTCTGCACTGTATGTTCTATGAACACATTTCAGAAGTTCTCCCCCCTCCTTACCCTTTACTCTAACATAGTCCTAACTGATATTTATGTCATTATAAATCCCCCAATATTACCACTCTATATTCTTGCTGAGTAACATCACCCTTTGACATTCAATGGCATTACTATCACTGAATCCTCCCCACTATCAATCCTAGGGATTATCATTGACCACAAACTGGACTAGCTGTACAAATACTGAGCAGATTTGAGGCTGGGAATCCTGTGGCGAGTAATTCCACCTCCTGACCTCCCAAAGCCTGTCCACTTGCTTGGATGAGTGCAGCTCCAACAACAGTCCAGGAGCTCGACACCATCCAGGACAAAGCAGCACCGTTTGATTGCCACCCCTTTCACAAACATTCACTCCCTCCACCACTGACGCATAGCGGCAGCCATCTACAAGATACACTGCAGGAACTCACCGAGGTTCCCTTAAACAGCACCTTCCAAACCAATGACTAGGACCAGAGCAGGAGAACATAAGAACATAAGAACTAGGAGCAGGAGTCGGCCATCTGGCCCCTCGAGCCTGCTCCGCCATTCAATGAGGTCATGGCTGATCTTTTGTGGACTCAGCTCCACTTTCCGGCCCGAACACCATAACCCTTTATTCTTCAAAAAACTATCTATCTTTATCTTGAAAACTTTCAATGAAGGAGCCTCAACTGCTTGACTGGACAGATAATTCCATAGTTTCACAAACCTTTGGGTGAAGAAGTTCCTCCTAAACTCAGTCCTAAAACTACTTCCCCTTATTTTGAGGCTATGCCCCCTAGTTCTGCTTTCACCCGCCAGTGGAAACAACCTGCCCGCTTCTATCCTATCTATTCACTTTATAATTTTATATGTTTCTATAAATTCCAATTGACATTCCAATCCTTCTAAATTCCAATGAGTACAGTCCCAGTCTAGTCAACCGCTCCTCGTAATCCAAACCCTTCAGCTCTGGGATGAACCTAGTGAATCTCCTCTGCACACCCTCCAGCGCCAGTACGTCCTTTCTCAGGTAAGGAGACCAAAACTGAACACAATACTCCAGGAGTGGCCTCATTAACACCTTATACAGTTGCAACATAACCTCCCGAGTCTTAAACTCTTTCCCTCTAGCAATGAAGAACAAATCTCCATTTGCCTTCTTAATCACCTGTTGCACCTGTAAAACAACTTTTTGCGACTCATGCACTCGCACACCCAGGTCTCTCTGCACAGCAGCATGCTTTAACATTTTATCATTTAAATAATAATCCCTTTTGCTGTTATTCCTACCAAAGTGGATAACCTCACATTTGTCAACATTGTATTCCATCTGCCAGACCCTAGCCCATTCACTTAACCTATCCAAATCCCTCTGCAGACTTCTGTATCCTCTGCACTTTTTGCTTTACCACTCATCTTAGTGTCGTCTGCAAACTTGGACACCATTGCACTTGGTCCCCAACTCCAAATCATCTATGTAAATTGTGAACAATTGTGGGCCCAACACTGATCCCTGAGGGACACCACTAGCTACTGATTGCCAACCAGAGAAACACCCATTAATCCACACTCTTTGCTTTCTATTAATTAACCAATCCTCTATCCATGCTACTACTTTACCCTTAATGCCATGCATCTTTATCTTTTGCAGCAAACTTTTGTGTGGCACCTTGTCAAAAGCTTTGTGGAAATCCAGATATACCACATCCATTGGCTCCCTGTTGTCTATCGCACTGGTAATGTCCTCAAAAAATTCCACTAAATTAGTTAGGCACGACCTGCCCTTTATGAACCCATGCTGCGCCTGCCCAATGGGGCAATTTCCATCCAGATGCCTCGCAATATCTTCCTTGATGATAGATTCCAGCATCTTCCCATCTCCCGTAGTTAAGCTAACTGGCCTATAATTACCTGCTTTCTGCCTACCTTTTTTTAAACAGTGGTGTCAAGTTTGCTAATTTCCAATCCACCGGGACCACCCCAGAGTCTAGTGAATTTTGGTAAATTATCACGAGTGCATTTGCAATTTCCTAGCCATCTCTTTTAGTACCCTGGGATGCATTCCATCTGGGCCAGAAGACTTGAATACCTTTAGCTTGCCCATCACTACCCCCTTAGTGATAACAATCCTCTCAAGGTCCTCACCTGTCATAGCCTCATTTCTATCAGTCACTTGCATGTTATTTGTGTCTTCCACTGTGAAGACTGGCCCAAAAAACCTGTTCAGTTCCTCAGCCATTTCCTCATCTCCCATTATTAAATCTGCCTTCTCATCCTCTAAAGGACAAGGGTGGCCGGGACCCCCCAGAGTCTAGTGAATTTTAGTAAATTATCACAAGTGCATTTGCACTCTAAAGATGTGCAGGTTAGGTGGATTGGCCACACTAAAATGCCCCTTAATTGTAAAAAAGAAAATAATTGGATACTCTAAATTATTTTTTTAAAAGCATCATCCCTCGAATGAAGAGCTTGTCGTATGAGGGATGGTTGAGGACTCTGGGAGTCTGTACTCGTAGGAGTTAGAAGCTTGAGGGGGGATCTTATTGAAACTTACAGGATACTGCAAGGCCTGGATAGAGTGGACAGAGATGAGAAGGAATTTCTTCAGCCAGAGGGTGGTGAATCTGTGGAGCGCTTTGCCACAGAAGGCTGTGGAGGTCAAATCACTGAGTGCTTTTAAGCCATAGATAGATAGATTCTTCATTAATAAGGGGGGCAGGAGTTCTGGGGAGAAGGCAGGAGAATGGGGATGAGAAACATATCAGCCATGAATGAATGGCGGAGCAGACCCGATGGGTTGAATGGCCTAATTCTGATCCTAGGTCTTATGGTACTAATCCGAGCGCAACGGATGAATCGTGCATCAGCCCAAAATCAGGCTCCGCATCGAGCCAATCTCGAGGCACCCAATTCACTCCGCTCGACGCAATCTGGATTTTGCTCTCACCGGCCAGGATCCGGATCTGCATATTTAATGAGCCGTACGACTCATTTAAATACCCTGACGCCAGATTCACCCGGTGTCCGGACACACAGGCCTCACCTGGGAGACCTGACAGGGCGCCGTTTAGTTCTATGGCACTCAAACGCGAACCAGTCGTAATGGAACCGGGGGGGGGTTTCCCTGACCATCGGAGACTCCCAGGTAGTTGGGGACAGGGCAGGATGGTAGCCTGCCAACACCCCATCACTGTGACACTGCCAGACTGGCATCCTGGCAATGCCGCCTGGGCACCATTGCAGTGCCACAACAGGGTGTCTGGGTGCCAGGTTGGCACTGCCAGGGGTCAGGCCCGGGAGAGGGGGGGGGTACCAGGTTGGTGAGGGAGAGTTCCTGGGGCCCTCCCCAAGGTTGGGTGGATGATGAGTTCACAAATATGGGGGGCCTGAGAGTGGGGGGAGGGGGTGGAGATTAGGGCAGCCATCCAAAATGGCGTGCTGAACAGCGAGGAGCCTTTCCTGATGGCGATTTCAGCTCAAATCCCTCTCAGCCGGGGAGGATCTCCCTGAGGCCAAAGACAACTGCAAAGTGCTGTTGGATAGCGGGATCTTTGTTTGCACTGCAGCCACAGAGAAAGATCCCGCCAAACGTGCCGCTCAGTGGCCTTTGAGTCCGCTGAATCGCGGCCCAAACCTCCCTGCAGATTTGCTCCTCTTGCCTCTCTCTCAGAATATCCCCAAGTAACGTGACCGTACCCTTTTCACTTCTCAACTCTTACCAAATGGATTTTTCCCTTTCTCCCTCAAGGACATCCTCTTCCGAACACTAAAATTTCTTTCAGTACTGTCACTCCACCTCCATTTTATCTCTCCCTAGCTCGGGGCAGCACGGTAGCACAGTGGTTAGCACTGTTGCTTCACAGCACCAGGGTCCCGGGTTCGATTCCCCGCTGGGTCACTGTCTGTGCGGAGTCTGCACGTCCTCCCCATGTCTGCGTGGGTTTCCTCCGGGTGCTCCAGTTTCCTCCCACAGTCCAAAGATGTGCAGGTTATGTGTATTGATCACGCTAAAATTGCCCCATAGTTATCAAACGTTAGATGAAGTTGCTGGGTTACAGGGATGGGGTGGAGGTGTCGGCTTAGGTAGGATGCTCTTTCAGGGGCCAGTGTAGACTCAATGGGCCAAATGACCTCCTTCTGCACTGTAAATGCTACGATTCTATGATTGTTCTGAACATCTTTTGTTCCCTATTCCTCTATTTTGCCTCTATCCTTTGGTGCTCAACCCCTACCCATCTAGTGCAAACTTTCCCCTTTCCCGATAGATCTCAATCCAGACATTCAAGGTGGAGTTAGACAGATTTTTGATTGACGATGGAGTTAAGGGAAAGACAGGGTTGTCAAGAGGCAGACAGGAAAGTGCGGGTAAGTCCACAATCAGGTCGGCCATGGTGTTGTCGAATGAAGGAGCACGTTCGAGGGGATGAGTGGCCTACTCCTGCCCCTATATTTTTGGGCTCCTATGCCATGTTCTCTGATTTAGGAATTTATCTGCCAATGAGGAAACAGAACGACACTAAGAACATTGGGGTTAAACATCTGGGCCCAGAACAGCCAAAGCAGTGGCCAAGAATGATAGTTACAGATGGGACCCACAGGGTTGCCAACTCCGATTGGATACATTCCTGGAGGTTTGGTTACATCATTGCCCCTCAGCCAGTCAAGAAGATTTTTCCTTCCTCGGTGCCAATTTCTTTATAACTAATCAACAAAAGTGTTCAGGGTAAAGTAAATGCACCATTGTATTTGACAACCTCGTAATCTTTCACCCCCGGCTCCACGCTCACCAGCAGCCGGGAGATTAATCCATAATTCCTGGGGTATCCCAGATACTCCTTGGGGGGGGGGGGGATTGGCAAACCTGCAGAGTGGAGTGTGGGTTTGGCCAGGGATATTGGGGGGGGGGGCATGTGGGCCCTTTGTACACCCCCAACACCCGAACATTGCAGAGAAGCAAAAGTAAACAATCATTTTTTTTTAAAAAGGGTTTTCGAGTACCCAATTCATTTTTTCCCCCCATTAAGCGGCAATTTAGCCTGGCCAATCCACCTAACCTGTATGTCTTTTGGGTTCAGTATGAAGTCTTACAACACCAGGTTAAAGTCCAACAGGTATACCTCGCCATTCACCTGAGGAAGGAGCTGCGCTCCGAAAGCTCGTGTTTGAAACAAACCTGTTGGACTTTAACCTGGTGTTGTAAGACTTCATACTGTGCTCACCCCAGTCCAACGCCGGCATCTCCACATCATGTCTTTTGGGTTGTGGGGGGCGAAACCCACGCAGACCCGGGGAGAATGTGCAAACTCCACACGGACGGTGACCCGGGGCCGGGATCGAACCCGGGACCTCGGCGCTGCGAGGCAGCAGTGCCAACCCACTGCGCCACCCTCTAAAGTCAGAAATAGCTCAGCCCTCCGCCCCCTCCACCCCACAAACCACCTCCAGTCATGTCAGAGTGAGAGAGCTGATCCGGTGCCCTTTGCACTGTGACCTTATCGCCTGACCCCTGACCTCCCCCTCCCCTTGGCCCTGTGGATGGGCAGCTGGCCCCAGAGTGGCCCGGAAATCGCACACACAGAAATCCTCACCGAAGAGAAGGTTTAAGAGGACCTCTTGGCCTGCCGGGGTGCTGCTTTTTGTCAGGCAGAAGAGGGTGCCGCCAATCCAGGGCAGGCCGTGACCTGTGACCCCAATCAGCTTGACAACAGGGCGGGCGCTCTTCCAGGTGGAGGTGCTGCTGGCGCACACCCCCATCCTCTTGGACAGGCAGATGTCAATGGCCAGCAGCGAGTTGATGGCGATGCCCCTGAAGGAAGGGTTGAGCTGCATGCAGTCCTCCTCCGGTAAGTGCGCCGACTCCTTGCTGTCGTTGGGCTGAGGCTGCTGGCCGGGCTGCAGGCCAGGTAGGCCCGGCTGGCCGCCCACTCTCCTGGCTGAACCCCGGCCCTCCGGGCTGCCCCTGGCCGGCAGGTTCAGAGACATGAACTCGGCTCTGTTTAAAACATTGTTCCTCTCCCTGGCCCGCGCTCGGTTCTGCTGGGCCGGCATGGCGGATTATCTTCTTCCCATCCAGGCTTTCAAACAGAAACAGGGAGGGGAAGCTGGCGGCTGAGATTCCTGCGCCCGGCGGCTGCGGTGCTGGATCAAATGTGGACAGGAGGAATTCGCTCTGTTGACGGTGCAGCTCATCCCAGCGTGACAGCTCCACATGCTGCAGCCGATTGACATTCGGTCCAACCACTCAGCGGCCTGATCTGTGCTCGGGTTGACCAATGCTGCAAGAACGAGGGCTGCTCCCTCGCTGTGTGATGGCCCCTTGCCCAGTTGCGGTGTTCAAAGTGCATCGTGGGTCGTGTAGTTCCCTGGAGGGGCAGGAGGATCCCTACAGTGCACAAGGGGTGCACAGTGTATCGGGTCTGCGCCGACCCTCTGAACCAGCACCCTGCCCAGGTCCACTCCACCCCACAACCCCAACTCACCCGCACATCTTTGGACACCAAGCATGGCCAAGCCACCTAACCCGCACATCTTTAAACTGTGAGAGGAAACCCACGTAGACACGGGGAGAACGGGAAAAGTCCACAGAGTCACCCGAGGCCAGAATCGAACCCGGGTCCCTGGAGCTGTGAGGCAGCCGTGCTAACCACTGTGCCGCTCCACAATTCAATTGTGGAGCCGCTCGATTCCGGCTTGGGTCACTGTCTGTGTGGAGTCTGCACATCGTCCCCGTGTGTGCGTGGGCTTCCTCCGGGTGCTCCACTTTCCTCCCACAGTCCAAAGATGTGCAGGTTAGGTGGATTGGTCATGCTAAATTGCCCTTAGTGTCCAAAATTGCCCTTAGTGTTGGGTGGGGTTACTGGGTTATGGGGATAGGGTGGAGGTGTTGACCTTGGGTAGGGTGCTCTTTCCAAGAGCCGGTGCAGACTCGATGGGCCAGATGGCCTCCTTCTGCTCTGTAAATTCTATGATAACCATAGACAGGACAAATGCATCTGGCCTCTCCTGTGAAGACACATCGATGATGACAAGTGCCAAAAGTGTCCGAAACACAATTCCTTAAAAAAAAATTTAGAGTACCCAATTCATTTTTTTCCAATTAAGGGGCAATTTAGCGTGGCCAATCCACCTACCCTGCACATCTTTGGGTTGTGGGGGTCAGACCCAGGGGAGAATTGCAAACTCCACACGGACAGTGACCCAGGGCTGGGATTGAATCTGGGACCTCGGTGCCGTGAGGCAGCAGTGCTAACCACTGTGCCACCCTGCCACCTCTGCCTCTCATTATTCTAAACGGCAATGGATACAGGCCGAACCTTTCCCAACAAAATAACCATCTCATCCCGTGTAACTGTTAATTGAACCTTCTCTGTGAGCTGGTTCTAATGCAAATCGTCCTTTCTTGAATAAGGAGACCAAAACTATACACAATCTCTAGCCATGGTCTCAATAATGCCCTGTGCAACTGTGGTGAAATAGCCCAATATATATAGAAATTTAGTTTTATGTTCCATTCCATTTGCAATAAAGGACAACATTCCAGTTGCCTTCCTAATTGTCTGCTGCCGCTGCTGGCTAACTTTATGCAACTCAGGTAGTTGGACATACATGAGGGGTTGGCCGCAGCAGATGGGCAGCAAGTGCATCCACTGACGAAGGATCTAGACCCAGAGGACAGAGATTTATGGTCACTGCCTGAAGGAATGAAGGGGACAAGCTTTTTGACACAGCGAGCGGGTCAGATCTGGAACATTCTTGCTGACAGTGTAGTGATTTGATCGAGGCTTTCGAAAGGAAATTCCCAGAGATAAATAATTACAGGACAAAGGTGGGTCCAGCGCAGTTGCTTTCATATGAAGGGCTGAAAGGCCTCCTTCTGTGTTTATGCTTTATGGGTAATGATGGCATAGCGGTGATGTCATTGGGCTAGTAATTCAGGGGCACAGGCAAATGCTCTGGGGTCACGTGTTCAAATCCCACCATGGCTGCTGGTAGAATTTAAATTCTGGAATATAAAGCTAGTCTCAGATATGTTGACCACGAAACTATCAACGATTGTGATTAAAACAGATCTGGCTCACTAATGTCCTGTGAAGGTGGATGTTGTCAGAGGGTCAATACTGAGGGAGCATTGCACTGTCAGAGGGTCAGTACTGAGGGAGAGCCGCACGGTCAGAGGGTCAGAACTGAGGGAGTGCTGCACTGTCAGGGTCAGTACTGAGGGAGTGCTGCACTGTCAGAGGGTCAATACTGGGGGAGTGCCGCACTGTCAGAGGGTCAGTACTGAGGGAGTACTGCACTGTCAGAGGGTCAGTACTGAGGGAGTGCTGCACTGTCAGAGGGTCAGTACTGAGGGAGTGCTGCACTCTCTGGTCACAGCGACCAACATTATAAAATAGATAATCTGATCTTTATCACATTTCTGTTTGTAGGATCTTGCTCTGCACAAGTGAATACACTTCCAAACGTAGCTCAGTGGCTGTAAACCTAATAATAATAATCTTTATTATTGTCAAAAGTAGTCTCACAATACACTACAATGAGGTTATTCTGAAAAGCCCCTAGTCACCACACCCCTAGGCATGTTCGTGTACACAGAGGGAGAATTCAGAATGTGCAATTCACCTAACAAGCGAGTCTTTCAGGACTTATGGGAGGAAACCGGAAAAACCGGAGGTAACCCATTCAGACACGGAGAGAACGTGCAGAATCCGCACAGACAAATTTGTGGTGACCTGTGGTAGGTGCTTGGTGTTATATAAATGCACATCTTTTTCTAACATTTTAAATTAACACTGTTGTCACACTCCTTTACACGCTCAGTAATGTCGTAATGAGATGCAAACAGATACTAACACCTCCCAGTCTATACATATCCCCAGCCAAATAATTAAAATGCCAATCATCATTGTACCTTTTCATTAATTAACAAACAGATTTGAAAGAATTCCAAGCTGAGCTATATTTGAACCAAACATTAATTATCAGAATATAGAGTGTTTTTACTTTGCACACAGACGGTTAATAGGAGCATAATACATCGTGTGTTATTACTTACTCATTACTGCGCAGCATATCTATGACATATATCACCTCCAAGGACCAGGGTGTGGTTGCGTGGGAACATCATTGTTCTTCCATCATTGCTGTCTCAAAATCCTGACGCTCTCCAGCTAACAGCACAGTGAGAGCAGCCTAACCACACAGATGTATGGGGTTCAAGAAGCTGCCTCACTGCTAACTTCTCCGGAGACAAGTAGGGATGTACAGTAAATGTCGGTCACTCGCATCCCTTGAATGAATGAACAAATTGTTCACCTCCCTTTAGCGCTGCACATCTTCCAACTTGCCATGAGTAACTGGAATATATCTTCCAGTTTGTCTGTCTCTCCTATGGATATAAAATACTCTTTCCGTGTAAATTCCCAGTGCTCACATTTATAATGGAAATTTCTTGTGTAAACTTTTTTTTTTAGAACATACAGTGCAGAAGGAGGGCATTTGGCCCATTGCGTCTGCATCGACCCACTTAAGCCCTCACTTCCACCCTATCCCCGTAACGCAAAAACCCCTCCTAGCCTTTTTGGTCACTAAGGGCAATTTAGCGTGGCCAATCCACCTAACCTGCACGTCTTTGGACTGTGGGAGGAAACCGGAGCACCCGGAGGAAACCCACGCAGACAACGTGCAGACTCCGCACAGACAGTGACCCAGCAGGGAATTGAACCTGGGATCCTAGCACTGTGAAGCCTCAGTGCTATCCACTTGTGCTTCTGCGCTGCCCTAACTGGTCATGCTGTAATTTCACCCTCTTGCCTGTTGTGGTGCTAAAGTACCTCAGTCTTACACCTGCCATCAGTTTGCCTGCCCTGCACTGCAGAGAAACTCCTTTGCTGAAAACTTGCTGAATCCTGAAGCAGTGGCTCTCTCTGCCTGAGAGTAGCGGAGACAACTTTCAAATTTATGTTCTTGCAAATGGTTAATGATTTTTGACCAAATGAAATTATATCTTTGGATCAACCAGGGGTTGTGAAAGGTGCTATATAAATGCAACACTTCCTTTTTCTTTCACCTATATGACATAACTCATGGGATGTGTGCGTGTGAGTATTTGAGAGTGACTGTGTGAGTATTTGAGCGTGATTGTGCACGTGTGAGTATTTGAGATCGAGTGTGCTTGTAAGCATGTGAGTGACTGTGAGTATTTGAGAGTGTGTGAGAGTATTTGGGTGTGTGAGAGTATTTGAGTGTGTGAGAGTATTTGAGTGTGTGAGAGTATTTGAGTGTGTGAGAGAGTATTTGAGAGTGTGTGAGAGTATTTGAGTGTGTGAGAGTATTTGAGAGTGTGTGAGAGTATTTGAGAGTGTGTGAGAGTATTTGAGAGTGTGTGAGAGTATTTGAGAGTGTGTGAGAGTATTTGAGAGTGTGTGAGAGTATTTGAAAGTGTGTGAGAGTATTTGAGAGTGTGTGAGAGTATCTGAGTGTGTGTGAGAGTATCTGAGAGTGCGTGTGAGTATTTGAGAGTCTGAGTATTTGAGAGTGTGTGAGTATTTGAGAGTGTGTGAGTATTTGAGAGTGTGAGTATTTGAGAGTGTGAGTATTTGAGAGTGTGAGTATTTGAGAGTGTGTGAGTATTTGAGAGTGTGTGAGTATTTGAGAGTGTGTGAGTATTTGAGAGTGTGTGAGTATTTGAGAGTGTGTGGGTATTTGAGAGTGTGTGGGTATTTGAGAGTGTGTGGGTATTTGAGAGTGTGTGGGTATTTGAGAGTGTGTGTGTGAGTATTTGGGTGTGTGTGTGAGTATTTGGGTGTGTGTGTGAGTATTTGGGTGTGTGTGAGTATTTGGGTGTGTGTGTGAGTATTTGGGTGTGTGTGAGTATTTGGGTGTGTGTGAGTATTTGGGTGTGTGTGTGAGTATTTGGGTGTGTGTGTGAGTATTTGGGTGTGTGTGTGAGTATTTGGGTGTGTATGTGAGTATTTGGGTGTGTGTGTGAGTATTTGAGAGTGTGTGAGTATTTGAGAGTGTGTGAGTATTTGAGAGTGTGTGAGTATTTGAGAGTGTGTGTGAGTATTTGAGAGTGTGTGTGAGTATTTGAGAGTGTGTGTGAGTATTTGAGAGTGTGTGTGAGTATTTGAGAGTGTGTGTGAGTATTTGAGAGTGTGTGTGAGTATTTGAGAGTGTGTGTGAGTATTTGAGAGTGTGTGTGAGTATTTGAGAGTGTGTGTGAGTATTTGAGAGTGTGTGTGAGTATTTGAGAGTGTGTGTGAGTATTTGAGAGTGTGTGAGTATTTGAGAGTGTGTGAGTATTTGAGAGTGTGTGGGTATTTGAGAGTGTGTGGGTATTTGAGAGTGTGTGGGTATTTGAGAGTGTGTGGGTATTTGAGAGTGTGTGTGTGAGTATTTGGGTGTGTGTGTGAGTATTTGGGTGTGTGTGTGAGTATTTGGGTGTGTGTGAGTATTTGGGTGTGTGTGTGAGTATTTGGGTGTGTGTGAGTATTTGGGTGTGTGTGAGTATTTGGGTGTGTGTGTGAGTATTTGGGTGTGTATGTGAGTATTTGGGTGTGTGTGTGAGTATTTGAGAGTGTGTGAGTATTTGAGAGTGTGTGAGTATTTGAGAGTGTGTGAGTATTTGAGAGTGTGTGTGAGTATTTGAGAGTGTGTGTGAGTATTTGAGAGTGTGTGTGAGTATTTGAGAGTGTGTGTGAGTATTTGAGAGTGTGTGTGAGTATTTGAGAGTGTGTGTGAGTATTTGAGAGTGTGTGTGAGTATTTGAGAGTGTGTGTGAGTATTTGAGAGTGTGTGTGAGTATTTGAGAGTGTGTGTGAGTATTTGAGAGTGTGTGTGAGTATTTGAGAGTGTGTGTGAGTATTTGAGAGTGTGTGTGAGTATTTGAGAGTGTGTGTGAATTTGAGTGTGTGTGTGAGTATTTGGGTGTGTGTGTGAGTATTTGGGTGTGTGTGTGAGTATTTGGGTGTGTGTGTGAGTATTTGGGTGTGTGAGTGAGTATTTGGGTGTGTGTGTGAGTATTTGGGTGTGTGTGTGAGTATTTGGGTGTGTGTGTGAGTATTTGGGTGTGTGTGTGAGTATTTGGGTGTGTGTGTGAGTATTTGGGTGTGTGTGTGAGTATTTGGGTGTGTGTGTGAGTATTTGGGTGTGTGTGTGAGTATTTGGGTGTGTGTGTGAGTATTTGGGTGTGTGTGTGTGTGAGTATTTGTGTGTGTGTGTGTGTGAGTATTTGAGAGTGTGTGAGTATTTGAGAGTGTGTGAGTATTTGAGAGTGTGTGTGAGTATTTGAGAGTGTGTGTGAGTATTTGAGAGTGTGTGTGAGTATTTGAGAGTGTGTGAGAGTATTTGAGAGTGTGTGAGAGTATTTGAGAGTGTGTGAGAGTATTTGAGAGTGTGTGAGAGTATTTGAGAGTGTGTGAGAGTATTTGAGAGTGTGTGAGAGTATCTGAGTGTGTGTGAGTATCTGAGAGTGTGTGTGAGTATTTGAGAGTGTGTGAGAGTATTTGAGAGTGTGTGAGAGTATTTGAGAGTGTGTGAGAGTATTTGAGAGTGTGTGAGAGTATTTGAGAGTGTGTGAGAGTATTTGAGAGTGTGTGAGAGTATTTGAGAGTGTGTGAGAGTATCTGAGTGTGTGTGAGAGTATCTGAGAGTGTGTGTGAGTATTTGAGAGTCTGAGTATTTGAGAGTGTGTGAGTATTTGAGAGTGTGTGAGTATTTGAGAGTGTGTGAGTATTTGAGAGTGTGTGAGTATTTGAGAGTGTGTGAGTATTTGAGAGTGTGTGAGTATTTGAGAGTGTGTGAGTATTTGAGAGTGTGTGAGTATTTGAGAGTGTGTGAGTATTTGAGAGTGTGTGAGTATTTGAGAGTGTGTGAGTATTTGAGAGTGTGTGAGTATTTGAGAGTGTGTGAGTATTTGAGAGTGTGTGAGTATTTGAGAGTGTGTGGGTATTTGAGAGTGTGTGGGTATTTGAGAGTGTGTGGGTATTTGAGAGTGTGTGGGTATTTGAGAGTGTGTGGGTATTTGAGAGTGTGTGAGTATTTGAGAGTGTGTGAGTATTTGAGAGTGTGTGAGTATTTGAGAGTGTGTGAGTATTTGAGAGTGTGTGAGTATTTGAGAGTGTGTGAGTATTTGAGAGTGTGTGAGTATTTGAGAGTGTGTGAGTATTTGAGAGTGTGTGGGTATTTGAGAGTGTGTGAGTATTTGAGAGTGTGTGAGTATTTGAGAGTGTGTGAGTATTTGAGAGTGTGTGAGTATTTGAGAGTGTGTGAGTATTTGAGAGTGTGTGAGTATTTGAGAGTGTGTGAGTATTTGAGAGTGTGTGAGTATTTGAGAGTGTGTGAGTATTTGAGAGTGTGTGAGTATTTGAGAGTGTGTGAGTATTTGAGAGTGTGAGTATTTGAGAGTGTGAGTATTTGAGAGTGTGAGTATTTGAGAGTGTGAGTATTTGAGAGTGTGTGAGTATTTGAGAGTGTGTGAGTATTTGAGAGTGTGTGAGTATTTGAGAGTGTGCGTGAGTATTTGAGAGTGTGCGTGAGTATTTGAGAGTGTGCGTGAGTATTTGAGAGTGTGCGTGAGTATTTGAGAGTGTGCGTGAGTATTTGAGAGTGTGCGTGAGTATTTGAGAGTGTGCGTGAGTATTTGAGAGTGTGCGTGAGTATTTGAGAGTGTGCGTGAGTATTTGAGAGTGTGCGTGAGTATTTGAGAGTGTGCGTGAGTATTTGAGAGTGTGCGTGTGTATTTGAGAGTGTGCGTGTGTATTTGAGAGTGTGCGTGAGTATTTGAGAGTGTGCGTGAGTATTTGAGAGTGTGCGTGAGTATTTGAGAGTGTGCGTGAGTATTTGAGAGTGTGCGTGAGTATTTGAGAGTGTGCGTGAGTATTTGAGAGTGTGTGAGTATTTGAGAGTGTGTGAGAGTAAGTATTTGAATGTGTGTTTGAGTATTTGAGAGTGAGTGTGTGTGAATATTTGAGTGAGTGTGTGTATTTGAGAGTGACTGACCCAAGCCGGGAATCGACCCTGGGACCCTGGAGCTGTGAAGCGATTGTGCTATCCACAATGCTACCCATTTGAGTGTGTGTGTGTGTGTGTGTGAGTATTTGAGTGTGTGTGTGAGTATTTGAGTGTGTGTGTGAGTATTTGAGTGTGTGTGTGAGTATTTGAGTGTGTGTGTGAGTATTTGAGTGTGTGTGTGAGTATTTGAGTGTGTGTGTGAGTATTTGAGTGTGTGTGTGAGTATTTGAGTGTGTGTGTGAGTATTTGAGTGTGTGTGTGAGTATTTGAGTGTGTGTGTGAGTATTGAGTGTGTGTGTGAGTATTTGAGTGTGTGTGTGAGTATTTGAGTGTGTGTGTGAGTATTTGAGTGTGTGTGTGAGTATTTGAGTGTGTGTGTGAGTATTTGAGTGTGTGTGTGAGTATTTGAGTGTGTGTGTGAGTATTTGAGTGTGTGTGTGAGTATTTGAGTGTGTGTGTGAGTATTTGAGTGTGTGTGTGAGTATTTGAGTGTGTGTGTGAGTATTTGAGTGTGTGTGTGAGTATTTGAGAGTGTGTGTGTGTGATTATTTGAAAATTATCATTTGCATGTGATTATTTGCATGTGAATGTAATGCGACATGAATCCAAAGTCCGGGACAGCAAGGTGGCGCAGTGGGTTAGCACTCTGGCCTCACGGCGCCAAGGTCCCAGGTTCGATCCCGGCTCTGGGTCACTGTCCGTGTGGAGTTTGCACATTCTCCCCGTGTTTCGCCCCCACAACACAAAAATGTGCCAGCTAGGTGGATTGGTCACTCTAAATTGGCCCTTAATTGGAAAAAATGAATTGGGCACTCTAAAATAAAAAATAAAAAAATGAATCCAAGGTCCTGGTTGAGGCTGTACTCATGTATGCGGAACTTGGCTATAACTTGGCGACCGCGACAATCGTCAGGCAGGAATGTTCCCTTCCAGTCGGGGAACACTTCAGCAGTCAAGAGCATTCAGCCTCTGATCTCCAGGTAAGCGTTCTCCAAGGCAGTCTTCAGGACGCGCGACAACGCAAAATCGCCGAGCTGAAACTTATAGCCAAGTTCCACACACATGAGTACGGCCTCAACCGGGACCTTGGATTCATGTCGCATTACATTCTTCCCCCACCATCTGTCCTGGTTTGAGACAATTCCCACCTCTTTAACCTGGGATAACCCCTCTCTAGATCTGTAAAGACTTAATTACCTGCAAATGCTCGCATTCAAAGCATTGTCTTGCATCTCTGACTTTGTCTATATATATGTTTCTGGAATATACCTCTTCATTCACCTGAGGACGGAGCTGTGCTCCAAAAGCTAGTGATTTGAAACAAACCTGTTGGACTTTAACCTGGTGTTGTAAGACTTCTTACTGTGCTCACCCCAGTCCAACGCCGGCATCTCCACATCATGAGTATTTGAGAATAACAGTGTGAGTATGTGAGAGTGCGTGTGAGTATGTGAGAGTAACTGTGTGTGGGTAATCATGTGAGAGTGACTGTGTCTGTCAGCAGGTGAGAATGTGTGTGTGTGAGTGGTTTGTCAGTTGGTTTGTATGAGAGTGAGTGATTAGTAGAGTAACTGTGTCCATTAGTGAGTGTGTTTAGCCGTGTTTTCCGGCACTCAAGGGGCCTCAATGGGAAATACGAGGCTGGAGCTGCACATAGCCCCGTTTTGTACACTGAGGAGTTCCACTTTTCAATAGCGGCCCGATGTCCGAGGCCCCCAAAATGGCTCCCAACCCTGGTGGGAGTGTTCCCAGCCCGATCGCAGAAAATGCAACTGTGGCACCTTGACAGTGCCACCCTGGCAGTGAACCTGGTATTTCCTTGCAGCCTGTAACGGTTTTCCTGTAGATACATTCATCCAGGTTCCGTGCAGCTTCAGGAACACAACACTCACAGTCTTTCTGGGGAGGGAGAGAAAACAGGTCCTTGTTTTTTCTGTATCCAGGCGTTAAACTGAAAACTCTGCAAATCATTCCACTGGGATAGCGTCCAATCACCACCTGTTATCGGGCAGAGTAGGGCCTTTTGGGTCAATTCATTGGTCCCCAGCCAATCAATCAAACCGAGTCCCAGTCCTCCTTCTCCCAGGTGCCGACAAGTCTGAAGCTCTTGTTCAAACCAACAGAGATGAGCAGAGTGTTCTCTCCTGTAACATCTGCATTCCTCAGTCTCTCTGCTTGACTTAACAATACATGTCCATTAATCATCCATGGGTCAAAAATGATAACCGCAAAATAATAGGAAGGTGAAATAAGGGAATAAACAGAAAAGATCCTTACAGTCTAGGAAAGCAGGTATAAAATGGATAAAAGCAAATTACTGCTGATGCTGGAATCTGAAACCAAAAGAGAAAATGCTGGAAAATCTCAGCAGGTCTGGCAGCATCTGTAGGGAGAGAAAAGAGCTAATGTTTCGAGTCCAGATGACCCTTTGTCAAAGTGTATAAAATGGAGACTTGCATACAAAACACGCTCTAATGACTAACTCTAAGGATGACGAAGGGCTAAAGGAATGCATGTCCAATCATATAGACTAAGAAGACCAGAATGGCCTACCTGAAGAGAAATCTTCACACAAAGCAGGGACGGAATATTATATGAGCAGTAGCCAAAAGCAGCTTTGAAAGGGGCCTGGGTTCCATCTCATTTCCTCAGCAGCAATATTAGCCATTCATGGTATGTGGACTGCCTTCAGCAAACACTGACTGATCTGATTCCAACTCTTCACTTGGCCTCAAAGGAAATAAGATCAATCCCGAGTCTAACCAAATATATTGAGTTCAGCGCCTCCCCCACCCCACCCCCGACAAAATTCCTTCCTGTGTTGTGGGTCCACACTCAATCCCGGAGCAGATCGGGCCTGTTTTTATGTTAGAAAAAACGTCTGCAAATCCCAGCGCTTCCAGGTGAGTTGAAGAGAAAACTCCCGAGGGCTGACCGGAGGGTTGTCCTCTCACACCGAATATTTGTTACTCCATCAGTGAAGAGTGCATTGTGAAGAATTCAGGCATTAGATCTTGTGGGTGGCCTTAAAGAAAGAGAGAGAGAGGCGGTGAAGCAGCGGGGTTTAAGGTAATAATTGGAGGATGTGTGTCAGTCAGCGGTGAGGTTCAAGGATGGGGTGGATGCACACAGCCAGAGTTGGAGAAACGGAGAGTTTATTGAAGGGGGGGGGGGGGGTAGAGATAGGGAGGTAGTGGCGTGGTGGTAACGTCATTAATCCAGAGGCCCAGGACTATGCTCCAGGGACAGTTGGTGGAATTTTAATTCAATTCATCAATCTCAGTAATGATGACCATGAAACTGCCATTGATTGGCGTAAAAACCCATCCGGTTCACCAATGTCCTCTTTAGGGAAGGAAATCTGCCGTCCTTACCCGGTCTGGCCTACACGTGACTCCAGATCCACACTGCGATTCGGTTGACTGCCCCTCTGATATGGCCAACGAAACTACTCAGCTCAAGGGCAATCAGGGATGGGCAACAAATACTGATTTTGCCAGCGATGCCCACTTCCTGGGAAATAATTTTTAAAAAAAGCCTTGGAGAGATGGAACATAAGGAATCAAATTTAAACTTGGGGCTTTGGGAGAACTAGCAGAAGAGAGCGGGGGGGGGGGGGGTGGCTGAGACCCTGGGGTGCAAGTGTTAAGACAGAAAGGGGGTGTGGGGATGGGATGTCTCCTGTTCTCGGCTAGCCATTCAGAATTTTCATCCCTGTGCTCAAATCTCTTGGTGGCCACCTTCCTCCCCATCGCTGGGATCTCTCCGCTCCTCCACTCCTGGTCACATGTAAACGTCTGATTTTAATCGCTCTGGCATTGGGGGCTGTGCCTCCAGCTTCCCTTATCTTTATTATTTTATGGGATGGGAGCATCACTATCAAGGACAGCATTTGTTGTCCATCCTTAATTGCCCTTGAAGTGAGTGGTTTGCTCGGCCATTTCGAAGGACAGTTAAGAGAGAACCACATTGCTGTGGGTCTGGAGTCACATGTAGGCCAGACAGGGTAAGGATGGCAGATTTCCTTTCCTAAAGGCCTGGACACAAAGCTCTGGCGCTTTCACCCCAAAGTGCTCTATTTCTGTCTCTCTCTCTCGCTCCCCCCGAACTCACTGCTTCTGAGAGGGGGTGGAAGTGGAGGCAATCGACGATTTTGAAAGGAAAATAGACAGGATTTTGAAGGATAAAGCTGGCAGAGTGACTAGGACAGAGCGGGAGGGGGGGGGGGGGGGGAATGGGACTGCCTGGATTGCTGTACAGGGGGCCAGCACGAACACAATGGGTCGAATGGTTTTCCTCTGTGCTATATTGACGCTAAACAGATTATGAAATGAAATGAAATTAAAATCGCTTATTGTCACAAGTAGGCTTCAATGAAGTTACTGTGAAAAGCCCCTAGTCGCCACATTCCGGCGCCTGTTCAGGGAGGCTGGTACCGGAATTGAATCGTGCTGCTGGCCTGCCTTGGTCTGCTTTAAAAGCCAGCGATTTAGCCCAGTGTGCTAAACCAGCCCTACTCATTATCTACTCATAATCACGTTGCTGAGGGGGCGAGAGAGGCCGACATCTTGGCCTTTCTGGTAGTCCGGAGACAGACCCTGTTGGGATGGAGGAACTCGGGATGCCGAACCCCGGAGTACAGGTGAGCGATCTCACGGAATTCCTCAGGCTTGAGAAAATTAAATTTGCCTTGAGAGGCACGGTGGAGGGGTTTGCCCGGAGATGGAAACCGATTATTGACTTTTTCAAGGAAGGTTTTAAAAAAAATTTGAGTACCCAATTATTTTTTTCCAATTAAGGGGCAATTTAGCGTGGCCAATCCACCTACCCTGCACATCTTTGGGTCATGTGGGCGAAACCCATGCAAACACGGGGAGAATGTGTAAACTCCACACAGACAGTGACCCAGAGCCGGGATCGAACCTGGGACCTCGGCGCCGTGAGACTACAGGGCTAACTGCGCCACCATGCTGCCCAACAAACATGAATATATCCCACTCTCTGCTCTCCAGCCCTTTAAACTTATTCCCAAACCATGATAATATATTAGCTCCCAGTCAGATGAGTCCTAATCCTGTGCAGTGCACCTCTTTGTGTGGCACCTTAACGAGCGCGTTTTGAAAATCCACACGCTCCGCTTCCACTGGTTCCCCCGCTTCCATTTTACAAGTTACGCCCTCGAATAAACATTGATTTGTCACAGTGACGCTGTGAAGCATTGAGGGACGTTTAAAGCACTTTGTCTCCTGCCAACGCCAAATGGCCGTCTCTGACTCACGCAATGGTCCATGCAGACCACACACAGGATATAATTCTCCCACAAGACAGTGGACCACAATACATTTGGTATTGAGCAATTGGGACAAACATGCTTCATAATCATACAATGGGCAGCACGGTAGCATTGTGGATAGCACAATTGCTTCACAGCTCCAGGGTCCCAGGTTCGATTCCGGCTTAGGTCACTGTCTGTGCGGAGTCTGCACATCCTCCCCGTGTCTGCGTGGGTTTCCTCCGGGTGCTCTGGTTTCCTCCCACAGTCCAAAGATGTGCAGGTTAGGTGGATTGGCCATGATAAGTTGCCCTTAGTGTTGGGTGGGGTTACTGGGTTATGGGGATAGGGTGGAGGTGTTGACCTTGGGTAGGGTGCTCTTTCCAAGAGCCGGTGCAGACTCGATGGGCCGAATGGCCTCCTTCTGCACTAAAAAAAATTCTATAAAATGAGTGTTCAGGGTATATTTGAATTTGATTTGAAATTTGAAAAGGAGAAATATTTTGTAAAGGATCATTTGAAACCACGATTTCACGAGCAAATACCACGGTGTCCAGTACCACACAATGCCCTCCTTTGCTCACCCCCCCCCCCCCCCCCCCACTCCCCTCGTCCACTCCAGCTTCGGAAACTTTGTTCTACCTGTGACAAGGTTGAAATGGGAAAAATCCCCATGAGTTTCCGTACGCAGTGTCTCCCGATGATTTGTTTGTGCAAATCCAGAGAGATGGCGCTGTCCCTTTGGAACTGGGGACATCTCCGGGTGCAGCTGGTTCGCGTTAGTTTCTTCTCTCACAGAGTCCGGGTGAGAGGACGGGAATCTCCGGGCGCGACCGCCCGAGGTTAATGGACTTCTCTCCGTTGTCCGCGTCTCGCCCGTGCCGTTCTTGCGGAGGACGGAGCGAAAGAATCCAGGCCAGAGTCTGTACAACAGCAAACATGGCAGAAAAAGGCTAGACTGGGGCACGCACGGCGTTGGCGACCATATTAAAGGTCATAGTTGCGGCTGTGATACCTGACGTAACATGACTGTCACCCTGGGGGTACGGTGCAATGTAGATGTGGCAAAGACTAACAGGAATGAGGTACCTGCAGACCAAACACTGCTGGACAGGGGACAGAGTCAGCAGCCTGCCATCTGCAGATCAAATCTGTTGGGGACGAGTCAGCTTCACCTGATGCACTCCCGCTGGAGGGTGTTCAAGACCCAATCGGTGAGAGGCAACTTCTGCCACACAAGTCGGTGATCAGGTGTCACAGTTTCAATTTTCCACATTGACGCTGATCGCCAAGCCGCTGGAGCCACTGATGGCCATGGAAACGCATATCAGCCTACAGATGAGGCTGCCATTTCCCTCCGCGTTTCCGAATTATGAGGAGGGATGGGTCCTTCGTGTCACACCTCGAACATCCTCGAAGCGGAGAGTTTAAGCCCAGACACAGCAGAGTGCCACTTGTAAAGAGGAACAGCAAACCAGGCTCTTCTCGAATTATTCTCATTCCCCAGATTCTACAGAGAAGATTTTTTTTTTGTCTATTTTTAATTATTTAAAGACACATGTTGCATTCTGTGCGCCGTCTGTAGCAGGCTTTGATATATGATGCAGCAGACAGATTGTATGGCTCATTGTGAAGGAGGCAGAACGATAGTCTTTCACAACCTCAGGGCATCATGAGGAGCTTCCAACAATCAAGGTCCTTTTTGAAATGTTCACTGTTGTAATGCAGCAGCTAATTTGTGCACAGTGCTCTCTCAGAATCAGCAACGTGATTTTAGAAAAAATGTTTTTTCTTCAGACATTTATATATATATATACATCAAACACAACCAAAACCAAAGAGATAACAAATAGGAATTCACATAACCAATAAATAACCAGCACCCCACCCTCCCTGCCATTACCCTCCACCCACTCTGCCTCCCTTTTTTTTAACCCCAAAGTGCCCCCTCACTCCCCTTCCTGACTTTTAACTATCCTTGAAGAGAGGGCAGCACAGTGACGCAGTGGTTAGCACTGCTGCCTACGGCGCTGAGGACCCGGGTTCGAATCCCGGCCCTGGGTCACTGTCCACGTGGAGTTTGCACATTCTCCCCGTGTTTGCGTGGGTTTTGCCCCCACAACCCAAAGATGTGCAGGGTAGGTGGATTGGCCACGCTAAATTGCCCCTTAATTGGAAAAAATGAATTAGGTATTCTAAATTTATTTTTAAAAAAGGTTTGCAGACTATAACCAGGGAGATGCCACATAGAATCATAGAATTTACAGTGCAGAAGGGGGCCATTCGGCCCATTGTGTCTGTACTGGCCCTTCGGAAGAGCACCCTGAGCCCACACCTTTTTAAAAAAATAAAATAAAAATTTAGAGTGCCTAATTTTTTCCAATTAAGGGGCAATTTAGCATGGCCAATCCACCTACCCTGCACATCTTTTGGGTTTTGGGGGTAAAACCCACGCGAACACGGGGAGAATGTGCAAGCTCCACACAAACAGTGATCCAGGGCCAGGATCGAACCTGGGACCTCGGCGCCCTGAGGTAGCAGTGCTAACTACTGTGCCACCGTACTGCCCGAGTATGCACTTTCTCGCCGTGTCTGCGTGGGTTTCCTTTGGGTGCTCCGGTTTCCTCCCACAGTCCAAAGATGTGTAATTATGTGGATTGGCCGTGATAAGTGGACAAGTTGGGCTGAAGGGCCTTTTTTCATGCTGTAAATCTCTCTGACTCGAAGTTGCCCCCAAGGGTCCAAAGGTTAGGTTAATGAGGTGCAGGGATTGGGCCGAGGCAGGGTGCACTTTCAGAGGGTCGGTGCAGACCCGACGGGCCGAATGGACTGCTTCCTCACTGTCTGGATTCTATGAATTATTCCCAACAACCCTCCACATCCCTTCACTCCTACTTGCAGATCCCTGCAATCAATTCTTCCCTTTTAGGCACTTGTGTAACATTCACCTCAATTCATTAAATCTATTCTGCACTTCAACCAAAACTATACTACTTCTTTAAGGAGAAGCTACATCTCCTCAGCAACAATGATCCCTTTGGATCGCAAAGAAAATAAGCAATTGCATTGAAATGACACAGCTACAGGGGCCAGAGTCTGCACATTGCAATATTCTGATCTATAAATAGGACAAAACTACAGATTAAAAACAATTTATACAATTAGCCCCAGCATATTTGAACACCCCATGCTCCTGCTAAGATCAACTCACATTTCATTCCATTAGCAAATATGGGAAGTACAGAAGAGAACTTTAGCAGAATATGTTGGTTGGTTTTGTTTATTTATTTATTTATTTATTAAATTTAAAGTATCCAATTCCTTTTTTTCCAATTAAGGGGCAATTTAGCATGGCCAATCCACCTAGCCTGCACACCTTTGGGTTGTGGGGGTGAGGTTCAAGCAGGCATGGGGAGAATGTGCAAACTCCACACGGACAGTGACCCGGGGCCGGGATCGAACCTGGATCCTCGGCGCTGTGAGGCAGCAGCGCTAACCACTGCGCCACCGTGCTTCCCCGGTTTTGTTTATTTTGGTACTCCTGAAATTCCTGTGGATGAAAACCGATGGACACTGTAATTCCTTCCAATGTCAGACTCTACCTCCAACCATTCCCACCTTCTCTGGCTATGGGGGAAGTAGGGAGTATAATTAGACAAAACGGTCATATAGCCAGCACAAGCACGATGGAACAAATTGCCTCTTTCTGTGCTATGCAATGGATAATGTACAGGTCTAGGATTCCACAACTATCTCCCCTTCAAGTAATTATCCAATTCCCTTTTAAAAGTTTCTGCTGACTCTGCTTCCACCGCCCTTTCAGGCAGCAGTCCCAAATCGCAACTTGCTATCTAAACAACAATTATCCTCGTCTTCCCCTCTGATTCTTTTCCCAATTCTTTTCAATATCTGTCCATCTGGTTATCTTCTCTCCCGCCACTGGAAACACTTTCTCTCTATTTACTCGATCGAAACCTACCGTGATTGTGACAGGTCTATACCCTTAATTAGGCAGCATGGCGGCACAATGGTTAGCTCTGCTGCCTCACAGCTCCAGGGACCCGGGTTCAATTCCGGCCTCGGGTGTCTGCGTGGAGTTTGCATGTTCTCCCCCATGTCTACCTGGGCTTCCTCCGGGTGCTCCGGTTTCCTCCCAGAGTCCAAAGATGTGTGCTCTGGGGGGGGGGGGGGGGGGGGGGGGTGTGCGAGAGGTGGGCCTGGGTTGGGTGCTACTTCAGAGGATCGGTGCAGACTGGATGGGCCGAATGGCCTCATTCTGCACTGCAGGAATTCTACGGATTCTCTGGGCCCATTGGAAGCACAATGGTTACAATGATGCTTTTCAATAACTAACATGGATATTCCTTGAAAGTTCATTTTTATCAAGTTTCTGTTTCTCTAAAGGCAAGAACCAGGAATAAAAATAAATCCAACAAGTCTGTTTGATGCCTTTTGCAATAACATCACTGGTCTAATGAGAACACTCTCCAAGGTCCAGGTTTACGTATTTTATATCTAGTTCTTGTCCCATGGAACTCAAATTAATTTAAGAATCTTCCATTTGGCTCAAGTATAATTGAAAATTCTCCTTGCCCCTCAGGGGAGTTATGTTTGAATTGGCGAGACCATCCCATGTCTGTTAAACGGGGTTGCTATTGTACTCAGTTGCTCACTTCACTTTGGATGGGTGGTGTCAATTAGCCATTTCCCGGAGTCCCAGCAGCTAAATCAGAGATCCTGGGTCTTCCAGGTCGGATAAGGATTTAGCCGTGACACCTGAAGCCAGCTCAAAGATCCTGGTCTCCAGAACCTGACTCAAACCAACAGCAACTTGCATTTATATTGTGCCTGTAACATGGCGAAGTATCCCATGATGCTTCACTGAAATCTAACCAAACAAAATGGCGCAACCACGGTGGACCAAATGGCCTCCTTCTGCACTGCAGCAATTCTGTGAAAATCTGAGGAGATATTTGGACCGATGGCCAGACGCTTGGTCAATGAGGTAGGTTTTAAGGAGTGTCTTAAATGAGGAAAGGGAGGCGGAGAGGTTTAGGGAAGGAATTTCAGAGCTTAAGACCGAGGCAGCTGAAGACACACCCATGTGATGAAAATCCAGGATGTACAAGAGGCCAAAGGAGATTCTGTTGCACACCCTCTGGGCCACTCACACCCAGAACAGGAACAACACTGGGAGGACCAGGAAGGAAACATCCTCTCTTTAGGAATGGCAATTGAATGTGTCAGCCAAGGCTCAGTGAGTAGTCTGAATCAGAAGGTTGTGGGTTCAAGTCCCCCCCCCCCCCCCCCCCCCCCCCCACCACCACCATCAGAGGCTTGAGCCCATTCCAGTGCCAATAGCAAGCTAGTGCTGCAGAGTCAGCGGTGTCTCTTTTTGGATGAGTCATTGAACTAAGGTCCTGCCTTCTCCCTGGGGTGGGTTGTAAAGGATCCCAGGGCAGTACTTTGAAGAATAGCTGAGGAGCTATTCTCTGGGTCACTGTCCGTGTGGAGTTTGCCCATTCTCCCCGTGTCTGCGTTGGTTTCACCCCCACACCCCAAAGATGTGCAGGGGAGGTGAATTGGCCACGCTAAATTGCCCCTTAATTGGAAAAAATGAATTGGGTACTCTAAATTTATTTATTTTTTAAATTAACACCGATTATCGCCTCACTGATTGTGAGAGTTTGCTGTGCACAAATTGGCTGATGAATTTCCTACTTAACTACATTCCGCATGGTTGTAAAGCACTTTGAGATGTCCTGAGATCATTAAAGTTGCTGAATAAACGACATTGCTTTTGCTGGGGAATCTGTAGCGGAGCTAGGGTCTCACGCTACATTTTTATGAAATAGACATCGATCACCGTGGCTAATTTATAACATTTCAAAAACTGGACAAAGACTTTAAGATGAGTGAAGCCACGCCTGCCTGTGACATTCAAACAAAATAAATATTCTGGTAATATCAGGGAAGCTCACACCTCGTTACCCCCGAAGATATACTAATGACCCTATGAACTGCAGAAACCAAATTCAAAGAGAATTATACAAAGGCCATCTACATTCCCTAAGCCAGTCCTGGTCAATGGAGACTACTGGCCTGATAGGATTGAGGGTCCTGCAACCTCCTTTTGTCAGGAAAAGGAGCTACTTTTTACTGATCAATATTATTTTTTGCGGGTATTAGAAACCAGGTAGTGCTTTAAGTGAGTCTAAATCCATTTTTTGTGTAAGGGAGAGTTAAAACTTCAGTCAGCTTCATATTAAACTAAGGTGCCTGCATGTCTGTGAGGTTTGATTTCATTCAAAACTGTGGGTGCATTATAAAGGTATGACATGAAACAAACAGGGTTTAAAGAAAGATTAGGTTGTTGCTTGGTAACACTGAAACGCATAAGCACTTGTAGGTCACATGGAACCAGGCACCTGGGAAGATAGCAGCTCTCACAGAAACGGTCAGCAGAGGCAGGACAATGGAGTAAGGGGCAGACAAGTCCCAAAAGCTAAAGAACATATAGGTCTAGAAACCAGGGAATGAAAGAGAACTCCCAGGAAGACTGACATCAAAGGAACAAAGGACTGGAATCTGAACAGGGTCCGGTTCACTGAGGTTTAAGGTAGAGCTGTGATGTCCCGACGTGGTCAAGTGACTAGCAAGAAGTCAGACATCTGAAGCAACCCTAAGGTTTATAGAATAGAATCATAGAATCCCTACAGTGCAGAAGGAGGCCACTTGGCCCATCGAGTCCACATCGGCCCTCTGAAAGAGCATCCTATCTAGACACACAGCCCCCCCCAATCCCTTTTGGACACTAAGTGGCAATTTAGCATGGCCAATCCTCCTAACCTGCACATCTTTGGACTGCGGGAGGAAACCGGAGCACCCGGAGGAAACCCATGCAGACACTGGGAGAACGTGCAGACTCCGCACAGACAGTGACCCAAGGCTGGAATTGAGCCCGGGTCCCTGGCGCTGTGAGACAGCAGTGATAACCGCTCTGCCACTGTGCTGCCCTGTATTATGACACCACAATACAACCTGTGAAGCTGTAGTGTTCTATTGGTGCTGCTGGGTACCTGAAAGATTCTGTAGAAGTTTGCATGCACATGGTGATCCAGGACAGAGGAATACTGAAAGGAGACACTGAAATCCTGGAAGTGGATCTTTGATGAAGGTATTTAAGATGAAGCATTGTTTGGGAGAAGATTCTACGGTGTGTTTGTTTTGAGAGTGGAGTTTGGGAAAAGTCACTTGGCAGAGTTCTAGTGAGACCAGTGTGACAAACATCTGGGGTGATTTGATGAGAAATCCACAGAGAATAGTGGATGTCCACAGACAGGCTGGCATCTGTCACTTGGTTTCAATGTGTGGTGCATCTGACCACAGCTGGACTGTTGGTTTGCATGGACTATACTTACTGAGATCATTATAGTATAAGATTTTTTTTGTAACTTGTGTTATCCTTAAAAAAAAATGTGTACATCTGTGAAAATATAGCTGGGGTGAAGGAATATTGTATTATTTTCTATATAAATTTAGAGTACCCAATTCTTCTTTTTCCAATTAAGGGGCAATTTAGCGTGGCTAATTCACCTACCCTGCATATCTTTGGGTTGTGGGGGTGAGACCCACCCAGACATGGGGAGAATGTGCAAACTCTGCACGGACAGCGACCCGGGGCCGGGATTGAACCCAGGTCCTCGACGTCATGAAGCAGTAGTGCTAACCACCGGGCCACCATGCCACCACAAAGACTGAATATGTTCACATTTCCTGAGCTCTTCGGTGAGGAATATAATGGGTTGCTAAGGAGATTTGGGGCGTTTCTGGGGTACAAAGTGAATATTTTGTGGTGTTTTCGCCAGGCACAGGGGCGGGAGTGGGAGGGTTGTCATTCCGCATGGCCATGATGTGGAGATGCCGGCATTCCGCATGGCGACAACGCATTTTAGGGGTGCAGGTGGCACGGGATTGGGCATGGCTTCGTAAATTCAATTTGACACTCCCGAGTCGATATGTCTACAGTGGGTTTCTGGATGGAGCGTTGATATTTACAGGGGGGTCTCTGGGGGAGGTGTCGATATTTACAGGGGGGTCTCTGGGGGAGGTGATGATATTTACACAGGGGTCTCTGGGGGGTGTGGAGATATTTAATGGGTGTCGCTGAGGGAACAGGTGGTACCTGGGGGAAGTATCTATATGGTCCTGGGAGCGTGTCTCCATTTCCAAAGGATTTCTGGATTGAATCTTGATATTTACAGGGAGGGCACGGAGGGGGAGTGTCAATATTCACAGTGGGTACCCAGGAGGGGTGGGACTGTTGATATTCGCAGGAGATCATGGGATGGTATCGATATTTACAGGGGGTCTCTGAGAGGAGTGCCAATATTCACAGAGAAGGGGGTCCCTGGGGGGTGTCGATATTCACAGCGGGTTCCTGGGGGAGGATGTTGATATTTACAGGGGATCTCTGGGGGAGAGTTGATATTTACAGAGGGCTACTGGGGGAAATTTTATTTACAAGGAGTCTCGAGGGGAAGTAATGGTCCTTGGAGGAGTATAAATATTTACACGTGGTCCCTGGAGTGACAGTGTCGATATTTACAAAGGGGGGGAGGGCGAGTGCAGATATTTACGGAGCACCCCTGGGGGAGGGGAGTGTCGATATTTACATGGGGTCCCGGTAGGGGCAGGACTGTTGATATTAACAGATCCCTGGGGAGGTGTTGATATTTACAGGGGGCTTCTGGGGGCAATGTCAATATTGACAGAGGATCGCTGGGGTGGGGGGTCAGTCACTGGGGAGGGGGGGGGGGGTTTCTGGGGGAAGTGTCAATACTTCAGGGAGGTCCCCTGGGGGAGTGTCAGTATTTAAGGGGAGTCCCCTCACACACACACCCCCCCCCTCACACACACACCCCCTCACACACACACACCCCCACACTCTCCCCCCTCACACGCACCCCCCCCACACACACACACACACTCCCTCCCCTCACACACTCCCCCCCTCACACACACACTCCCCCCCTCACACACACACTCCCCCCTTCACACACACACTTCCCCCCTCCCACACACACACTTCCCCCCTCCCACACACACACACTCCCCCCTTCACACACACACTTCCCCCCTCCCACACACACACTTCCCCCCTCCCACACACACACACTCCCCCCTCACACGCACTCCCCCCTCACACGCACTCCCCCCTCACACGCACTCCCCCCCTCACACGCACTCCCCCCTCACACGCACTCCCCCCTCACACACACACTCCCCTCCCCCCACACACACGCCCCTCCCCCCCACGCACACTCCCCTCCCCTCACGCACACACTCTCCCCCTCACGCACACACTCCCCCCCCTCACACACACACACCCTCATAAACACACTCCCCCCTCTCACAAACACCCCCCCACACACACACACTCCCCCCCACACACACACACTCTCCCCCCACACACACACACACTCCCCCCCACACACACACCCCCCACACACCCCCCCCACACACACACTCCCCCCACACACACACCCCCCCCACACACACACCACCCCTCACACACACTCCCCCTCACAAACACACTCCACCCCCACACTCCCCCTCCGCACACACACACCTCTCCCCACACACACACCTCCCCCCACACACACACCTCCCCCCCACTCACACACACACCTCCCCCCCACACACACCTCCCCCCCACTCACACACACACACTCCCCCCCACTCACACACTCCCCCCCCCACTCACACACACACCCCCACTCACACACACTCCCCCCCCACTCACACACTCCCCCCACTCACACACACCCCACTCACACCCCCCCACTCACACACACACACCCTCCCACTCACACACACACAACCCCCCACTCACACCCCCCACTCACACACACACCCCCCCACTCACACACCCCCACTCACACACCCCCACTCACACCCCCACTCACACCCCCCCACTCACACCCCCACTCACACCCCCACTCACACCCCACTCACACACCCCACTCACACATACGCCCCCCCACTCATACACACACACCCACTCGCACACACACCCACTCACACCCCCCCCCACTCACACCCCCCCCACTCACACCCCCACTCACACACACACACACACTCACACACACACTCCCCCCACTCTCACACCCCCCCCTCACACACACACATACCCCCACTCACACACACACCCCCCACTCACACACCCTCCCACTCACACACACACACAGCCCCCCACTCACACACCCCCACTCACACGCCCCCACTCACACACACACACACCCCTACTCACACCCCCCCCCACTCACACCCCCCCCACTCACACCCCCCCACTCACACCCCCCCACTCACACCCCCCACTCACACCCCCCCACTCACACACACACCCCCACTCACACACACCCCCACTCACACACACCCCCACTCACACACATATCCCCCCCACTCTCACACATACACCCCCCACTCACACATACACCCCCCCACTCACACACACATACACCCACTCACACACACCCCACTCACACCCCCCCACACACACTCCCCCCCACTCACACACACCCCCCTCCACTCACACCCCCCTCCCCCACTCACCCCCCCCCACTCACCCCCCCCATTCACACCCCCCCCACTCACACACCCCCACTCACACCCCCCCACTCACACCCCCCTCCCCCACTCACACCCCCCTCCCCCACTCACACCCCCCCTCCCCCACTCACACCCCCCCTCCCCCACTCACCCCCCCCCTCCCCCACTCACACCCCCCCCTCACCCACTCACACCCCCCCCTCCCCCACTCACACCCCCCCTCACCCGCTCACACCCCCCCTTCCCCCACTCACACCCCCCCTTCCCCCACTCACACCCCCCCTTCCCCCACTCACACCCCCCCTTCCCCCACTCACACCCCCCCTTCCCCCACTCACACCCCCCCTTCCCCCACTCACACCCCCCCCCCCCCACTCACACACCCCCCCCCCCTCCCCCACTCACATACACTCCCCTCCCCCCCTCCCCGCTCTGTTGCTGCGGGGATGATGTGAAGTATTGTGAGCGGCAGCGAAGGATAGACATGGCCCTGCACTGCTGTCAGAGAGACAGAGAGGGGGTGGGAGCAGAGAGCCAGAGAGGGGGTGGGAGCAGAGAGCCAGAGAGGGGGTGGGAGCAGAGAGCCAGAGAGGGGGTGGGAGCAGAGAGCCAGACACACAGACCGCAATGTACTCTAGGCTGTAACTGAGCCCCCGAGACTCAGGGAGACACAGAGAGGGCGAGACAGGGTGAGTGATAGACAGAGTGAGTGATAGACAGACAGAGAGGGAGAGAGAGAGAGACAGCGACAGAAAGACAGAGACAGATAGACAGAGCGAGAGGGAGACAGAGAGAGACACACACACACAGACGGATAGACAGACAGAAATAGAGAGACAGTGACAGATAGACATACAGGAAGTGACAGGGACTCCCAGCACGACCTAATGGCCATCCCTGAGCTGGAAGGAGGAGAGAAAGTTGAGTCAGTGTGAAAGGTCAGGCAGAATGTGTGTGTGGGACAGGACAGGCAGGGGACAGGCTACAGGGCAGGCAGTCAGCATTGGGAGGCAGAGCACTGGGACCAGGAGCTGGGAGCCCCGGCACCTGCACAAGGAATAATTTGCCGCTGGCTGTTGGATTTTACAGGAGAGGGACGGCCTGTCCCTGCCGGGGGAGAGAGGTGAAGATTTGCCCTTTGACTGTGTGTGTGGGTGTGAGTGTGTGTCTGTCTGAGTGTGTGTGTCTGAGAGTGGGTGGGTCTTGTGAGTGTGACCGAGTGTGTGTGTGTCTGTGAGTGTGACTGAGTGTGTGTGTGTCTGTGAGTGTGACCGAGTGTGTGTGTGTCTGAGTGTGACTGAGTGTGTGTGTGTCTGTGAGTGTGACCGAGTGTGTGTGTGTGCTTGTGTGACTGAGTTTGTGTGTCTGTAAGTGTGACTTTATGTGTGTGTGAGTGTGTCTGTGTGACTCTTGAGTGTGTGTGTCTGTGAGTGTGACTCTGTGTGTGTGTGTGTGACTATGAGTGTGTGTGTGTGTCTGTGACTATGAGTGTGTGTCTGTGAGTGTGACTGAGTGTGTGTCTGTGAGAGTGAGTGTGTGAGTGTGACTATGTGAATGTGTGTGTGAGTGTGACTCTATGTGAGTGTGTGTGTGAGTGAGTGTGGGGGGTGGGCGGTTTTAGGCTCAGGCACTGAGCTCAATGTTTGGCTTTGTGACCTGGGGTCTGCTGTGTGGGCTGCCTGCTCGCCCTCCTGCCCGGAGATATGGGTTGTATTAACAGCCTGGTCTGCAAACCCCGGCTCTGCCGCGACTCCATCTGCATCAAGGATATCTCAGCCACCATCGACAGCAGCCCCACGGTGATTGATGAGAGCTCAGACATCGTGCTGCGCTACCGGACCCCCCACTTCCGAGCCATGGCCCGAGTCTGTGTCCCCCCCATCCTCAGGGCGGAAACCTGGGTGATCGGCTGGATTCAAGCCTGCAACTACATGGAGTTTCACAACGTGTACGGGGACCTGGGCAGGTATGTGGCTGTGAGGGGGACATGTCTGTGTGTGTGTGTGTGGGGGGGGGGGGGGGGGGGGATGTCTGTGTGTGTGGGGGCATTTCTGTGTGTGTGTGTGTGTGGGGGGGGAGACATGTCTGTGTATGGGGGCGGACATGTCTGTGTGTGTGTGGGGGGGGGGACATGTCTGTGTGGGGGGGGGCATGTCTGTGTGTGTGGGAGGGGGGCATGCCTGTGGGGGGGGGGGGGGATAAGGGGAGGGGGGATTGGCAGGGACATCAGCCTCTACCGGAGACTCACTGGTACAGGATCAGTGTGTATGTGTTTGTTAATACGTTTGTCAGTGTTCGAGTATGTGTCAGTGTGCGAATGTGTATATGTGTGTGTCAGTGAGTGGGTGTCAGTAAGTGTGTGTGTCAGTAATTATGTTAGTGAATGTGACTGTCAGTGAGTGTGTGTGTCAGTAATTGTGTGTGTCAGTAATTGTGACTGTCAGTGAGTGTGACTGTCAGTGAGTGTGACTGTCAGTGTGACTGTCAGTGAGTGTGGGTTTCAGTAAGTGTGTGTCAGTAATTGTGTCAGTGAGTGTGACTGTCAGTGAGTGTGGTGTTAGTGAGCGTGACTGTCAGTGAGTATGGTGTTAGTGATCGTGACTGTCAGTGAGTGTGTGTGTCAGTGATTGTGTGTGTCAGTGAGTGTGTGTCAGTGAGTGTGTGTGTCAGTGAGTGTGTGTGTCAGTGAGTGTGTGTGTCAGTGAGTGTGACTGTCAGTGAGTGTGGTGTTAGTGATTATGACTGTCAGTGAGTGTCAGTAATTGTGTGTGTCAGTGAGTGTGATTGTCAGTGAGTATGGTGTTAGTGAGCGTGACTGTCAGTGTGTGTGTCAGTAATTGTGTGTGTGTGTCAGTGAGTGTGGTGTTAGTGATCGTGACTGTCAGTGAGTGTCAGTGAGTGTGAGTGTCAGTGAGTGTGAGTGTCAGTGAGTGTGAGTGTCAGTGAGTGTGAGTGTCAGTGAGTGTGAGTGTCAGTGAGTGTGAGTGTCAGTGAGTGTGAGTGTCAGTGAGTGTGAGTGTCAGTGAGTGTGAGTGTCAGTGAGTGTGAGTGTCAGTGAGTGTGAGTGTCAGTGAGTGTGAGTGTCAGTGAGTGTGAGTGTCAGTGAGTGTCAGTGAGTGTGAGTGTCAGTGAGTGTCAGTGAGTGTGAGTGTCAGTGAGTGTGAGTGTCAGTGAGTGTGAGTGTCAGTGAGTGTGAGTGTCAGTGAGTGTGAGTGTCAGTGAGTGTGAGTGTCTGTGAGTGTGTGTCAGTGAGTGTGAGTGTGAGTGTGTGTGAGTGTGTGTGAGTGTGTGTGAGTGTGTGTGAGTGTGTGTGAGTGTGTGTGAGTGTGAGTGAGTGTGAGTGTCAGTGAGTGTGTCTGTCAGTGAGTGTGTCTGTCAGTGAGTGTGTCTGTCAGTGAGTGTGTCTGTCAGTGAGTGTGACTGTCAGTGAGTGTGACTGTCAGTGAGTGTGGTGTTAGTGATCGTGACTGTCAGTGAGTGTGGTGTTAGTGATCGTGACTGTCAGTGAGTGGGTGTGTCAGTGAGTGGGTGTGTCAGTGAGTGGGTGTGTCAGTGAGTGGGCGTGTCAGTGAGTGGGCGTGTCAGTGAGTGGGCGTGTCAGTGAGTGGGGCGTGTCAGTGAGTGGGCGTGTCAGTGAGTGGGTGTGTGTGTTAGGGTGTGTGTCAGTGAGTGTGTGTTAGTGAGTGTGTGTGTATGATTGTATCAGTGTATGTGAACATGCATCAGTGTGAATGTGTGTCAGGGTATGTGTTTGAGTGTGTGCCAGGTTGTGACTGCAAGTGTGTCAGTGAGTGTCCATGTCAGTGATTGTGCCAGGGTGTGTGTGTGTGGGGGGGGGGGGGGGGGCGGGGCGGGCGGTGATGTGAGCCTGTGTGCTTCATAGAATCCCTACAGTGCAGAAGGATGCCATTCGGCCATCGAGTCTGCAGTGACCCACTGAAGGACGGAGCACCCCACCCAGGCTGGCAATACCCCCTTAAACCCACCTAACCTTTCTTTGCAATTTTTCATGGCCAATCCACCTCACCTGGGCATCTTTGGACTGTGGGAGGAAACAGGAGCACCCGGAGGAAACCCACGCAGATACTGAGAGAACGTGCAAACTCCACACTGAGTTTGAGTGAATGAGTGTGTGTGTGTGTGTGTAGGTCAGGATTTGTGTGTGTCAGTGTTTGGGTCAGGGTGTATGGGAGTCTGTCAGTATGTGTGTCTCAATATGCATGTATCAGCGTGTGTGCGTGTGTGCATGTATGTGTATATGTATGTCAGGATGTTTGTGTCTTTTTGTGTGAGTACTTGTGTGTGTAAGTGCCAGTCCATGTGTGTGTGTCAGTGTAATAGATTGTGTGTCAGTGAGTGTATATGTCTGTGTATGTGTGAGTGTCTGTGTGTCAGTGAGTGTATTTGTTTCTGTTTTTGTGTGTGTGTTTGTGGAATGGAGGGGGGCAATTGGGAGAAAGTTCAGCCGATGTCAGGACGAGCACGGAAGAGCAGGTTGTGTTTTGATCTCCCTCCACTGTTAACTGTGGATCATAGGGTAGAACTTAAATGAAATGCACCTTGATCTCCAGATATGGAACCAGAGCCCCTGGCAGGAGCTGTGTAGGACTGGCCTGGGCTGTTTAATACACTCTGGAGCAGGATAGTGTTGCTGAATTTGCAGATATAGCCCTGCTCCCATGTTACACGATCACTCCAGCGGGACGGCACAGTGGCTGGCACTACTGCCTCGCAGCTCCAGGGTCCCGGGTTCAATTCCGGCCACGGATGGCTGTCTGTGTGGAGTTTGCACTTTCTCCTCGTGTCTTGTGGGTTTTCTCCGGATGCTCTAGTTTCCTCCCACAGTCCAAAGATGTGCAGGTTAGGTGGATTGGTCATGCTAAAATTGCCCATTAGTGTCCAGGTTAGGTGGGGTTACTGGTGCAGACTCGATGGGCTGAATGGCCTCCTTCTGCACTATAAATTCTATGAATCTATGAGGGTATAAAGGATAGATGGTTGGAATGTGTCTAATTTCATTGCCATTCTCAAACTTACAGCAACTCGGCCTCCCATAAATTTATTTGTGTTCTTGTTACTCAAAATGATTTATAAATATATCAAGGTATAATACCAGCAAATAGTGACTCTCAAAGTCTATTCGTGCTTACTGATCATGTAGAGTGATTACTTGATAGATGTAGAGTGATAGACTTGATTAGATTACCGCCAGCTCTTGGAGTAGGTACTAAAGTAGATTTATTCTGCATTATGTATGTAGCCGTTTGTAACATAAACAATCAGTGTGATATACAGAGACACAAACCTATCAGAATTTGTCACAGCCCATTCCATGAATTAACCACGTGTTACGTACAGTCACAATACAATCCCAGGGTAGACAGTGTGATAAATACAGTCACAATTCAATCCCAGGCTAGACAGTTTGATAGATACAGTCACAATACAATCCCGGGGTAGACAGTTTGATAGATACACTCACAATACAATCCCGGGGTAGACAGTTTGATAGATACACTCACAATACAATCCCGGGGTAGACAGTTTGATAGATACAGTCACAATACAATCCCGGGGTAGACAGTTTGATAGATACAGTCACAATACAATCCCAGGGTAGACAGTGTGATAGATACAGTCGCAATACAATCCCAGGGTAGACAGTGTGATAGATACAGTCACAATACAATCCCAGGGTAGACAGTGTGATAGATACAGTCACAATACAATCCCGGGGTAGACAGTTTGATAGATACAGTCCCAATACAATCCCAGGGTAGACAGTGTGATAGATACAGTCGCAATACAATCCCAGGGTAGACAGTGTGATAGATACACTCACAATACAATCCCGGGGTAGACAGTGTGATAGATACAGTCACAATACAATCCCAGGGTAGACAGTTTGATAGATACAGTCACAATACAATCCCAGGGTAGACAGTTTGATAGATACAGTCACAATACAATCCCAGTATAGACACTGTGATAGATACTGTCACAGTCAAATCTCAGTATGGACACTGATAGATAGTCACAGTCCAATCTCAGTATAGACACTGATAGATACAGTCACAATACAATCCCAGTATAGACACTGTGATAGATACTGTCACAGTCCAATCTCAGTATGGACACTGATATATACAGTCAAAATACAATCTCAGTATAGACAGTGTGATAGATACAGTCACAATGCAATCTCAGTATAGACAGTGTGATAGATACTGTCACAGTCCAATCCCAGTATAGACAGTGTGATAGATACAGTCACAATGCAATCTCAGTATAGACAGTGTGATAGATACTGTCACAGTCCAATCCCAGTATAGACAGTGTGATATATACAGTCACAATGCAATCTCAGTATAGACAGTGTGATAGATACTGTCACAGTCCAATCTCAGTATAGACAGTGTGATATATACAGTCACAATGCAATCTCAGTATAGACAGTGTGATAGATACTGTCACAGTCCAATCCCAGTATAGACACTGATGTATACAGTCACAATACAATACCAGTATAGACAGTGTGATAGATACTGTCACAGTCCAATCTCAGTATAGACACTGATGTATACAGTCACAATACAATACCAGTATAGACAGTGTGATAGATAGTCTAAATACAATCTCAGTATAGACACTGATATATACAGTCACAATGCAATCTCAGTATAGACAGTGTGATAGATACAATCACAGCCCTCATGGAACTACATAGTCCTACATCGGATTTAAAGGACTCAAACAGACCATTCTGGCCATCTGGTCTGTGCTAGTGTTCATGTACCGCAGAAACAACCTCCCCTTCTACTTTATCTGACATCAGCATTTCCGACTTCCTTTCACCCTCATCTGTTTACCTAGTTTCTGTTCAATACATCTGTAATATTCATCTCAAACACTCGCCGTGCGATAGAGCTCCGCGTTCTCATCACTCACTGGGTAAAGAAGTTTCTCCTGGATACCTGATTGGAATTATTAGTGACCACAGTGAGTGGTTAGGGTCTGGAATGCTCAGATTCTAAAGGGGAATTGGATTGTATCTGAAAAGGAAGTATGTGAAGAGTTATGGGGAGAGTGAGAAGGAATTGTTCATTTGGAGAGCCAGTGCAGCCACGATTGGTCGAACAGCCTTCTCCTGCAGGGTAGCAATTCTGTGATTAGCTGCCTCTCGCTCTGGTTTCCCCCTCAAGCGACTCTGTGACACATCCCCTGGTTAGTGGTCATGTTCTGACCTTGGTCGCGAGTCCATTATGTGGTATCTTATCAAAGGACTTAGCGACATCTATTGCATCTACTGAATTTCCCTTATGGAATTATAGAATCCCTACAGTGCAGAAGGAGGCCATTCAGCCCATCAAGTCTGCACGGACCCTCTGAAAGAACACCCAACCTAGGCCCAATCCCCCATCCTATCCCCGTAACCCCAGTAACCTTTGGACACTAAGGGCAATTTAACATGGCCAATCCGAGGGCAGCACAGTGGCGCAGTGGTTAGCACTGGGACTATGGCGCTGAGGGCCCGGGTTCACTCCTGGCCCTGGGTCACTGTCCGTGTGGAGTTTGCACATTTTCCCCGTGTCTGCGTGGGTTTCACCCCCACAACCCAAAGATGTGCAGGATAGGTGGATTGGCCATGCTAAATTGCCCCTTAATTGGAAAAAAAATAATTGGGTGCTCTAAATTTATTTATTTTTTAAAGAAAAAAAACATGGCCAATCCAGCCAACCTGCACATCTTTGGACTGTGCTTTCTGTTACTTAACAAAATCATCGATAAAATTATGATACATACAGTAATAACAGTTCCCTGAGTATCTAGTGGATATACACAATCACTTAGTTCCTTTTTAAGTAGTGCAACTTAATTTAGATCATTAATGCTCAGTTCCACTCCCCATGTACATCCTTTCCCCACATTGTTCATTGGCTGTTACCGCTGTTACACCCTCATCGTACCCTCGGTAAACAAGGCCATCAAAAAGCAAACAAAGTACTGGGTTTCATTTGGAGAGAGCTAGAATTGAAAAGCAGAGAAGTTATTTTAATCCTGTGTCCAGCCTTTGTGAGACCGCACTTGGAATGACTGTGAACAGTTCTGGTCTTCATATTACAAGGAAAGGTTACAGAGGCACTGGAGGCTGACTGTGCAAAATGCAACGTTATATCTCCACTGGGTTAGAAACCTGACTCAGTAGCAGAGGCGTTACCTACAGCCACATCAACGTAGGATCTGATCAGATAGCAATTTCCTGACACAGCGCTTCCTCACTTGTTGAAGCAGAGAGAGGCAGAGGGCACTGTGTGAAGCAACCAGTTCCATCCGAATCTGCTCGGAAGCCTGGCAGTAACACAAGCTCCACGTGGGCAGCACGGTAGCACAGTGATTAGCACTGATGCTTCACAGCGCCAGGGACCCGGGTTCGATTCCAGCCTCGGGTGACTGTCTGTGTGGAGTCTTCATTTTCTCCCCGTGTCCGCGTGGATTTCCTCCGGGTGCTCCGGTTTCCTCCCACAGTCCAATGGATGTGCAGGTTAGGTGGATTGGCCGTACTAAATTGCCCCTTAGTGTCCAAAGGTTAGGTGGGGTTACAGGGATGGTGCAGGGGAGTGGAACTGGGTAAGGTGCTATTTTGGAGGGTCAGTGCAGACTCAAGGGGCCGATTGGCCTCCTTCGGGACTGGAGGGATTCTATAACCAGATGATCAGATGTGTAGGCTCAGTTAATTGGACAGGCTAAGTTATCCCTTAGTGTCCACAAGGTTAGGTGGGGTTATAGGGTTAAGGTGAGGGTAGGGGAGTGGTCCCTCTTTCGGAGGGTCAGTGCAGACTCAGTGCCAAATGGCCTCCTCCTGCACGGTAGGGATTCCATGCTCGCTAGGAACGCTACTCAGCGTGGAGAATGAGTCCAAATCCAGGATTGTGATTTCCTGACTCCTAAATTCCCAAGATCCTAGATAATCCAAGTTTTATTTCTCCAGCACCCTTCATGCCCACAGGCCGTCTCAAAGTGCTTCACAGATGATGCAGTACTTTGGTAGTGGAGTTGTGGAGGGAAACAGGCCAGTTTATTTCCACAACCAATTAATCAGCGTTGGAGGTGTGTGAGAATACATTTTAACCAGGATTCTTGGGGAGATGGTGCATAATACGAATGCCATTGGACTAGCCAAAAATCCAGGCTAACGTTTTTGAGATTTGGGTTCAAGTCCCATCATGGCAGCTGGTTGAATTTCTTTTTTTAAAAAAATAATAAATTTAGAGTACTAAGTTCCTTTTTTCTTCCAATTAAGGGGAAATTTAGTGTGTCCAATTTTTTTTTTTTCATAGAATTTACAGTGCAGAAGGAGGCCATTCGGCCCATCGAGTCTGCACTGGCTCTTGGAAAGAGCAGTCTACCCAAGGTCAACACCTTCACCCCATCCCCATAACCCAGCAACCCCACCCAACACTAAGGGCAATTTTGAACACTAAGGGCAATTTATCATGGCCAATCCACCTAACCTGCACATCTTTGGACTGTGGGAGGAAACCGGAGCACCCGGAGGAAACCCACACACACACGGGGAGGATGTGCACAGACAGTGACCCAAGCCGGAATCAAACCTGGGACCCTGGAGCTGTGAAGCGATTGTGCTATACACAATGCTACCGTGCTACTTACCCTGCACATCTTTGGGTTGTGTGGGTGAGACCCACGCAGACACGGGGAGAATGTGCAAACTCCACACGGACAGTGACCCGGGGCCGTGATCGAACGCGGGTCCTCAGCGCTGTGAGGCAACAGTGCTAACCACTGCACCAGCCGGCTGAATTTCAATTCAGTTAATAAATCTGGAATCTAAAACTGGTCTCAGTAACAGAGACGGTGAAATTACCATCGATGGTCATAAAAACCCATCTGTTCTCCCGTGTCTGTGTGGGTTTCGCCCCCACAACCCAAAAATGTGCAGAGTAGGTGGATTGGCCACGCTAAATTGACCCTTAATTGGGAAAAATAATTGGGTAATCTAAATTTAAAAAAAAACCCATCTGAGCACGGTGGGGCAGTGGGTTAGCCCTGCTGCCTCATGGCGCCGACGTCCCAGGTTCGTTCCCGGTTCTGGGAACTGTCCGTGTGGAGTTTGCACATGCTAAATTGCCCCTTAATTGGAAAAAATGAATTGGGCACTCTAAAAAGAAATTTAAAAAAAAGAACAAATAAATAAATAAATAAAATTAAAACCCATCTGGTTCACTGAAGTCCTTTAGCAAACAAAATCTGCCGTTCTTACGTAGTCTGGCCTACTTCTGAGCCACAGCCATGTGAGTTGAATCTGAAATGGCTGAGCAAGCCACTCAATTTGAGGACAGTTAGGGATGGGCAACGAATGTTGGCCTTGGTAGCGACTCATCGTTTCCAAATAGTGCCGTGACCATCTCCATCATTGAGATCAGGTTTGTATCTCCGGTTAGTGTATCATTAGAAAGACAGGGCAGCGCTACCCCAGGACTGTAAAGAAAGAACTTGCATTTATCTACCTTCCTCAGGACATCCCAAAGTGATTTATGGCCAATGAAGTATTTTTGAAGTGTAGTCGCTGTGGAGATGTAGGAAGTGCTGCAGCCAATTGATGCACAGTAAGCTCCCACAAACTGGTAATCTGTTTTTTTTAGTGATGCTGCTTTCAAGGAGAAATGTTGATCAGGACACTGGGGAAAACTCACCTGCTCTTCAAATTGTACCTCACGGGATTTTCTAAGTCCACTTGAAAGTAAGCAGAGGGGCCATTTGGCTTGTTGCTCATCCAAAAGTGCGGCACTCCCTCAGTACTGATCCTCCCACAGTGCAGCACTCTCTCAGTACTGACCCTCTGACAGTGCGGCACTCCCTCATTACTGACCCTCTGACAGTGCAGCACTCCCTCAGTACTGACCCTCTGACAGTGCGGCACTCTCTCAGTACTGACCCTCTGACAGTGCAGCACTCCCTCAGTACTGACCCTCTGACAGTGCGGCACTCCCTCAGTACTGACCCTCTGACAGTGCAGCACTCCCTCAGTACTGACCCTCTGACAGTGCGGCACTCCCTCAGTACTGACCCTCTGACAGTGCGGCACTCCCTCAGTACTGACCCTCTGACAGTGCAGCACTCCCTCAGTACTGACCCTCTGACAGTGCGGCACTCCCTCAGTACTGACCCTCTGAGAGTGCGGCACTCCCTCAGTACTGACCCTCTGACAGTGCGGCACTCCCTCAGTACTGACCCACTGACAGTGCGGCGCTCCCTCAGTACTGACCCTCTGACAGTGCAGCGCTCCCTCAGTACTGACCCTCTGACAGTGCGGCGCTCCCTCAGTACTGACCCTCTGACAGTGCAGCACTCCCTCAGTACTGACCCTCTGACAGTGCAGCACTCCCTCAGTACTGACCCTCTGACAGTGCAGCACTCCCTCAGTACTGACCCTCTGACAGTGCGGCTCCCTCAGTTCTGACCCTCTGGCATTGCAGCACTCCCTCAGTACTGACCCTCTGGCAGTATGGTGCCACAGTGGGTTAGCCCTGCTGCCTCATGGTCCCGGGTTCGATCCTGGTTCTGGGTCACTGTCCGTGTGGAGTTTGCACACTCTCTGTTTGCGTGGGTTTCGTCCCCACAACCCGAAGATGTGTGGGGGGGGATCCGTCACCAGGGGTGTCCTCCAGGACGGCCAGGGTTCCAATCGGGGGCCGCCAATCAACGAGCGCGATATGAGGGGGGGGGATATTTTGTGGGGGCCGGCTTGCTGTGTGGGTCCGCCATGTTGCTCAGGGCCGCCGCCGCCGCAGGTGGCCGCTGGGCGCATATCCGGTTCCGCGGCCGGATGTGCAGGGCCCCGTATTGGCTGCCGGAGCTGCGCGGAGCACTCCGCCGCTCTGCTGGCCCCCTTCAGGTAAGTGAATCACTGGGCCACGTTGGCGTGAAACGCTCCGGTGTTTAGGCCGGCGGCAATACTTAGCCCCCGTTTCATAGAATCCCAGTCATGATCTTCTGACTCAAAAGTTTAAATCAACCCTGAGTGTCAGCACTGGCAGTCGGGTGTGTCCGAAAGTCTCAGGGAAGCGTGGGCCGTCCCATGGCTGTTGGACAGATGAACTTTAATTCACGGAAAGAGAGGTGGAAGGAAATGGGAAAGTGGGTGAAGAGGAAGATGACCATTAAAGCCAAAGCTGTCGGTGCCCCCGACACCCCACATGGTTACTGCAAAGTATTGACATTCTGCAGCATGGGATGAGTGCAAAGAATCACATTTGTGAACGCAAGCATTTCACCAGGAGATTAAATGTCATTCCCACAAATCCTAACCCCACAGTTATCAAATCAAATAAATGGAACGATACGAATAATGAGAAATATCAAAATTACAAGATTATAACTCACTTTGTGGAAAGATTTAATCCTCAATGTATTAATGTGTCAATTTAAAAATAAACATTCCTGCTGATAGGGTCAGTAACCACAGGTTATGGATCGAAAATAATTGGCAAAACAATCAGAGGGCACATGAGGAGAACATTTTTACAGAGCGAGTTGTTATGATCTGGAACACACTTCCTAAGAGGGTGAGGGATACAGATTCCAAACTCGGGGCCATGAACCAGTTCAATCGGGAATCCGGAAGAAACCTCTTTACCCAGAGAGTGGGGACAATGTGGAACTCACTCCCACAGGGAGCGGTTGAGGTGAATAGTTTCGATACGTTCAAAAGGAAGCTGGAAAAATACATGAGAGAGGGAGGAATAGAGGGATAGATCATAGAATTAGAATTTACAGTGCAGAAGGAGGCCATTCGGCCCATCGAGTCTGCATCGGCTCTTGGAAAGAGCACCTTACCCAAGCCCACACCCTATCCCCATAACCCAGTAACCCCACCTAACACAAAGGGCAATTTTGGACACTAAGGGCAATTTATCATGGCCAATCCACCTAACCTGCACATCTTTGGACTGTGGGAGGAAACCGGAGGAAACCCACGCACACACGGGGAGGATGTGCAGACTCCCCACAGACAGTGACCCAAGCCGGAATCGAACCTGGGACCCTGGAGCTGTGAAGCAATTGTGCTATCCACAATGCTACCGTGCTGCCCATAGGGTGATGGGGTGAGATGAAAAAGGGTGGGAAATGCCTCGTGTGGAGCATAAATAGCAAGGAGCAGATGGGCCAAATGGCCTGTTTTTTGCTGTACATTCAATGGCATAGTAACTTTCAATGGGGGGGGGGGGGGTTGGATAAGAACTTAAAAAGGGAACATCTTTGGGCTCTGGGGTACAGAGAATGGGGATTCGATAGATTGGATAGAGTCACCAAAGTCTCAATGGTGTGAATGGCCTCCTTTTGCACTGATAAATTCATGATGTGAATAGAGGAGAATGATATAAATGGAGGGGTGGTGAAGGGGTCATCTGTGTGTGTGTGTGTGTGTGATGCTATAAGCAGGCAACTCTTCCATCATGGTCTGGTATTGCCTGGATTTCTCTCTTCGATGTTTCTGGGGAACATACCATATTCTCCCCAAGGATTCTCCAAACCAAATGTTTTAACCACGGGCGTGTCAGACTAACAGTGATGATTATGTAGTGAGTAAGGTACGGAATGATCGGCCCAAATAAGCCCTTTTCCTAAAACTGACCTCGGGATGTGGGTGTGCCGCAGGATCGGCTGGAACAGGAGGCAGTGGATGATGGGACTGTCCCTAATGGTTAAATTCCATGTGGTGTAGTTTATTTGGACAAGATACCAAATGAAAAACAGACCAAATTAAATAGCCTGCCATCAGCTGGAAGGAAGTGGTTTGTAGAAGAGGCTGGTGTATTGTCGAGCTCATTGTTTGGACCTCTGTTAGAATCCTAGAATTTCTACAGTGCAGGAGGAGGGCATTCGGCCATTGAGTTTGTACTGGCCCCCTGAAAGAGCACCCTACCAGGCTCACTCCCCTGCTCTATCCTTGTAACCCCATAACCTGCACATCTTTTTGGACACTAAGGGCAATTTAGCATGGCCAGTCCACCTAACCTGCACATCTTTGGACTGTGGGAAGAAACCAGAGCACCCGGAGGAAACCCACGCAGACAGGGGGAGAAAGTGCAGACTGTACACAGTCACCCAAGGTAGGAATTGAACCTGGGTCCCTGGCGCTGTGAGGTAGCAGTGCTAACCACTGTGCCACTCCTCTTATTACTGAAATGATTTGGATTCAGAAACCAATAAGATCATAGCAGGAGTAGACCATTTAGTCCCCTCCAGCTTGCTCTGCCGTTCAATTAGATCATAGCTGACTTGTACCGTTCTCCATCTTTGTTCCATATCTTTCGAGAGTCTTCTCCCAACAACCTGAGTGTTTGAAAACATGTACAGCCTCCTCTGGGAGGGGGGTTCGGCATCCCTTTCTATAGAGAATGTGTTTCCTGACCTTACTCTTAAAACATGTTGAGCTCAAATTTTAATTTTTTACCTGACTTTCCCACATCAATGCTGTCCAATAATTTTTTTAAAATAAATTTAGAGGACCCAATTCATTTTTTCCAATTAAGGGGAAATTTAGCATGGCCAATCGACCTAACCAGCACATCTTTGGGTTGTGGGGGTGAAACCCACGCAGACATGGGGAGAATGTGCAAACTCCACACGGACAGTGACCTAGGGCCAGGATTCGAACCTGGGTCCTCAGCGCTGTGAGGCAGCAATGCTAACCATTGTGCTATGTGCTGCCCCCCCCACCCCCCCCGTCCAATCGTTCTAACGTTTTACCAACCTCGATCAGACCACCCCATAATCTTCGATAGGATATGTAACAGGATTAATTATGGACCATGAGACAAAGGAGCAGAATTAGGCCACTCGGCCCATCGAGTCTGCTCCGCCATTCAATCATGGCTGATATTTTTCTCATCCCCATTCTCCTGCCTTCTCCCCATAAACCCCTGATCATTGAGTATGATACTGCCAAATCCACAGCAACGCAGACAGGAGAAAATCGAAAAGGGACGGGGATTTTGTAGAGATATTAAACCCTTTCTGGAAGAATCCACCGATTGATCATTGAGATATTGTGCCGTCCCAGTCGAGGATCTTGACAGCACACTTGGATTTGTCTTCACAATTGTGCCCACCAGATCAAAAAGATACATAAAAGTATACATGCTTAGCTAGCACGCCATCAGGATGCCCTACGTGCTTTAGAGCCACTTAAATGTTTCTTGAATTGTTATCCCTGTTGTAATTTAGACAGTGGTTCCTGAACGTTTTTGGTTGTAGGACCCCCCTTTTCAAATTGATTAATTTTTAAAAATAAATTTAAGAGGACCCAATTTTTTTTTTCCAATTAAAGGACAATTTAGTGTAGCCAATGCACATCTTTGGGTCGTGGGGGTGAAAACCTTGCAGACACGGGAAGAATGTGCATTTCAAATAGATTAATAATCACTGACTTCCACCCTCCTCCCCACCAATTTAAACCATAAACTCCTTGCACATTGACATTTCCCAATTAAGGTTTATTAATGTCCTGTAGGCCCTGCACACAGTGTTGTCGTGCTGTTTAGCAGAGCAAACACTGACGCGATTGGTCGTCACCAATCAGGTAACCCAGCAGGTTCAGCAACTCCAGAGTACTTCACCACACGACTCCGCTGGGGATCGGGGAGGTTTGCGGTTTTATTTGTCCATGGGTGTTGCTAGCACAAGCATTTATTGTCCAACTGGGATTCATGGGAATCGCAGGCATGGTTTGGGGTATAACCCAACTCCTCACCACACTGCTGATATCTCTCCCTCCCTTGTCCACATCAGACTGTTTTTCTTTCTCTTCTAAGGGATGTGGGCGCCTTTGGCAAACCCAGCATTTGACGCCTAAGTAGCTTGCTCGGCCGTTTCAGAGGGGCAGTTCAGAGCCAATCACATTGCTGTGGGTCTGGAGTCACATGTAGGCCAGACCGGGTAAGGACGGCAGATTTCCTTCCCTGAAGGGCATTATATAATAATCTTCATAATAATCTTTATTGTCACAAGTAGGCTTACATTAACACTGCAATGAAGTTACTGTGAAAAGTAATGAACCAGATGGATTTTTAGGACAATTGATAATTTACCAAGACTAGCTTTATATCCCATATTTATTAATGGAATTTCAATTCCATCGCCTGCTGTGGCGGGAATCAAACCTGTGATCTTACAGCACTAGCCTGGACCTCTGGATTACCAGTCCATTACGTCCCCATCTCCCCTCAATTAGTACACAGCCTAATGTGCAAACATCTCTACCATCGGGAGTCACAGGCCCAGCTGCCATATTCAATGACTAAGGTTTGGCTTCCAGGCTCCTGATCAAGGCAGCTCCTTCCTACCCTCTTCCCCAAGCCCTGAAAATCCCTTACCCAGGGTCCTGGGGCCTCTTGCACGCTCGCTCTGGTTTCTCAGTCAGTGTGAAGTTGGTTCCAAACGGTGCCCAAACTCTCAGCTGTGCTGGCTCGCGTAGGCGATGGCAATTAAAATAACAGGCCTGTGCACAATCCCCACCAAAGCATTTCATCCCGCAGATTCCCAGGGAAGTCTCTCTGAAATTTGAGGATGCCAGTTTGAGAAATAGCGGTGGAGGAAGCACAGCAGCCAATCGGTACACCGCAAATCCTCACAAACAGCAATGTGAAAATTACCAGATAGTCTGTTTTGTGTGATGTTGACTGAGGGATGAATGTTGGCCAGGACACTGGGGAAAATTCCCCAGCTCTTGTTCAAGACAGGGGCCATGGGATCTTTGACGTCCACTTCAAAGGGCCTCAATTTAATATTTCAGCTGAAAGATGGCTCTTCAGACAATGCAGCGCTCCGTCAGGACTGGCACCGGAAGCCGCCAGCCTTGCTTTGCTTGTTCACGTCGTTCGATTGGGGATCACCCGCAGTTTTGACTCAGATTTGTGATCGTGAACAATCGGGCCACAGCTGGCAGACCTGACAGGAATGTTAAAAAATCTACGAAAAGAAAATTTTGTGTGTTCAGGAATTTGTAACAGAGAGCAGGAATGATCCCAAAGCAAAAAAAATAAGCAAGCTATGAGGAAAATCTGACGAAGCTTTATCTGTGGGAATGATGTGATGGATAGCTCAATAAAGGCTATAAATCACTCAGCAACCAGACAAGGGCACGTTCTGCCAAAGCACAATTAGCAGAGTGTCGGCGAATTGGGCTGGTGGATTTTGTTTGTTGATCGATCTGCCATTGGAACGTGGGAACAGAAATAGGCCAAACTGTCCCTCGGGCCTGTCCCTCCATTCGATTAGGCTTAACAAAAATCTGTCAATCTCGGTCGTAAAAATTTAAAATATTTACCCAGCGAAAGCAGTGAAATATAAAGGGGGGGAGGGGGGCCATTTGGGTCTGAGAAGAATGTGTTAGATGGGCTCAATGGTCTTTCTCTTCCATTGATATTGTTTCCTCGTGTTTGAACGGGCTCTGTTCGGCAGCCTTGCACAGAGTGCCGGAGACCCATGGCAGGCCCGGGGGCCACAGGCGCCCCACCTGGGTTCTGAGTGCGGCCCCACGAGACATCTTGTTGACAGTCGCCCGCGCGCAGGGTCACCACATTCCGCTGATTTCCGTCCACATAGATTTTTTTCCTACCGGTATAATTGACGTGATTCGCAGGGAGAACAAGAGTAAGCGAGCTGCGTGCTGATTGCTCACAACACTGACTGTGAGAGCCGTGCGCCTGGAGTGTAAATATTTATTTTGTTTTTAACCACTTGAAAGTTGATGACAGTTCTATTAATATATAAAAGATTTGGCATTCTCTATAACTCGTTATGAAATATTTGGCCTTTATTAAATGTATTTAATCTTGTTCACGGGGTTGTGATAGTTAGCGAGCAAGCCTGATTTCAATCTTGCGGCCCACTGCGATGAAGAAGAGCCACTCATGTGGCCACCTCACCAGCCTTCAGGTTGCCCATCACTGACATGGACTGTACAGCATTGAAACAGGCCTAAAGGCCCATGGTCCACACCGGCCTCTGTACTCCCCACTTCATCAACATATTCTTCTACTTCGTTCTCCCTCATAAAAGCATATAGAATAATACAGCACAGGAGGCCATTCGGCCCATTGTGTCTGCTCTTGTTGGACGAGCAATCCCCGCTCTTTCCTGCAAATTCTGTCCCTTCAAATATTGATCCAAACCCATTCGAAGGTCACCGCGTTTGTCCAGCTTCTCCTTAAATGCCTCAAGCCATTCACTCCAGCGACTCTTTGTGGGAGCCAGGTCCCCATTCTCACCACTCTCTGGGTAAAGACGTTTCTTCTGGATTCATTGCTGGATTTGTTAACCTTGCCCAGTGCTAATTACTGGCTGATTCCGGATTCCATTCGGTCCTCGGTGATCTGTGAGGTTGCAAGTGCATTTGCCTTGCATGTCTGAGAGTTAGGGGTCGGCCTGGAGTCCATAGGATTAGCCTAGATTCCTAGGAATTGACGATTAATCTCCAGGCTCCTGGAAAAAACTCATCGGGACATTCATGTTATTTTGTTTTGAGCTCTTCTGTTTGCCAGATAAAAAAATAATATTGGAAATGAGAGGAAAAGGCGGTTTGTCTGATCGTCAACCGTTATCCAATTGGGTAATGAGTCATTTTGCTTTCCAATTGGGGGAGTACATCACAAGATGGATATGTGTTGGCCAGTTAATGCCTGGGAGTATGAGAGCTCACATGCATCCGAATAGTTATCTGGCAGGCAAACAGCAAAATCCTTTCTAATCAAGTTTTCAGCCAGTGTCTGAGGTGGAGGAATGAATATCGAGCATCAAGCCTCTTAACCGCCTCCAAAAAAAGAATTGTGCTTTTGGCTCGCTTCTTGCCAACTAATTTTCTAGATGAAGCCTGTACTGAAATGCTCGCAGCTCAGTGTTATTTAAGGAAGTCAACTGAAACAGTCCTTGGTGCAGGCGAGTGAATCAAACAGAAACTGCACCAAATGTAAAATATTGCAGATAACGACCCAGCAAGCTAACAATCTTCATTTATTCAACGTCTAGCTTGAATCCCATTTCCGCAAGGTGGCAGATTTGATCCCTGCCAGCTAGGTTGAGTGATGGACCATGGGGATACCAGCACCCAGTCGCCATAGCAACGGCCAGATCCACCATTCAGTTAGACCAGGTTTTTCCTTGGACCCACTTTTTGCCAATCAGCCGACCTTCGCGACAATTGCAACGTTCACTCACCTTTAATGTGAAAGGGAAGCCTGCTTGGTCCTCATACTCTCCCTCCAATCAGGTTCATAGGAAGAGAGGGCAATGTGCATATCAGGTGCAGACTTCAGCCAGTTCCTTTCTGCCGTCGTCATCATTGAGAACGGAAAATTCAATCTCGCACATAGAGGTCGTCGTGAAGGGCATTAGCAACAAAATGCTTGTTTTACTCAGCACTAGATATTCCTGGGAGATACTACTCCAGGATGCTGACAGGCTCATGGGATTTCGGTATGTTTTTAAAATTAATTTTGTCCAATTAAGGGGCAATTTAGCATGGGCAATCCACCTACTCTGCACATCTTTGGGTTGTGGGGGTGAAACACTGGGAGAATGTGCAAAGTCCACACGGACAGTGACTCAGAGCCGGGATCGAACCTGGGACCAGTGCTAACCACTGCGCCACTGTGCTGTCCCAGTTCGGTGTGTTTTTAATGTGCTCGCACAGGTCAGCTACAGCAGCATAGTCTTGGAGTCAGTCGTGAGTTAATATCTGACTCTGGGTCTCAACTCAAAAAAGGACTTTTTCACCCACCACTTCTTTTTCAAAATCTGAAACTTCTCTCATTTTCCAGTACTTCCCTGCATATGGCACACATTAGCTTTGCATCGGCACAATTGACAAAACTATACCTCAAGAAATCATCTTTACAGTGCTTTGTTCCCAAGTTAAGTTTCCTCTTTGTAGGCTGTTAACCAGAGGCTCTGGAGCACTGTACAGAGCTAACACTAGCACTGCTCTGTCCTACCCTGAGCAGCTCTCTCTAGTAGATTCAGTTTTGAGATCCTGGCAGTAGGTACACTGCCTAATTGTGTCTCTGGCCTTCTTTCTGGAAAAAAAATGCTTCATCTTCACTGGCCCCTTGCCTTGCTTGCCAGCAGCTAGAAAATAGAAGAAGCTCTCCTCCATGATTTAGCGCCAAAAGCACGTACATACAGGTGATATCAAGTGTATATGCAGGGCATGTGACCTGCTCACTACTGTCGCTTATGGCCAGCAGGCTGTATTACAACCTCCTTTCCTTCTCATTGAAACGGTGGCAGCAGCCGCCATTCTCAATAAAAATGCCATTGGGCACTTCTGCAATCAGGGCCACACCATGGGTACATCGCAACCGATTGCTCCGTGACTGTCCCGACCATCGCCCGCGAGTTGTGACTTGCACTTTGTAAAACCTGTGAGTTAGATCGTGCCTGATCTGTACCTCAACTCTACTTAGACGCCTGTAGCAATCTGGAATTAAACAATTGTTCCAAAAACACAGCTGATTGACTAATGTCCTTTAAGGGAGGAAATCTGCCGTCCTTACCCGGTCTGGCCTACACGTGACGATCCAGACCCACAGCAACGTGGGTATCGCCTGAAACGGTCACTAAGTTCAGGGACAATTAGGGATGAGAAAGAAATGCTGGCCTAGCCAGTGATACCCACATCCCTCGACTTTATCGATCTCGGACTTGAAGCAGTGTTTAGATTTTCACCCTCCGTGAAGACTTTCCTGATTATTCTCCTAAATGGCCTCGGTTTCACTGGACCTGCCCTACCGAATCCTTTCAACATCTTAAATACCACCAGAAATGGGAAAGGATCAATAATAAACATTACCAGAAAATAACATGGATGTACTAGATATAGAGTAAATTATCTCCATAAACGGTGGTGATTACTGACATTTCTACCACATGTAGACACATATTTGACGATAGGATATATTATTTGTGTACATAAGAAAAGACACCTGTATTTATATAGCGTTGACTACTAGACACCTCAAAGTGCTTCACAGACAAAGTGCTCTTTGAAGTATTGTAATGTCGGAAACATGGCAGTCAATTTGTGCACAGCAAGCTCCCACACACTTCACAATCCTGGGGGAGGGAGGGGGTCAACTCTGATGTTTCACTCAATCTAACACCTTGCAGCTCCAGCCTCAGAGGCCCTGGGTGTGTGCCCAGGGTGTGGCCGGAGTAGGTGAGGGTTTTCCCAGTCTGGGACTGTCGAGAATGGTTCCAAAGTGCAGCATTGTCAGCGCACCTTGCTTCTCTACGAGAATCTCAATAATTCCTCATCCTTTCAAGGAAGCCAGTCCACATCTGATCGAGGAGAAAAGTGTTTGGACAACATCAAGTGAGGAGACACCCAAACAATTTCAGCATCACCATAACAGCGACTAAAGCAATTGTTCCAGTTTAAATTATATTTCCTATAAACGGAATGATCCAAATGATGGATGGCAGAAAATAAGGATAGCACCAGATTGTGAGCAATCTCCGGAGTGAGGAATTGTAAACCACTTGGGTGTTGTTGCCTAGAGAGCGGATATGGCAGAACCAAAATTAAAGCTTTAAAAACCAATCCTGTGCAAATCCAGATGTATACAGAACAGACAAATGGAAAAGGATTAAACCGTTTGACTTTCATTGGTGCATTATTGCTAAGAATGTTACATTACTAAGGGCTCGATTTGCATCTTCCCACCCCTTCCCCCAACACTGAATAAACAGGCTCCGTGTTAATTCCATCCCAAGGCATTTGTTAAGAATGAAACTAGACAGGGCAGCACGGTGGCACAGTGGGTTAGCACTGCAGCCTCATGGCGCCGAGGTCCCAGGCTCGATCCCGGCTCTGGGCCACTGTCTGTGTGGAGTTTGCACATTCTCCCCGTGTTTGTGTGGGTTTCGCCCCCACAACCCAAAGATGTGCAGGGTAGGTGGATTGGCCACACTAAATTGCCCCTTAATTGGAAAAAAATGAACTGGGCACACTAAATTTATTTTAAAAAAAGAAACTAGACACAAATGCCTTTCTTGATAATTGGTTTTATTTATAGAATGCAGCATTGTCCGTGTCTCAACAATCTCTCTTTATAAATGCTCTACGTACATAACCAAACTATTCTCTTCACTTGTGTATCTTAATGCTGTGATTGACACACAATGCCCCCCCCCCCCATACCCACTAACCTATACCGCCGCACCCTATCCAGCAATATCTGGAATATCACAGTATGTTCAAATCCCTCCCTATCTCTCTCACTTCTTCCAGCACCACAACCTTCCGAGATCTCTGCACTCCCCCAATTCTACTCTCGAGCATCTCCTGATTTTAATCATGCCACCGCTGCCAGCTGTGGATACAGCTGTTGAGCTCTCTAACTCCCTAACTCTCTTTTCCTTCTCCAAGGCGCTCCTCAAAACCCACCTCTTTTGATCACGCTTTCAGTCATCGTTTTGCGTGTCTCATTGTCAGATTTATGTTGCTGTGAAGCATGCCTCGAGATGTTGTACCTCATTTAAGGTGCTACAAAAATGCAAAGAGCTGTGATAGCTACGCCTGAAGCATAGATCACTCACCATTCAGGTGGTTACCATCGTCACTGCTGGTAGTTTGCAGGTTAGCAAGGTTAGCAAGCAATGACTACCCCACCAATGGAATATTAAAATCTCCTCATCACCCAGGTAACAAGGCTTCCTTTGATGCCACACAACAGTCTCGATATGACAATATTAAGTGTCGGTTGCCATAGCAAAGTTGCATCACTGAAAGAGAAATGAATGAATGGGCAAATGTACAGAATCCCAGACATTAATCACACTGAGAGAAGCCATTTAGCCCACCCTGTCTATTACCAGCCAATAAAGAGCTCTCCGGCTGGTCCTACAGCCTCCTTTAGGCTCGGCTAGGAAACCCGAACTGCTGGTCTCAATACTTTTAAACTGTAACGAGGGTTGGCCTCAGCTGAATCTCCGTTATCCTGGCTGAAGACACCCTTGCATTTCTACGGAGCTCTTCGGCACCCTAAGGCCGTCCCAGAGCACTTTGCAGCCAATCAAACCCTGTTTCTGAAGTGTACGCGCTGTTGTAACACAGCAAACGTGGAGGCCAATTTGTGCGCAGCAAGATTTCGCAAACGTCAATGAGATGATGGTTTCTCAGCAACATTGGTCGAAGGATAATCTTCAACCAGGCTACCCATCGTTGAACGCACTGGCTACAGCCATGTAATTGACGGATGGGTGTGACCTTTTTCCAATCCTATAATTTGACTAGTGGAGGGGGAAAAAAATTCTTTATATTTGGTTATAAGAAGAATTTTATTTTTACTCTAAACTTATGATGTGGTGTGCACTGACTGAAAGACTGGTTGAAGCAGATTCAATCGGAGCTTTCAAAAGGAAATTGGGTCAGTTCCTGAAAGTTTTTCAAGGCTCTATGGTCAAGAGGAGTTGGGAGTTCGGGACTCTGATTGGATAGCTGTTTCAAAGGGCCAGCCAGATGCAAGGGGGCTGAATGGCCTCCTTTCATACTGTATGGGTCTGTGAGAGTCATGGAGCACTGCACATTCCCCACATGACATGAATGAATTGACCAAATCTCCACCTTTGTTTCCATAAACCTGGATCCAATCCAAAACATTGCTGTCAGTGCTGAACTCACACCGAGTCTCCATTCTCCGGATAGTCCCGTGCTCGCTGATCCACACCGGCACCCGCTCAATGGCTCGATTTTTAAATTCCCACTCTTGTTTCCAATCCGTCCATGACCATGCCCCTCCCTAGCTCTGTAATCTCCACCCTCTCCCAATGCCACAACCCCCTGAGATACATGCACCTCTTGTGTATTCCCAATCATAATCCACCCACCGAGAGCAACGGTGCTGCCAGTTGCCTAGGCAACTGGAACTACTACACCTCTCCGCCACGCCCTGTCGCTTTCTTCCTCTCTGACATTTCTTAAATCTACCACTGTGACTAAGTTGCTGTTGGCCTCTTTCTAAAGCAACATATTGCAACCAGAACGTAAAGACCAGAATGGGGCAGCACGGTAGCACAGTGGTTAGCACTGTTGCTTCACAGCGCCAGGGTCCCAGGTTCGATTCCCGGCTTAGGCCACCGTCTGTGCAGAATCTGCATGGTTTCCTGTGGGTGCTCCGGTTTCCTCCCAGAAGTCCCCAAAGACGTGCTGTTAGGTAATTTGGACATTCTGAATTATCCCTCCGTCTACCTAAACAGGTGCTGGAATGTGGCGACTAGGGGCCTTTCACAGTAACTTCATTGCAGTGTTAATGTAAGCCTACTTGTGACAATATAGATTACTATTATAAAATACTCAAAAGCAGCAACATTCCATTCGTATCGGATTGTTTCATGTTCAGTATGTGAAAGAAAGATGAAAGCTGTATTCCTAAAATGTCTTTAATGTAACTCCAGAGGGGCAGCATGGTGGCGCAGTGAGTAGCACTGCCACCTTACAGCGCCGAGGTCCCAGGTTCGATCCCGGCTCTGGGTCACTGTCCGTGTGGAGTTTGCACATTCTCCCCGTGTTTGCGTGGGTTTCAACCCCACAACCCAAAGATATGCTGGCTAGGTGGATTGGCCACGCTAAATTGCCCTCTAATTGGAAAAAATGAATTGGGTGCTCTAAATTTTTTTTAAAAATGTAACTCCAGAGATTTGAGCCCATAGAGCATGCTGACACTGGCAGCACATTACTGAGGGTAAACTGTACTGAGGTTCGCAAGGACAGTTCAAAATGCTTTTTGTCAATGAAATGCAGTCACTGTTGGAATGCAGGAAATGTGGCAAACAGATTGTGCACAGCAAGCTCCCACAAACAGCAATAGATAATTGACAGCGGCACAGTGATTAGCACTGCTGCCTCACAGGACCAGGGACCCGGGTTCAATTCCGGCTTCGGGTGACTGTCGGTGTGGAGTTTGCACCTTCTCCCCGTGTCTGTGTGGGTTTCCTCCGGGTTCCACCACAGTCCGAAAATGTGCGGGTTGGGTGGATTGGCCATCATAAATTGCCCCTTAGCGTCCAGGGGTGCCTAGGTTAGGTTACGGGGATAGGGTGGGGTGCTCATTCGAAGGGTCAGTATAGACCAGATGGGCCGAATGGCCTCCTTCTGCACTGTTGTGATAACCTGTTTTAGTGATGTTAGTTGAGGGATAATGTTGGCCATGAGAGCAGGAAGACCTTTCCTGTTGTTTAAATTTCGACAGAGTATCCAGACAGCAAAACTGAAATTTGAGAGAGGAGGGGCTTGAACTTTCTTTTTTTCATAAATTTAGAGTACCCAATTATTTTTTCCAATTAAGGGGCAATTTAGCGTAGCCAATCCACCTACCCTGCACATCTTTGGGTTGTGGGGGCGAAACCCACGCAGACACGGGGACAATGTGCAAACCCCACACGGACAGTGACCCAGGGCCGGGATTCAAACCCGGGTCCTCAGCGCCGTAGGCGACAATGCTAACCACTGTGCCACCGTGCTGCCCTTTGGGTACTCTAAATAAAAAAAAAAGATCCCCCCCCTCATCCTTCTAAATTCCAACGAGTACAGTCCCAGTCTACTCAACCTCTCCTCGTAATCCAAACCCCTTCAACTCTGGGATTATACGAGTGAATCTCCTCTGCACACCCTCCAGCCCTCATCAGGATTCACTATTACCCACCGCACCTGCCGCAAACTTTGGCGTTAGCCGCAAATTTCGAAATTTAATGTAAATTAAGACCAGCAGCGGTCCCAGCGCTAATCCTTGTGGAACCGAGCTTCCCAACCCTCTGAATAACTTACATTTATTTGGTTTCCGTCTTGAAGTTAACGAGTAATTTGTTTAGTCTTGGCTCCACATTTTCTAACATTCCATTAGTTTATTACGGGGCACCTTATTGAAATCCTTTTGAAAACAGTTTCAGACGTCCATCACCTCAGTGCTGGTGATCCCAGCAGGTGTAAAATATCAACAAACCCTGGTGAACTTCACTCAGATGGTGAGCTGGCCAGTTTAAATGGTATTCCACTTTTCTTTTATAAATTTAGAGTACTCAATTCATTTTTCCAATTAACGGGTAATTTAGCGTGGTCAATCCATCTTTGGGTTGTGGGGGGGAAACCCACGCAAACACGGGGAGAATGTGCAAACTCCACACGGACAGTGACCCAGAGCCGGGATCGAACCTGGGACCTCAGCGCTGTGAGGCTGCAGTGCTAACCCACTGCAGCACCGTGCTGCCCTCAAACGGTGTTCCACTTGATTGCAACATCTACCCTACCCTGCTGCAGGTGAACCAAATCCAGATTCCATTTGAATTTAGGCTATGAATTCGTAAAATACAATTTATGCAGCTTAATGCAAGCTAGTCAAAGTTCAGTTTTACTCACTCGACGCTCTTTTGAAATTGAAACAATGATGAAAGACTAAAAATAGCCAGGGCAGATCAGCAGCCGCTGTCACTCAAGTTCAATTCTTAATACGTTAAAGAATTGGCTGCACTTTGTTCGCTACTGATCAAATGTTGCATAAATATTGATAAATTCTGCATCAAACCCAGTGCCATGACTCATGTAAAGTTATACAGTACAAGGCAGAGAAGATATCCATAATATCATGTTTTCCTGGGCAGGGGTACATCTCAATAGCGAGGGCAGTTGTTCTCATCGTCAGTCCTGGAATTCTGTTTGTGTTTGGAGCACAAGGCAGTAATAAGGATCACTACAGGGCTCGGTAGCATCAGAGACCTGGACTGCTGCCCCCTGACGACTTCCGAACTTGTCTTACAACTGCCATAGTTTTCAAGTTCCTACTCCAGAGACGTGAACACAAGATACCACGCTGGGCCCCAGTGCAGCGCTGAGCGAGTGCTGCACTGTCGCAAGTGCTGTCTTTATGGTGAGAGGCCAGTCCGTCTCTCAGGCGGATGTGAATGACCCCATTGCTCTATTTCTCCCTGGGGCCAATCGTTATCACTCAATCAATCTCACAAAGAACTGGTTACCTGCTCATTGCCACGTTGCTTTTTATGCAATCCTTTGCAAATGGGCTGCTCTGTTTCCGATAGCAACAATACACTTTAAACAGTGCTCATTGGCTATAAAATGTCTTTTTTGGAAGATGTAAGTGGTACAGTCCTTCAGGTTAGATCTGATTGGGGGGGGGGGGGGGGGGGGGGCAGCAGCAGCACGGTGGCTCAGTGGCTCATGTCTGCATGGGTTTCGCCCCCACAACCCAAAGATGTGCAGAGTAGGTGGATTGGCCACGCTAAATTGCCCCTTAATTGGAAAAAATAATTGGGTACTCTAAAATTTATTTTAAAAAAAGATTTGATTGGGGGGTGGTGGAGAGGTGGAATGTAGGATATCTTGAAATATGTGGAGATGCCGGTGTTGGACTGGGGTGAGCACAGTAAGAAGTCTGACAACACCAGGTTAAAGTCCAACAGGTTTGTTTCAAACACGAACTTTCGGAGCGCAGCTCCTTCCTCAGGTGAATATGTAATAATATTCATGGGAGGGGTCCCACTTTTGAGCACGATATATACAATACAGGACTAGTTTATTAACATGCACCTCACATCAATGACTGGGGTGATGCTGCCTAGAACTTACATTAATGTCGGTTCAACAGTGGTTAGCACTGCTGCCTCACAGTGCCGCGGACCCGGGTTCGATCCCGGTCCCGGGTCACTTTCCGTGTGGAGTTTGCACATTCACCCCGTGTCTGCGTGGGTCTGACCCCCACAAACCAAAGATGTGCAGGGTAGATCGATTGGCCACGCGAAAATTGCCCCTTAATTGGAAAAAAAGAATTGGGTACTCTGAATCTTTTTAAAAAAGAGGACGTATAGATAGGGGATACCTGGGACACTGGGTTGTGGGGAAGGAGTGCGGTGAGACTGAACGAGCCAATAAACTCTCAATAATAAAAATCAGTGGTTTGGTTTCAGTTTCACCAATCAGCAAGGTGGGGGGGTGGGGTGGGGTGGGGAATCAGGAAGGCAGAGCTGCATAGATTCCCATATTATCAATTATTAATACATAACAAAGCAAGTGCGAAAGGAGCTGGGAGAAGATCAATATTCATCAATAGAGAAATAAAAGCATTGTATGTGATGTAACTTTCATCTTGTTTCTTTTAAAACAAAAAGGTCCAGTTGGGAACTGCCTGATCTCAGAGAACAAAGCATTTCGGCAATAAGTGACTCAGACGGGGTTAATTATCCCTGGTATGGTAACACCACTGAAACCCACACTATAGTGGGACCCACCAAAAGGGAGGTCCGTTGTACTGTCAGCATGAATGACAACTTCTATCCCAGCGTCACATGGGCCGTCCCCGTCAACAAGTCCAACGTCTCCCAACTCACCTGCATTACGAGAGACCAAAGTTTCACAACCTGGCTGGTGGCCTCCAATCAAGGGACAGGCGAGATCATCATCTTGCAAACCATAAAGTGGAGGATGAAGCTGCATATCGCTGTGAATGCCAACGAGGTGCTGGGGAAGCGGGCCATACTGTTGGAGCCCATTCAGCAAGTGAATCCCGAGGTCCTCAGCAGAAACGAGCCCATTGCGCCCAATGCGCTGAAGAAACCCAACGCAAACGACGCCCAGGTACTGATGTGGCGCCCAACCATTGGGCCCCCTGAGGTGGTAATCCCTGCAAAGGTCTGAGAACCACAGCAATGGTTTGGCGACGTGTTGAAGCTCGTGAGACACAATACAGGACTAGCTACCCAAGCCAACACGTGCACTAATCACGCAGGAAATACAACAGCTCTACCTTCTACCAAAACTGTCGTTTGGGTGTGGGGGCACATCACTGTGCTGAAACCTGATTTGTTCGCTGAGCTAAAGGCCGTAGCACTGTGGGAATCATCGCATCTTAAAGACTTTTGGTTTGCCTTCTGTTCCTCTTGTCGAAGCATTGCACAACTTAAAGAAACTTTATTGAATGTTGGTCGAAACTGGAATGCACTTGCACATGAACAACGTTTGCAACTTTTTTTTTTGTTTTAAAAAGAAACTATTTCCGAGCCATGCTGCCTTAAGTTAGCAAAAGCATCTCATTGCAAATGTTTGCCTTAACAAAAAGGGTTAAAGTATTTCATCATCACTATAGACTGAATGTGGCCACATTACAGGCTGCAATATTTACTGTAAACCAGACTGCTTCATCTCTTGAACATTGTTTTTTCATATATTAACCCTAATAGTTTTCATTGTTATAGGTGGGGAAGACCCAAAAATGTGTTCTCTGGGAATGCAATCAACTAGGCCCAAAGCCCACTCATCAGTACTTAAAGACTTTGAATGAAAGATGACCATGTGCAGGGGTTTCAAATAAATGGTCAACTCAGCTTAACCAAAGTCGCCCTTAATGGCCCAAAGTCCAGGATCACCTCTCGTTTGACCATCTGGTGGATTAGTGAGTTTAAAAAAAAAAGATCTATTTTGCATTTTCTAGAGGTACTTCTGTGTTACAGCAGACCATGAGCTCAGCAACCTGGATTTGCAAGGCAAAGAATAGCCTCCAAGACCAATGTCCCTGGGAAAGACTTGGAAGGTTGAACTTGTCCACATACTAGACAGGGTGGACCGAATGTCAATCCTCCTACTTGTTCATCACAGGGATGTGGGTGTCTGTGTATCCCTGCATTCTATCCCAAACATTGCATAGAATTCACAGATCTAGAGTGGCCATTCAGCTCATGCAGACCATGCTGTTTATGCTCCTCAAAAGTCTCTTTCGTTCCACATCATCACCACGTCCTTCAGTTCCTTTCTCTGTCATGTTTATGAAGCTTCCCCCTTAAATGGACTGATGCAATTCACCTCATCCGCACCCTGTGGGAGAGAGTCCCACAATTTAACCACTCTTTGGGTAAAGAGGTTCCTCCTGAATTTCCCAGCGGAAACATCTTCTCTGCGTCCATTGTCCCTTCTGAACCTCTTCATCATTGTGAAGGCCTCCATCAGGTCACCCCTCTCACTCTGCACTGAGAAGAGGGTCTTCAGTGAGGAATCTTTAGCCAACTCTTGTCACCAATAATGTGACAGGTGTAAGATACCCCTGGGCATTTTGTTTTCAAAATGGTGGTGACCCCTGTAACAGACCGTGTAATTAATGACTCAGTGCATCAAGCCACATGTCCCTTTGTGCCACTCCCCTCATGTTCCACACCAGGAATGAGAACAGTGTTAAGGGTTATCAGACCTGCAATGTTATTCATCGAATTATGTGGCTTTTGCAAATGATTTTAAGCTTGTGGATGCTGCCATTACTGCAACACACTGCAGCACGCACTTGACACTTGAATCCACAATGGGTCTCTTTTCATCTGAAGCTGTGAAAGCTGCAGAAAGGAAGAAAAGTGCTCAGTGAAAAAGAGAATTAAAAAATGTGAAAAATCAAAGTCTTTGGAGTCTCACTAATTGTCACCAATACCTCCCTGCCTCGTGGTTAGTTTGAAGAGAAAGGTGCAGAAATTGCCTCAATTGAGACAGTTTTCTGCAGGAATAACCTGCAGTGCCCTTAACAGTAAAACCATGCAAGGTATTGGGCGGCAAGGTAGCACAGTGGTTAGCACAGTTGCTTCACCGCTCCAGGGTCCCAGGTTCGATTCAAGGCTTGGGTCACTGTCTGTGTGGAGTCTGCACATTCCCCCCGTGTCGGCGTGAATTTCCTCCGGGTGCTCCAGTTTCCTCCCACAAGTCCAAAGATGTGCAAGTTAAGTGGATTGGCCATGCTAAATTGCCCTTAGTGTCCAAAAGAGTTAGGTGGGGTTACGGGAATGGGGTGGAGGCGTGGGCTTAAATAGCGTGCCCTTTCCAAGGGCCGGTGCAGACTTGATGGGCCAAATGGCCTCCTTCTGCACTGTAAATTCTATGATACTGGATGAGATAATCAAAGGCTTGATAATGGGTTTTGAGAAGAGTATGGATTGGATTGGATTTGTTTATTGTCACGTGTACTGAGGTACAGTGAAAAGTATTTTTCTGCAAGCAACTCAACAGATCATTAAGAACATGGGCAGAAAAGGGAATAAAATAAAATACATAATAGGGCAACACAAGATATACAATGTAGCTACATAAGCACTGGCATTAGATGAAGCATACAGGGTGTAGTGTTAATGAGGTCAGTCCATAAGAGGGTCATTTAGGAGTCTGGTGACAGTGGAGAAGAAGCTGTTTTTGAGTCTGTTCGTGCGTGTTCTCAGACTTCTGTATCTCCTGCCCGATGGAAGAAGTTGGAAGAGTGAGTAAGCCGGGTGGGAGGGATCTTTGATTATGCTGCCCGCTTTCCTCAGGCAGCGGGAGGTGTAGATGGAGTCAATGGATGGATGGCAGGTTCGTGTGATGGACTGGGCGGTATTCACGACTCTCTGAAGTTCCTTGCGGTCCTGGGCCGAGCAGTTGCCATACCAGGCTGTGATGCAGCCCGATAGGATGCTTTCGATGGTGCATCTGTAAAAGTTGGTAAGGGTTAATGTGGACATGCCGAATTTCCTCAGTTTCCTGAGTAAGTATAGGCGTTGTTGTGCTTTCTTGGTGGTAGCGTCGACGTAGGTGGACCAGGACACATTTTTGGAGATGTGCACCCCTAGGAATTTGAAACTGCTCACCATCTCCACCTCGGCCCCGAGATGCTCTTTCAAGAAAGGTTGAGTGGGAGGGGTTTGGGAAGGAAAATCCAATGTTTAGCATCTGAGCAGATCAAGGCTAGAGGCCAGGATCGGAGGAGTGAAGGGATCCTGGATGGTTGTGGGGCTAAGAGGAGATTTCAGAGGTGGAGGAGAACGATGCTGAGGAGGCTTTTAAAGCTGATAGGATAGTGAGCGATGAGTGAGTGGCACCTGGTGCAAGTTAAGGGAAGGGTAGCGGGGACTTTGGATGGGTGCAGGTCTATGGAGGGTGCAAGGCCGGAGGGCTGGGACTTTCCTGGAATATCGAAGCTTCGAGATGCCAAAGGCACAGGTGAGGAGGGTCTGAGCAGCGAATGAGACGAGGGAGGTTATGGAGATGGAAACATGAGATTTGGGGTTCAGTAGCTAATACATGCAGTGGAATCAGATCATTAGAGTTGGCTTTGCCTTTAGGGTTTTTCCATTCGAACCATACAGTCTCTTCTAGACTAATTACCAAGCTTAACGCCACTTTTCAAATCTGGTCTCTTTTTATCAACTACATAAACAGTCAGCCATACTGCCCATCTCTCTGCCCCTTCACTGACAATATAATGTGTGAACCTGCTTCAGTGGTTGACACTCCTCCCACCCCCCTCTGAGTCAGAAGATTGTGGGTTCAAGACCCGCTCCGCTGTCTCAAGCACACAAACTACTAAATTCTGAAGGAGCGCTGCACAGCCAGAGGAGCCAATCTGTGAACATTATCTCAAGATGCTGCTTGCTTTTTCAGGTGGATATTAATCCCGTTTATATTTAAGTCACCAAAGTTCTCACCAACATCCCTCCCATCAGCCACTGTCACCAAAATCTGATCAGCTGAGGGTTTAAAAAAAAATCCCTTTGCTGTTCCTGGGATCTTGCTGTGGGCAAAGGGCTTTCTGCGTTCCCAATCACTCCTCTTTTAAACCTCTCCTGAAAATCTACCTCTTTGACCAGGCCAGTGGGCCTAACATCTGCTCCAATGCCTCACTTTTAAACTGTAACTGATTGCATTCCTAAAATAGGAACATTTTACTATGTTGAAGGTGCTCCATAATTGAATGTTGTTGTATTCTGATGGTGTTACAACATATTCGCAGCAGAGAGAGAAACAGGCCATACAACCTGACGTGGTCCTTGTTAATGTTTCCACATGAACATGCGAAATAGAAGTAGGCCATTTGGCCCCTCGAGCCTGTGACGCCACTCGATAAGATCGTGGCTGATCTATTTGTGTTTCGAGTTCTACCTTTCCCAACTCCCCCTCCCCCGACCTACCTCCGCCTTAATAATATTCAACAACCCACCGCCTTCAGAGGTAGAGTTCCAAAATCACACAACCCGAGGAAAGATTGCGCCTAATCTCAGTCCTAAAAGGGAGATTAAAAAATAAATAAAACGGTTCCGCCTATTTCTAGACTCACCCACATGAGGAAACATCCTCTCCACATCCACCTTTCTGCTTCACAAGGGACCCTTCGTCTAGTACCTACTCTCATAACACTAGAGCTTCTTTAACATCAGTGCACTATTGAACCGAGTGTGATGACAAAAAGCCCTAGAAAAACTGGAGTTTATGGGAATAAGTGGGAAATTTCTCCAGTGGTTGGCGTGACACCTATTATAAAGAAAGATGGTTGTGATTGTCAATGGAAAAATCATTTCAGTCCCATCGCTGTAGGAGTTCGTCATGGTAGCGTCGGAGGCCTAATGGGCGTCGCTGGGTAGACGAGCATTTATTGCCCATCCCTAATTTCCCTACATAAGATGGAGGTGAGCTGCCTTCTGGAACCGCTGCAGTCCATGTGGCACAGGTACATCCACAGTGCTGTTAGAGAGGGAGTTCCATGATTTTGACCCAGTGACAGGGAAGGAACGACGATATATTTCCAAATCAGGATGTTGGGTGACTTATAATAATAATCTTTGCTGTCACAAGTAGGCTTACATTAACACTGCAGTGATGTTACTGTGAAAAGCCTCTAGTCGCCACACTCTGGCACCTGTTCGGATACACAGAGGGAGAATTCAGAATGTCCAAATTACCTAACCGCGCATCTTTCAGGACTTGTGGGAGGAAACCGGAGCACCCGGAGGAAACCCACGCAGAAACGGGGAGAACATGCAGACTCCGCGCAGACAGTGACCCAAGCCGGGAATCGAACCTGGGAATATTTAAGGTGGTGGATAGGGTGCCGATCAAAAGGGCTGCTTTGCCCTAACCGGTGTTGAGCTTCGGGTGTTGTTGGTGCTGCACTCATGGCCATTGCCTGGCACTCTGTGGGGTAAATGTTCTGACCCTGATGGAGGGGAGGTCATTAATGAAGCAACTGAAGGTAAGGAGACTGCACGTCACAGTAATTGACTGAAGTGTTTTGCTTTGTTTGCAGTACAGCAAGGTTGTATAAATGCAACCCTTTCTCTTCCAAGAGCTCTCAATATGGTCATTATTCATTCACTGTTAATTATATTTTCCTGCGAATGAAAGAAACTTCCTACGTGACAGTCTTATAGAGAATGATGGAATTGTACAGAGTTCCCGGCAGCTCTTTCAAGAGCATCCAATTCGTCCTAATCTCCCGTTCCTTCCCAATACCCTTGAAAATATTTTCTTCGATCCAGCCACTTGCTTGTGAAAGGCTACCAATTTTGGTCCCATTGCCTTTGGCTCTTGTCAATCGCACCAAATCTGTACCCGCTAGCAGCACTTCACCCATTCATTTGCCAATCCCACCAGCCTCCTCTATATCATTTTGAAATCTGCTACCAGCGGCCACACTGCTTACAACCAAGTTCTCTGTCATCTGCAAGATTTCAAAATTGTACCGTGTACCCCAAATCCAAGCCATTCGTGTGCACCAGAAACAGCAGTGGCCCCAGTACCTCACACTGACTAAGATAGTATACCTCCCAGTCTGGATAAAACAGCCATTCAGGTCAGCATGGTGGCGCAGTGGGTTAGCACTGCTGCCTCATGGTGCCGAGGTCCCAGGTTCAATCCTGGCTCTGGCTCACTGTGTGGAGTTTGCACATTCTTCCCGCGTTTGCGTGGGTTTCGCCCCCACAACCCAAAGATGTGCTGGGTAGGTGGATTGGCCACACTAAATTGCCCCTTAATTGGGAAAAATTAATTGGATAATCTAAATTTTAAAGAAAAGAGCCATTCATCACAACTCTCTGCTTTCTATCCCTTCGACAGTGTTGCATCCCTGCCTGTTTTATCCCATGGCTGACAAATTTGCCAATAAGTCTACCATGTGGCACTTTATCAGATGTCTTCTGAAAATCCATACACACCACATCAACCATCTCTCAGTTATCTAGTCAAAAAAATTCAACTCAATCTGACACAATTCACTTCTAAATCCATGCTGCCTCCTTTACTACCCCATGTCTGTCCAAGTGACTGTTAATTTACTCTGGGATTATTATTCCCCTCACAGATGTTACACTGACTGGCCTATGATTGCTAGGTGTATCCTTTGGTCTTTTTAACGATGAAAGATGGAACACTTGTAATCCTCCAGTTTAGGCAGCGGTCCTGTACGAGGATTGGAACGCCGGCCAAAGCCTCCTCAATATCCACTCTCTCCTCTCACAACTTTTCAATCAATATAATTCACCCTCAGTCGAAGGCTATGCTGAATGACAAACGGTGTTTATATACAGGCAAATATTTTATTGCCTATGAGTAATATTCCATATCACAGCAATTCTAAAAATAATTAACCTGCTTGAGACAACACTGCATGCGCAGGATTTCCAACCCTCTTCGCCCTCTTTATATTAAGCACAAGATTGAAAAGCCAATGTTAATTTTTTTTAAACAGATGCCTGTAGAGGACTGCAAAAGATATCTGCAATGTTGTTCGAAGGCTCTGCTTCAATTAGAATTGGCAGTTACTCTGAGCAAAATATAAAGTTTCAGAACAATCATTATCAATCTGCTTGCTGTCATGGGAGCAGCTAATTGACTTTGTCATGATGATTACTGAAGCCAGCCAAGTTTCACTTTCACCTCTGGGACAGAGGGTTATGGGTTCACGTCCCAGTTTACAGATTTCAGCATGTAATCAAGGCTGACACGCCCAGCCCTGCACCAAGGGAGCACCGTGCCAAGGGAGCGCCGCGTCGAGGGAGCACCACGCCGAGGGAGCACTGCGCCGAGGGAGCGCCGCGCCGAGTGAGCACCGCGCCGAGGGAGCGCCGCGTCGAGGGAGCGCCGTGCTGAGGGAGTGCCGCGCCGAGGGAGCGCCGCGTCGAGGGAGCACCGCGCCGAGGGAGCACCGGGTCGAGGGAGCGCTGCGCTGCAGGAGCGCCGCGCCGAGGGAGCGCCGCGTCGAGGGAGCGCTGCGCCGAGGGAGCACCGGGTCGAGGGAGCGCTGCGCCGAGGGAGCACCGGGTCGAGGGAGCGCTGCGCCGAGGGAGCGCCGCGTCGAGGGAGCGCTGCGCCGAGGGAGCACCGGGTCGAGGGAGCGCTGCGCCGAGGGAGCGCCGGGTTGAGGGAGCGCCGGGCCGAGGGAGCGCCGCGCCGAGGGAGCGCCGCGCCGAGGGAGCGCCGGGTCGAGGGAGCGCCGGGTCGAGGGAGCGCCGGGTCGAGGGAGCGCCGGGTCGAGGGAGCACCGGGTCGAGGGAGCACCGGGTCGAGGGAGCGCTGCGCTGAGGGAGCACCGGGTCGAGGGAGCGCTGCGCTGAGGGAGCACCATGCCAAGGGACTGACTGGTTGTGGGAGCTTACTGTGCACAAATTGACTGCCAGGTTTCCTACATTACAATGGTGACTGATTTAAAATGTACGCCTTTGGCAATGAGACGCATTGATCAGTCCTGTAACAGTGAAAGCGCTATTGAAATGCAAGTCTTTCATTCTTTGTCAAATCTTGGATTTTCCAAGGAACCTGCATCCAAAGATTTGCTTTTCTCTGTTCTGCTTTCAACATCCCCCAAGGGGCTTCCCAAGAGTGTTATCAATCAATCCTGGAAGTTCTTGGCCGACAGCACGGTGGAACATCTGCGACACGGACCACAGCAGCTCAAGATAGAGATGGAGGCCCACCACCATCTTCCCAAAGAAATAGACAATAAAATGAAGGCTTTTCCAGTCACACCAATATCCCAGGAATGAACAAAATGTTTATGAATGTGAGATTCCTTCAAGTCATAGAGTGTTACAGCACATGCTACTTGACTCCCCCTCCCCCATGTTCTCAGGGGATGTTAGCATGTTAGCATCATCGCCAAGGCTGTCATTCATCGCCCATCCCTAATTGCCCTTGAGAAGATTTACAGTCAATCATCCGATTGAGTAACTAGGAGGCTGCTCAATTTCCAATTGGCCATGGGAAGGCCAGGAAGGAGGATTAACATGTTGGATAACCCAACAGCAAAAGAGTTGGTGGAGTGGGGGTGGGAGGGGACACAACTGGAGGTGAGGTTACAGGATGAAACCTCCAAGAAAGATTCAACTGGAGATGGCAGCCTTCGAGCTGTGCGCTGCAGAGGACCTTCATTGGGAGGCGAGAGAAAGTATTTGAGGGGGAAGGTATGAGAGAAGTAGATTAGTTTTGAGGCCTAGTTTTGAGCCTGATTAAATTGGATATCCGAAATTAAAGAATTGAACACTTCAAACTACAGTCCAAACCTCAGGCAGGCTGATGGGAATTTGAAGTTGACCAAAGGTCCAATACACAACCCATAGACAAACCAACTGCCAGACCCCGCCGTCAGTCACCCATCCGGAGATCATCGCACCCTATTGAGATGCACCAGTCTATTGTCAGTAACCCAGATCAAGCCAGACTCTCGGGCACCCAAAGTTCCCACCGTCACCTCATATGGCAACGAGGTACGTGCAGACCATACCGCCGGACATGGTCTCTTGGGGCAGGCTCAGGTGTCCTGCCTAACGGCCATCAGCTGAATCATTGGGACCCTCCCTCCAGAGGCCTCATTGGTAGAAAGCCAGAGGAACTTCTGGAAAGGCGCGAAAGAAGGGGGGGATAAAAATAGACTTCATAGGAACACCAGCAGCGAAGACTCGTCATGGGAAAAGACCGTGACCATCCAGAAAACTGACCAGAAGGAAGGAAGGAGAGAAGAAGCTGCCTTCGAGACTCACCTTCGGCATGACGGACCAGAGAGACTCGGGAATCAGATCCTCGGTTCAGCCGAGCCACCTTTACGGGCAACATAACTGAATCTTAGGTGTCTCCTGTATTTTATGTGGGGCAAGTTAAGATTTTTTTTCTTTTTGTTTTGCAAATTTAGAGTACCCAATTACTTTTTTCCCCAATTAAGGGGCAATTTAGCGTGGCCAATCCACCTAAGCTGCACATCTTTGGGTTGTGGGGGTGAGACCCACGCAGACACGGGGAGAACGTGCAATCTCCACACGGGCAGTGACCCAGAGCCGGGATCGAACCCGGGTCCACGACATCGTGAGGCAGCAGTGCTAACCACTGTGCCACCCCCCGGGGTAATTTAGGGGTCAGTGCTGCTGTTGTTTAGTAAATTTTGTTGAATTTTATATTTTGTTCTCCTCGTTATTAAAGACATCTGGGTAAACCTTTGATTAAATACTGGTCGAAGTATCTGAACTATAGGGATAAATATAACTGGGCTTGAAGGCAACGTCAGTTATGATGTGGGTCTCACTGACATACTCCTCTTAAAAAGCTCAAAGTGTGAGCCAGTCACGTAATATTCTATTTTTATTTATTAGGTTATAATTGTCATCAAATTAGTTGAAGTATCTGGTCCATTCTCTATCCGTCATCAAGTAATGAAATATGTAGTCACTGGTGACAGCACTGTGATGTTGACAATGACAGTATGATCAAGGGTGTAATATTGGAAATCCAACCCCCCACGAATCTGTAACCTGGCCTACACCACTTCGTAATCAGTTCCTGAAAAGATGGAGAGCATATATGTTGGTGAAGAGATCCTGAAGTGACACCTTCCTCTGCGAGAGGTGAGGGTGAGGGTTTTTCGTTAACCCTGCTTGGGCAGCACAGACTGGTCAGTCAGCTGCCTATTTCGAACAACCGAAGGAGCATGCTGCTTGATTCAAAATGCTTATTGTTCGGTGTGACTCCGCAATTGGGCAGCACTGGCCGAACAATCCTGACTGCGTTGATTGCGACACTAACAATTTAAGATCATCAGTCGAGCTTGCAACGTGGCATCTTCAAATGGAACATCAGGCTTGAGGGGACAAATGGCCGACTTCTCCTAATTCATATATTTGCACACTACCCGATGACCTGCAACATGGGTTTGACCCCAAAATGAAAGCAAAATATCGAGGATGCTGGAATTCTGAAATAAGAACAGAAAATGCTCGAAAAACTCAGGTCTGGCGGCATCTGAAGTTACTGTGAAAAGCCCCTAGTCGCCACATTCCGGCACCTGTTCGGGGAGGCTGCAAGGGAATTGAACCTGCGCTGCTGGCATTGTTCTGCATCACAAACCAGCAGTTTAGCCCACTGTGCAAAACCAGCCCCAGTACGTGAAGACTTGGAGTTCACCCTACCAAGTGCCTCAATCCACATCATCTCAAACTAAACTAACATGTACTAAGGTTACACAAATGAGTAGGCCATTTAGCCCTTCGAGCCTGCTCCGACGTCCACTAAGATCACGATAGATCTGATTTTAATATCAATCTGTACCCTGCTTACCCCTGATAATCTATCACCCCCTTGCTCAACAACAATCCACCCAGTTCTGCCTTAAAATATATTCAAAGATGGGCGGCACGTGGCACAGTGGTTAGCATTGCTGCCTACGGCGCTGAGGACGGGTTCGAATCCCGGCCCTGGATCACTGTCCGTGTGGAGTTTGCACATTCTCCCCGTGTCTGTGTGGGTTTCACCCCCACAACCCAAAGATGTGCAGATTAGGTGAATTGGCCAGGCTAAATTGCCCCTTAATTGGAAAAATTATAATTGGGTACTCTAAATTTTAAAAAAAAGCAAAAAAAAAAAAGATTCAAAGATTCTGCTTTACCACCTTTTCAGGGAGAGAGTTCCAGAGACACTCAACTCTTTTGGCCTGATCTCCATTTTAAATGAACGACGCCTTATTGTTAAACGTGACCCCTAGTTTTAGATTTTTCAACAAGAGGAAGCACCCTCTCCCCATCAACCCTGTCAAAATCCTTCAGGATCTTAAAGGTTTCAATCATGTCGCCTCTTATTCTTCTAAACTCGAGCAGACATAAGCTTCGCCTCTCCAACCTTTCCTCATAAGACAACCCACCCATTGCAGGTATTAGTCTAGTAAACCATCTCTGAACTGTTTCCAATGCATTGTAGTCGACACAGTAGCACAATGGTTAGCACTGCTGCCTCACAGTGCCAGGGATCCGGGTTCGATTCCCGGCTTGGGTCACTGTCTGTGCGGACGGTCCGCACGTTCTCCCCGTGTCTGCGTGGGTTTCCTCCGGGTTCTCCGGTTTCCCCCCACAAGCCCCGAAAGACGTGCTTGTTAGGTGAATTGAACATTCTGAATTCTCCCTCAGTGTACCCGAACAGGCGCCGGAATGTGGCGACAAGGGGATTTTCACAGTAACTTCACTGCAGTGTTAATGTAAGCCTACTTGTGACACTAATAAAGATTATTTACATTTTCCTTAACTAAGGTGACCAATACTGTACACCGTGCTCGAGATGTGGTCTCACCAATTACCTGTACAACTGAAGCATAATCTTCCTATTTTTGTGCTCAATTCCCCTTGCATTACATAACAACATTCTAATAATAACATTCTTTCCTAATTACTTGCTGTAACTGCAGTAAAACATATCAAGTTAATCAGAGTCTGGGGAAAGGGGTAGGTGACAAAAGTAAACCATTGTAATTATAAATTGATCACCTAATATGCCTCAGCTGTGATCATAAACAGATTATCTGGTCATTATTTCAATGCTATTTGTAGGAACTTGACATGTGTGGTGGCACAGTGGTTAGCACTGCTGCCTCGCAGCTACAGAGTGTCAGGCTCAATTCCGGCCTCGGGTCACTGTCCGTGTGAAGTTTGCACATCCTCCCCGTGGCTGCGTGGATCTTGCCCCCACAACCCAAAGATGTGCAGGTGAGGTGAATTGGCCACACTAAATTGCCCCTCAATTGGAAAAAAAAAGAATTAGGTACTCTAATTTTAAGAAGAAAAAAAGGTGCCCAAAAAGTTAGGTGGTGTTGCTGGGTTATGGGGATAGGGTGGAGGCAAGACTCTATGGGCCGAATGGCCTCCTTCTGCACTGTAAATTCTATAAGTCTGTGTGCAAACTTTTCCCGAACATAACTATACTTCAAAGCAGGAGATCATTGGCTGGAAGGCAATGGCAATGGTTCACAGACTGAAGTTCTGGAAGGTGCTTTGGAAATTCAGCATCCTCTTTCGTAGAAACTCCAGCCGAGAATCAGCGGGATATTTTTCTTTTTAAACATTACCACGACTGATTATGGTAATCTCAGGAAAATTGAACCGTTCCAGTTTTGTGTCAGTTTCCACTCAGATTCGGGCAGCACGGTGGCGCAGTGGTTAGCACTGCTGCCTCACGGCGCCGAGGTCCCAGGTTCGATCCCGGCCCTGGGTCACTGCCTGTGTGGAGTTTGCACATTCTCCCCGTGTTTGCGTGGGTTTTACCCCCACAACCTAAAGATGTGCAGAATAGGTGGATTGGCCACGCTAAATTGCCCCTTAATTGGAAAAAATGAATTGGGTACTCTAAATTTAAAAAAAAAGTTTACACTCAGATTCCACCCCTGCTCATTCCCAGATTGAGGTTTCCGAGGCGATGTTAGCAATGAATGTGTTTGCTCAAATTTCTTCTCACTGTTATTTTAAGGCAAGTGCTAAACGATTAATTTGAAATGGGTTAGTGAATGAGAAACCTGAGATATTCAGACTATTTCCATAAAAACAGGAGGAGGAAATTTAAAGGAAGGTCATTAAAATGATGAATGATTGGAGTAGGAATAGTGAGGAGGGATTCTTTCAACAACAACTTGCATTTATGAAGCACTTTTAACATTGTAACTCGTCCCAAGGTGCTTCCCAGAAATGTTATCAAGCAACATTTGATGCCAAACCACATGTAGAAATATCATTCTGGGGTAGATGGGACCTCTACAAACGGGGTGGACTACACCTGGACCAGATGGGTACCAATATCCTGGGGGGGGGGGGGATCTTTGCTAATGCTCTTCGGGAGGGTTTAAACTAAATCAGCAGGGGGTTGGGAACCTGAATTGTAGCTCCAGTATACAGGAGGTCGAGAGTAGTGAGGTCATGAGTAAGGTTTCAAAGTTGCAGGAGTGTACCGGCAGGCAGGAAGGTGGTTTAAAGTGTGTCTACTTCAACGCCAGGAGCATCCGGAATAAGGTGGGCGAACTTGCAGCATGGGTTGGTACCTGGGACTTCGATGTTGTGTCCATTTTGGAGACATGGCTAGAGCAGGGACAGGAATGGTTGTTGCAGGTTCCGGGGTTTAGATATTTCAGTAAGCTCAGGGAAGGTGGTACAAGAGGGGGAAGGGTGGCATTGTTAGTCAAGGACAGTATTACGGCGGCAGAAAGGGCGTTTGATGAGGACTCGTCTACTGAGGTATATGGGCTGAGGTTAGAAACAGGAAAGAAGAGGTCACCCTGTTGGGAGTTTTCTATAGGCCTCCAAAAAGTTCCAGAGATGTAGAGGAAAGGATTGCAAAGATGATTCTGGATAAGAGCGAGAGTAACAGGGTAGTTGTTATGGGGGACCTTAACTTTCCAAATACTGACTGGAAACGCTATAGTTCGAGTACTTTAGATTGGTCCGTTTTTATCCAATGTGTGCAGGACGGTTTTCTGACACAGGATGTAGATAGGCCAACGAGAGGCGAGGCCACATTGGATTTGGTACTGGGTAATGAACCAGGACAGGTGTTAGATTTTGAGGTAGGTGAGCACTTTGGTGATAGTGACCACAATTCAGTTACGTTTACTTTAGCGATGGAAAGGGTTAAGTATATACCGCAGGGCAAGAGTTATAGCTGGGGGAAAGGCAATTATGATGCGATGAGGCAAGACTTAGGATGCATAGGATGGGGAGGGAAACTGCAGGGGATGGGCACAATTGAAATGTGGAGCTTGTTCAAGGAACAGCTACTGCATGTCCTTGATAAGTATGTACCTGTCAGGCAGGGAGGAAGTGGTCGAGCGAGGGAACCGTGGTTTACTAAAGTAATTGAATCATTTGTCAAGAGGAAGAAGGAGGCTTATGTAAAGATGAGACGTGAAGGTTCAGTTAGGACACTCGAGAGTTACAAGTTAGCTAGGAAGGACCTAAAGAGAGAGCTAAGACGAACCAGGAGGGGACATGAGAAGTCTTTGGCAGGTAGCATCAAAGATAACCCTAAAGCTTTCTATAGGTATGTCAGGAATAAAATAATGACTAGGGTAAGAGTAGGGCCTGTCAAGGACAGTAGTGGGAAATTGTGCGTGGAGTCCGAGGAGATAGGAGAGGTGCTAAATGAATATTTTTCGTCAGTATTCACGCAGGAAAAAGACAATGTTGTCGAGGTGAATACTGAGATACAGGCTACTAGGCTAGAAGGTCTTGAGGTTCATAAGGAGGAGGTGTTAGCAATTCTGGAAAATGTGAAAATAGATAAGTCCCCTTGGCCGGATGGGATTCATCCTATGATTCTCTGGGAAGCTAGGGAGGAGATTGCTGAGCCTTTGGCTTTGATCTTTATGTCGTCATTGTCTACAGGAATAGTGCCAGAAGACTGGAGGATAGCAAATGTTGTCCCCTTGTTCAAGAAGGGGAGTAGAGATAACCCCAGTAACTATAGACCAGTGAGCCTTACTTCTGTTGTGGGCAAAGTCTTGGAAAGGTTTATAAGAGATAGGATTTATAATCATCTAGAAAGGAATTGTTTGATTAGGGATAGTCAACACGGTTTTGTGAAGGGTAGGTCGTGCCTCACAAACCTTATTGAGTTCTTTGAGAAGGTGACCACACGAGGGTAAAGCAGTTGATGTGATGTATATGGATTTCAGTAAAGCGTTTGATAAGGTTCCCCACGGTAGGCTATTGCAGAAAATACAGAGGCATGGGATTCAGGGTGATTTAGCAGTTTGGATCAGAAATTTGCTAGCTGGAAGAAGACAAAGAGTGGTGGTTGATGGGAAATGTTCAGACTGGTGTCCAGTTACTAGTGGTGTACCACAAGGATCTGTTTTGGGGCCACTGCTGTTTTGTCATTTTTATAAATGACCTGGAGGAGGGCGTAGAAGGATGGGTGAGTAAATTTGCAGATTACACTAAAGTTGGTGGAATTGTGGACAATGCAGAAGGATGTTGCAGGTTACAGAGCGACATAGATAAGCTGCAGAGCTGGGCTGAGAGGTGGCAAATGGAGTTTAATGCAGAAAAGTGTGAGGTGATTGATTTTGGAAGGAATAACAGGAAGACAGAGTACTGGGCTAATGGTAAGATTCTTGGTAGTGTGGATGAGCAGAGAGATCTCGGTGTCCATGTAGGTAGATCCCTGAAAGTTGCCACCCAGGTTGATAGGGTTGTTAAGAAGGGGTACAGTGTGTTAGCTTTTATTGGTAGAGGAATTGAGTTTCAGAGCCATGAGGTCATGTTGCAGTTGTACAAAACTCTGGTGCGGCCGCATTTGGAGTATTGCGTGCAGTTCTGGTCGTCGCATTATAGGAACGATGTTGAAGCATTGGAAAGGGTACAGAGGAGATTTACAAGAATGTTGCCTGGTATGGAGGGAAGATCATATGAGGAAAGACTGAGGGACTTAAGGCTGTTTTCGTTAGAGAGAAGGTTAAGAAGTGACTTAATTGAGGCATACAAGATGATCAGAGGATTAGATAGGGTGGACAGTGAATGGTGATGGCTAACACTAGGGGACATAGCTTTAAATTGAAGGGAGATAGATGTAGGACAGATGTCAGAGGTAGGTTCTTTACCCAGAGTAGTAGGGGCGTGGAATGCCCTGCCTGCAACAGTAGTGGACTCGCCAACATTAAGGGCATTTAAATGGTCATTGGATAAACATGGATGATAAGGGAATAGTGTAGATGGGCTTTAGAGGGGTTTCACAGGTCGGCGCAACATCGAGGGCCGAAGGGCCTGTACTGTGCTGTAATATTCTATGTTCTAAGAGAGAGAGACACACACACACACACACACAGACGGGGAGGGGAGAGAATTCCTGGGCTGAGGGCCTGGGCAGCTGAAGGTATGCCTGCCAAGGGTGGAGCAACTGAAATTGGGGATTCTCGGTGTCATAATATGCAGACACACAAATAATGATATGCAGACAAGCAGCTAATGGACACAGAGAACAGGACATGACCAATAAGCAGGCAGGACACTCAGGGGTGAGATCTGACGATAAAAGACACGAGGCACTCGCACTCCACCTCTGTCCACTGATGAACATCTAGAGAGTCAGTCAAGGGTGTTGTTACAATCTCACCCCCCCACCACGTGGCTAAGAGCTAGTCTGGTTCAGTCAGACAGAGTGACCACACTTCAGTTAGCAGAGAGTCAAACTCACAGAGAACTGTTCTAACTGTGCTATTCGTTCAATAAACCTGATTGAACTAACTTCAAGGTCTTTTTGATCTAAGCTGCAGCCAGTGTTATACCAGTGTACCCAACACAACACTCGGGAAACCAGAATTGGAGAGCAGAGATCTCGGAGGTTTATGCGATTGGAGGAGGTCAAGGGAAAGGGAGGGAACCAGGGTAACGGATACATTGGAAGAAAGTCGAGAATTTGAAAATGGAGGTGTTACCGGACTGGGAGACAATGTAGGGTCAGGAAAAACAGGGGGCAGTCAGTGGGAAGCCATCAATTTAAAATCTTCATTCTGCACTGTAAATTCTATGATTCTATCATTTACAAACAGAGAGTTTGGGAGAACCGTCTTCACAAGAGAGTTGATGCTGGGGAAAACGGTGATTAGGGCAGAAGCCATTACATCTTTTAAGGGAAAATTGGATCAGCGCATTAATTCCAATGATTGTATATTGACGAAGAACGAGGCTGAAGCTAGGCAAAGTCAAAGACTCTCCCCCAGTTCCTCCCAGACACAGAGTGAACGGGTTTATAGACTCGGACAACGATTCCCAAATCCTTCCCCACTTGGGGACAGCTGTGCGCAATGAGCAACTTAAAGAATGTGTTCTAAGGGCGGCATGCGGCGAAGTGGTTAGCACTGGGACTGCGGCGCTGAGGACCCGGGTTCGAATCCCGGCCCTGGGTCACTGTCCGTGTGGAGTTTGCACATTCTTCCCCGCCGTAACTGCACACAGCTCAAATTGAATCCTCTTTGTCTGACTTGATTCTACTCACCCATTTAAACCCCCAATAGCAGCACTGTGGTTACACCTGGACCTCTCGGCCTGCTAGTTTAAGGCAGCGACTCACCACCACCTTCACAACGGCAATTAGGAATGGGCAATAATTGCAGATCTAGGCAGTGGCGCCTACATCCTATAAATGAGTAAAACGGCACAGTGGCAGTGGGTTAGCCCTGTTGCTTCACGGCGCTGAGGTCCCAAGTTCAATCCCGGCTCTGGGTCACTGTCCGTGTGGAGTTTGCACATTCTCCCCGTGTCTGTGTGGGTTTCACCCCCACAACCCAAAGATGTGCAGGGTAGGTGGATTGGCCACGCTAAATTGCCCCTTAATTGGAAATTCGTTAAAAAAAAAAGAAATCTCACTTCAGACAGAAATCCATTCACCCCCTCCTGATCGAGCAAGTCAATGTCACGTGAAGGTCTTCAGCAGGTAAGACATGGCAGATTAAGAATCTGATGTGTAACAGATTCTCAGGATCTGGCTGTGTTCCCAAGGACAGGCTGCAGACTCGGGAGATGTCTCTCATTTCTAAAATTAGCTCAGAGCTGGAATCTGGGCTGGAGACTCGCAGTGGAGCCGAGGTTAATTTTAGTGCCTTTAAATTCCAAGAGAGAATAGAGCAGTATCACCTGCTTCGCATTCGAAGACTGTGTAACAGCTGAATGAGGTGGGGGGCGGGGGGGGGGGAAGAGAGAGAAGGAGAGAAAGGCGGAGAGAGAGAGAGTCTTTCACTGTAACAGTATTTTAAATTTGCCTCCACTCTTTACCAAGTGCTATTTGTGTGTATATATAAGAACATAAGAACTAGGAGCAGGAGTAGGCCATCTGGCCCCTCGAGCCTGCTCCGCCATTCAATTAGATCATGGCTGATCTTTTGTGGACTCAGCTCCACTTTCCGGCCCGAACACCATAACCCTTAATCCCTTTATTCTTCAAAAAACTATCTATCTTTACCTTAAAAACATGTAATGAAGGAGCCTCAACTGCTTCACTGGGCAAGGAATTCCATAGATTCACAACCCTTTGGGTGAAGAAGTTCCTCCTAAACTCAGTCCTAAATCTACATCCCCTTATTTTGAGGCTATGTCCCATGTAATCAGATTCTCAGGAAAAGGGGCCTGGTCATTCAGGACTTAGATGAAGTGACCTTTCTTTACACCGAGAGTTGTGAATCGTTGGAACGCTCTATCCAAGAGAGCCAGGGTGCTCAGTCTATATATTGTTGACTATATTCACGACCGAGAACAATATCGAACACTGAGGCAATCGAGGAAAATGAGGAAAGTGTAAAAAGTACAGCCGAGGTCAAGGATCACCTCAGACCTTACTGAATGCTGGAGCAGGCCCAGGGTCCACAAGGCTTTTTTCTGCTCCTATTTCTTCCAGATCTTGCGGGGCATCGTACGGCACACTCTGATGGTGTCTCCCCTACAGGCACTTGGCTGGGTTTGAGTGGGTAATGTCACGGAACCGACAAGCATCATTACATTGTGGTCAGCTGGGCTGCCAACTCTGGTGGGAGGTGTCATCACATGACCCATTTCCAAACACCACTCCCCACCCCCTCACTTTCTCATTGTTAGTTCCCCAACAAGTCCCATCCTTGCAGTTCCCCTCCTTCCTGCACTGCAGGGCGGCACGGTAGCACAGTGCTTAGCACTGTTGTTTGAAAGAACCAGGATCCCAGGTTCGATTCCCGGCTTGGGTCACTGTCTGTGCGGAGTCTGCACGTTCTCCCCGTGTCTGCGTGGGTTTCCTCCGGGTGCTCCGGTTTCCTCCCACAAGTCACAAATGAAGTGCTCTTAGGTAATTTGAACATTCTGAATTCTCCCTCTATGTACCCGAACAGGCGCCGGAATGTGGCGACTAGGGGCTTTTCACAGTCACTTCATTGCAGTGTTAATGTAAGCCTACTTGTGACAATAATAAAGATTATTATTACTGAGACAGCGACCAGCCTCCTCTTCACCCGGTTGACTATGAAAAACACTCAAAACAGCACTTGAACCCATCTCAGATTTTTATATAACTAAATAACCAACGTGCTCCTGACACTATTAACACCCGTGATTTTTGTCCAAGTTAGATTGCAGCGGGGTCCTGGACATTCCTGCGGACTTCTGGACATTTCCTGCAGGTAAATGAGGTTGGGGGACGGAGCAGCGATGATCTCACTGGGTGGTGGGAGAGGCTCGAGGGACTGAATGGCCTCCTTCTGTCCCTGTAGCTGGTTCAATGTTCGTCTCCCTGATCTCGTCAATCTCCACAGCGGCAGAGTGGCCATCAGGGCTCTGGTCTACCCCATATCGTCACCTGACACCCACCGATAGACTTGCGCATCAGCGAATGGCAATCAGGAACAAGTTTCCCAGCTGCTGCCTTTTATTTCAGTCACCTTGAGGTGAAAACTCGATAATTTAGAGATTCCGAACCTTCCTCTGTGGTGTCCATGGCCGCAACGGCAAAACTCACCCCAAATTTGGAAACCTCAGTGTAGGTCTTGGCACTTACACGATCAGGCTCGAATTGAGAGATCTGACACTGCATATTACAGCGGGTACCACACAGAGACCAGTAGGGAGAATCTGACCCAGTGAATAGCATTGACAGAACTAGCAAAGCCAGTTCAGCATTCAATTCCCAACAAATTAACCTTCATAGAATCCCCAGAGTGCAGAATGAGGCCATTTGGCCCATCGACCCTCTGAAAGAGCACCCTACCTGGGCCCACATCCCCCTGCCCGATCCACATAAACCCTGCATTGATCATGGTAAACCCAACTAACCTGCACATCTTTGGACTGAGGGAAACCGGAGCATCCGGAGGAAACCCACGTAGACACGGGGAGAACGTGCAGGCTCCGCGCACAGTCACCCAAGGCCGGAATCGAACCGGGTCCCTGGCGCTGTGAGGCTGCAGAGCTAACCACTGTGCCACCCCTTGTTGGTTTAGAAACGTGGAGAGGGTTCACTAACATTATAAAGGGCCGGAACCCTCTTAGCTCTATCTGATCTGACCTGTGTGTGCCTCCAGTCCAACACCATCTGACTAACTCCCAATGCTCTGCAGAAAACCATTCGCATCAACAATTTCTGTTAAGGGAGGCAGTCACGATGATAAAGAAAGCTTCGTCAGTCACAATATAAACCGATCCATAATAATCCCTGACCACAAAGGGTCAATGCTACTGTAACAATGCAAACAATCCTCTTCAACTGACTTGAAGAGTTATTCATCGCCTTCCTGCAATAATCACACACTTTCTAATCTATACTTGGATGATTTATTTTTAAACTCGATCTGACAATGGTTCTCAATGAAAGGCAATGCTGTATCTCTTTGAATGGGCAGAGAACGTGGTTTGATCAGACTAGCCCTGGAAACGTCAGGTTATTGTGTTACACACAGAGGGTGGATGATATTCCAGCACAATTGGTACTCTTGTGATGGGAGTGACTCAGACACCTGGTGTTTCCAATTCAATATTAATAAAAGATCAAATATTAATGCTTTGAAATACTTGCGAGGCCTGGTGCAAATTCACCAGCTCAGCAAGGCTTCCCAAACTCCAACTCCTTTAGTTATTTGGATAACAAGAAAAAAAACTAGAGAAATATTTGAAATGAAAATGAAAATGGCTCATTGTCACAAGTAGGCTTCAAATGAAGTTACTGTGAAAAGCCCCTAGTCCCCACATTCCGACGCCTGTTCGGGGAGGCTGCTGCGGGAATTGAACCGAGCAGCTGGCCTGCCTTGGCCTGCTTTCAAAGCCAGCGATTTAGCCCACTGTGCTAAACCAGCTCTTGGTTGATATTTGAAGAGGAGGTGGTTACAGGTTCTGAGGAGAGAGTGCAGCACTGCAATTAGTTTGGGATTGCTACAGTTCCAACACAATGGGCATAGATAGAAGGTAAGGGGCAGGAGATGTAGAGGGGATGTGAGGAAAAACCTTTTTACCCAGGGGGTGGTGAGAGTCTGGAACTCGCTGCCTGAAAGGGTGGTGGAGGCCGAGACCCTCGCAACGTTTACGAAGCATTTAGATGAACAATCGAAATGCAGCAGCGTGTACAAGGATAGGGACAAAGTGCTGGAAAATAGGATTGGGATAGAAAAGTGCTTGACGGCCGGCACAGACACAAGGGGCTGAGGCGACACTTCTGTGCTGTAAAACACTATAACAAATGGCCTCCTTCAATACTGCCAGCTTCCACTGCCACGCTCTGCAATCCAATTGTTGTGGGGGCCAAGCGAAAAGGATCAGAAATAAAGAGGTCAAGACAGATTTGGGTAAGAATTAGAGAGGGGGGGGGGGGTGCAAGGTTTAATGCACAACATTTAGACCAGAGGGCAGGAGAAACTCCTTCCTCCAATCCACCAGAGTTAAGCGTAGTGAGATATGCGAGCTAATTGTCCAACAAAGACTTGGATTGGAACTTGCACGTGGTGGTGTTTCCACGCGTCGGCTGTCCTCATCCTTCCAGCTGTTGAAGGTGCTGCTGAAGGGGCTTTGGTGGCCTATAGCTGGGAGTGGATGGGTGGCTAATCAAGTTGAAGAGTGAAAAGGACTCGAAATGTTAACTCCGCTTTCTCTCTCCTTACGGACCTGCTGCGTTTGTCCCGCTGTTCTTGTGCCAATCCAGTGGGCTGGCTTTCTCCTGGATGGTGTCAAGCCTTTTGAGTACTGTTGGAGCTGCACTCACCTGGACAAGGTGGTTTTCCCGTTGCACGCCTGAATTGTGCCTTGTAGGCATCGGAAGGTCAGGGGGCGAGTCGTTGACAACTGAATATCCAACCTCTGACCTGCGCCCTTGGCCAAGGCACTCACGTAGCTGGTTGAGTTGAGGTTTTGGTCAATGGTGACCCGAGAATCATTTTACCAATAGAGGCTGTAACCGGGGTTGGCTGGGTGTCCAGGCGCGTTAAGATGGGCAGAAAGGCCTGACTCACACATTTTGTGTTTGTCAGATCCACTATCTTTTTTCTGTTTCCACTGCTGGATGGGCGCTTACCCGTTAAATTGGTTTGCTCATTTAACTTATTTTTTTGTCAAAAAGCCATTGAATTCAATGTAGAAATCTGATCTAAAATAAAAGCAATGGGTAACAGACAAAAACTGGTCCTCTCCAAATCAATAATAATAATCTTTATCGTCACAAGTAGGCTTACATTAACACTGCAATGACGTTACTGTGAAAATCCCCTAGTTGCCACACTCCGGCGCCTTTCCGGGTTCACAGAGGGAGAATTCAGAATGTCCAATTCACCCGACAGCATGTCTTTGGGGACTTGTGGGAGGAAACCGGAGCACCCGGAGGAAACCCACGCGGACATGGGGAGAACGTGCAGACTCCGCACAGACAGTGACCCAAGCCGGGAATTGAACCTGGGACCCTGGTGCTGTGAAGCAACAGTGCTAACCACTGTGCGACCATATTATTACATTTTTTTTTCAATTAAGGGGCAATTTAACGTGGCCAATCCACCTACCCTGCACATGAACCGAGGGTTTATTCCATGAACACCGTCTTTGTTGAGATTAGAGATTAGCCACAAAAGCATTCAACAAAGAACGCGGTCCAAAAGTATCGCAGAGCGAATATGGTTTGATAAAATATCCATTTTGCCCAAAATAGGGAACTACACGGGCTATATCACCTAGTTTCAGTTACTTGCACAACCACCAGCAAGTTCCCCTCCAAGTCACACACCACCGCCCTGATTTGGAAATATATTAGCCGTTCCCTCACTGTCACTCCCTCCCTAACAGCACGGTGGGTGTATCTACCCCGCAAGGACTGCAGCGGTTCAAGGCGGCAACTCACAGCCACCCTCTCAAGGGCAATTAGAGCTGGGCTACAAAGGCTGGCCTAGCCAGCGAAGCCCATATCTTGTGAAACAATAATAAATAAAATTTGGCCTCTGGATCTACAGGTCTAAACCACACAGCCAGCGTGTTGAGTTTGCAATCCAGGCCGGCGCTGATTAATGAGGAAGTTGTGTGTTGCACAATGAGACGATGAACTGTGACCCCACTGGCATCTGAGCTGGTTGCAAAAGATCCTGCGCCCACAGTTCTTTTTAAAAAAAAAAACATTTAGAGTACCCAATCTTTTTTTTCCCAATTAAGGGGCAATTTAGCCAATCAACCCACCCTGCACATCATTGGGTTGCGGGGGTGAAACCCACGCAGCCACGGGGAGAATGTGCAAACTCCACACGGACAGTGACCCGGGGCCGGGATCGAACCTGGGGCCTAGGCGCCCTGAGGCAGCAGTGCTAACCACTGCGCCGCTGTGCCACCCAGCGACCACGGTTCCGATCATTATCATACCTTGCTGTTTGTGGGAGCTTACTATGTGTAAATTGGTTGCTGTATTTCCTATCCAACCACAGTCACTACACTTAAAGAGTAACTCTTTGGTTTTAAAGTACTTGGTGAAAGTCGGAGGTCATTAAAAAGCAGCAAGCAGGGCAGCACGGTGGCACAGTGGTTAGCACTGCTGCCTACGGCGCTGAGGACCCGGGTTCGAATCCCGGCCCTGGGTCACTGTCCGTGTGGAGTTTGCACATTCTCCCCGTGTCTGCCTGCGTCACAACCCAAAAGATGTGCAGGGTAGGTGGATTGGCCACGCTAAATTGCCCCTTAATTGGAAAAAATAATTGGGTACTCTAAATTTATTTTTAAAAAGCAGCAAGCAGTGCAAGCACTCGTTTATTCCTCTCTCCTTTAGCTTTCTGTCCAGTAAACAGATGTAATTCTGTGCACAGGAAATGCTACAGGCGTATATTTAGGAGGTAAGTGAGTGTTAGTTATACCAGCGCTCAATCAAGTAACGGAATGCAAATGTTTGATCTAAATTGAAGCAGCTCGCCACACACTCCGAGAATACCGTGTACACACAGCACAGTGCGGCCTGTTGCACGCTACATTCCCTTACATCAGCACAGCCTCCAAGCTGGGAGAGGCAGTTACATTCTGAAGCAGCGTCAGACCACATCCAGCACCCTCATGCCACAGTTTCTATCTTAGAACACTCGTACTTCCTGATTCCGTGCCCACAAGATCCTGTTGCATCAGCTAGCTTCACATGAGCTAAGTCACCTTAGTCAGAGCCTGGTGCAAGATATCTGCTTATGTTCATGCAGCAATGGCCTTCCTTTAGCTGTTTCTGTTGGCAATGTCCTTCAGCAACTTACAAAGCGCCTTTAATGTAGTCAAATAACCCAAGGTGTTTTACAGAAACATCAGACAAGATTTGCACCAAAGGCACAAAGGGAGATAGTAGGGCTTGGTGGAAGAGGTAAAAGGAGCTTCCTTTATTTATATGGTGCCGCCCATTGCTATGTTATGCTGCTTTGTGTAGCATAAACTGCTTCCTTGATGTATGCTTGACAAAGGAAGCTCCAGACTATGAAATGAGTTTGATGCGTTTACTTAACTATTAACACAGTTCTTAAATGAGTTTGATTCTCTGCTAATCTAACTGTGGTAACTCAGTCTATCTGTACCAGCCTGCTCTAAGCCACGAGCTGGGTGTGATGCTGTTGATCAACCCTGTCTAACTCTCTAGATGTCTGTCTGTGGAAAGAGACAGAGCATGTGTGCCGTGTCCTTTTTATATGGGTCGTGTAGTGTCCCCTTGTGGTAATGTCACCTCTGGGTGTCCTGATTACCCATTGGTTGTCTCCTGTTGTAATGACCCACTGGCTGTATGTCTGCATGTCATGACATCTCTGGTGCGCCCTCTAGTGGTTACTTAGTTGTAGTGTATTTACATTAACCCCTTGTGGAAATACAGTGATGCATATCACCACATCCATGTGCTCAGGAAGGTGTGAAGGAGTTTTAAAGAAGGGGGCAGTCGAGAAGTAAAGGGGTTTGGGGAGGGGATTGCGGAGCTTAGGGCTGCCAATGGTGAAGTGCAGGAAATCGATGATTCACGTGGAGTCAGAATTGGAGGATAACAAAGACCCTGGAAGGGTTGTGGGGCTAGAGGTGGTTACACAGATAGGAGGGGGGGCAAAGCCATGGGGAATTCCAAACACAAGGGTCAGTATTTTAATTGCGAGGCATTGGCAGACTGGGAGCCAATGGAGACAGTGAGAGGGACGCGGGGGGGGGGGGGGGGGGGGGGGGGGGGGTGATTGGTGAATGGGACCAGGGCGCACTGGCCGAGATTTGGATCAATCGAAGTTTAGAGAGGGCGAGAGGCCAGACAGGCATCTGTCCTGTGTAATTGGGAGTTTTGAACTTACCCCTGTGATTGCACAGGGTCTGAAAATGGGAACAGACACGAGAGCCATTTTGCTTCCACTGTTTACTGGCGAATTATGGATGCAATAAATCAAGAAAAAAGTAGAGGTTTTCAAAAAGGGAAACAAGTATTAAGGGTCTGCGCCTGCTGCAAAAATCAAACTGGAATAAAATTTGAGAGGCGGTCACACACAGATGAAGAATGACGAGGCTGCTGCGGTAAGAGTGTATAAATTAAACCCAGTGAAGTTTCAGTAACCCTATTCTTTAACGGTACACTGCCTCGAGAGAGATTGCCTTTGAATTTAGCTTTAGCCATCTGTGGCTGATAAACATATAATTATATGCAATTAGGATTATACACAGTGCAAAAACCTCCAAATTCAGAATGCAGGTTTCACTGACAGCTTAAAGTTCCACCCCTTTTAAGATTGAAGGCAGTTTCTGCTTATTAGAATAATTTCAGGATTAAAATTGAAACCTCTGTCCTCCCTCAAGATGCCTACATATTGGGGAATGGCTCGGACTGTTGTGTCGACGGTTACTGGAGCATTGACTGTGGCGGAGAAAGCTGGATAACAGATGGGATCCTACAGGATAGGAGAAGAGGCTAATCAACTCACTGTGCTGGCCTCTTGAAAGAGCTATCCAAATTAGCATCTCTCCCTCTTGCTCTTTCCCCTATAAGCCTGGAAAATGTTTCCCTTACAAGTCAATATCCAAATTGCGATGAAATAATCGGCTCCCACTATCCTTTCAGCACATCCCCGATCGCAATTTGCCTCTTTGCCAATTCCCTTAAATCTGTGTCCTCGGATGACCCTGGACTCTGAGCATTGGAAATTCTCCTAATTTATTCTATCCAAGCTCCTTGTAATTCTGAACAACTCCATCATTTATTCTTTCAACGAGAACAACAGCAACCTCTCCAGTATCTCGACAGAACTAAGTCTTTCATCCCTGATCCCATTCTGGTTGTGGCGGGGAGCATCTTTAGTCACAAGAGAAATTGCTGGAAAATCTCAGCAGGTCTGGCAGCATCCGTAGGGAGAGACAAGAGCTAACGTTTCGAGTCCAGATGACCTTTTGTCAGTTCCAAGGAACTCCCAGATCTTTCCGATGTCTCGTTCACGTTTGTACTTGTCTAATGGAGGTTGGCAGGTTGTTTGAGCAGCAAAAGCATCGTAGCTGAGCTCAGTCCTGCCCAGCAGGGCAGTGATTGATTGCTCATCAATTATAGTGAACTATACGCAGGAGGGGGGAATCGATCGGGTCGTTACTTGAGCACATATAAGGAAATTGGTGAGCTCAGTTGGCTTGATGGTTAACATGTGGTTCAAAACATGTGGGTGTGTGGGTTTCCGCCAGGTGCTCCGGTTTCCTCCCACAGTCTAAAGATGTGCAGGTTAGGTGGATTGGCCATGATAAATTGCCCTTAGCATCCAAAATTGCCCTTAGTGTTGGGTGGGGTTACTGGGTTATGGGGATAGGGTGGGCGTGTTGACCTTGGGTAGGGTGCTCTTTCCAAGAGCCGGTGCAGACTCGATGGGCCGAATGGCCTCCTTCTGCACTGTAAATTCAAAAATTTCTATATCTCCAATATGGGTTTGATTCCCATTCCGGCTCATGTGGACCCGGTTTCAATTCCCGGCTTGGGTCACTGTCTGTGCGGAGTCTGCACTATCTCCCTGTGTCTGCATGGGTTTCCTCCGGGCGCTCCGGTTTCCTCCCACAAGTCCCGAAAGACGTGCTTGTTAGTTGAATTAGACATTCTGAATTCTCCCTCCATGTACCCGAACAGGCGCCAGAGTGTGACGACCAGGGACTTTTCACAGTAACTTCATTGCAGTGTTAATGTAAACCTACTTGTGACACGAATAAAGATGATTATAGAAAAGAGCAGAGACACTGGTGTGTTGAGTTAGTAGGTTTATACTTACAATGTTATATACTCTGTGAATAAATAAAGATTGGCTCCAGTTTCATTCTTCAAGTAACTATGAGTAGAGCAGCAGAAATTCATGCTCACGTGAACTCATGGTCTCCACTATTAGTCCAGTCAATATATTCTAATCCTTCTACTTTGTTAATATAATTTCAAAATGGTCCTTACCTTTCAGCTTCGTTGATTTTAATACTTTTTTTCCTGTCGTCTTGGTTTGTTCCGTCTTCCTGGCGATTCTCCCGATAACAGATAATTATGGGGTTTGAGGAACGCAGAAACCAGCCTGCAGCCCAACTTTGTGCTGTGACGCGCTGGGGCAGGGGCAGGGCAACTTCACATTGACGCACTGTCACACGACACCACTGTTCGAAGCCTCAATGCACCGGCGAAGGGCTTCATCGGTGTGGGACAATGCTCCATCGCAACTCGCTGAAAACCAGAGTGATGGAAGAGACGATGAATTATTTCGAAAGGAACCTGGACAGGCGAATGAAGGAATCGCTCTGTCCAAACAGAGCAAGGGGATGGGACTGACTGGATTGCTCCACAGAGAACTGGCACAGACGCAATGGCCTTCTATGCCATTATGACGATGGCCATGGGCACCGCCACTTGGCTCCCTTGGATGTTCTGTCCTTCTGACTGGCAAGGAGGCGTAGACCGCAATAGACCGCAGAACAACTGTATTTGGAAAGGGCCAGACCAAGGGACCAGGCTCCATCAGATTTGCCATTCTGTTAAACATAGACAATAGGAGCAGCAGGAGGTGATCCTGCTCCGCCATTCAATATGATCATAACCATCCAACTCAGTAACCTGCTCCCCCCCTCCCCCAATATCCACTCCCCTCTTTAGCCACAAGAACTAAACTAACCCCTTGAAAACAGACAATGTTTTGTTCTCAATTGCTTTCTGGGGTAGTGAATTCCACAGGCTCACCATTTGCTGGATGAAGAGATTTCTCATCTCTGCCCCAAATGGTTTTACCTCAAAGACTGTGATCCCTGGTTCTGAACTCCCCCGCCCTCAGGAACATCTGTCCTGAATCTATCCAAGAATTTTATAGGTTCCTATGAGATCCCCCGTCATTCTTATGAACTCCAGCGAATATAATCGTAACTGACTTAATCTCTCCTCAACCAGGAATCAGTCTGGTAAACCTTCGCTTCACTCCCTCCATACCAAGTACATCCTTCCTCAGATAAGGAGACCAAAACTGCACACAGTATTCCAGGTGTGGCCTCACCAAGGCCCTGTATAATTGCAGCAAGACATCCCTGTTCCTGCACGCAAATCCTCTCGATATGTAGGCCAATGTACCATTTGCTTTCTTTACCGCCTGCTGCACCTGCATGCTTACCTTCTTTGACTGGTGTACAAGGACACCCAGGTCTCGTTGCACATTCCCCTCTCCCAATCCATAGCCAATAAGATAATAATCTGCCTCCCATTTTTTTTCTACCTAAGTGGATAATCTCACGTTTTGGTTGCGCAATACAAAGATAATGGGAATTGACAATTAAATAATTAAATCGACTGTCATTAATTGGTCCACAGTGACCCAGACACAAAGTGAGGAAAACTGGGAGATCTCTCCCCCCCCCCCCCCCCAAAGCGTCCTGACCAAGCGAACAGATGATTTGTTCACATCTGGTGGTTCCCAAGCATAAATCGTAATAACTCATCGGCTGGTAAGCACTTGTGATACCTGAAAACGCGAGGGGCAACAAATTATAAATGCAAGTTCTTCCCTTTAGCGAGAGCAGTGGTGCAAATACTTACATTTCCCAAGCAAATCATCGCCCCATCTTCATAACGGTGTTCGGAAAAGGAAGTATTTTTCCTCAACAGCTGGTCGGAGAATAATAAAATGGTGTGGGGCAACTGTGGGTGGGGTGGGGCGGGGGAAACTTAAAAGTATAAAGGGTTAAAACTTTCCGGAGGACCTCATTGACAAAGTGAGAAGTTAGGACCGATTTAAAATAGAATTTTATTAGACAAAGGTACGGCTTAACATGATATCGTATGACAGACATTGCCCAGCACCCCCCCCCCCCCCCCAGCAACAAACATGGTTTAATCTAACCCTGCACAGTGGCCAGTGACTTTAATAGCTTGCAATTACGATTCATTGTAAATCACGCCACCCACAGCATCTTTGGGCTACCAAGTATCATTTATATAATATATATATTTATATATACTTCATACAAAGAATTAAAATAAAAGCTGCATAGAATTCAGCCCCTCCATCCACTGGCGTATGACTGACTGGACCTGAAACAAGAAAAAAAGCTTTGAGCAGAACGAAACACACTTGCTCCCAGAATCAGCTGCTAAGCAGCAATCCAACAACTGACAGAAACAAATCGCTCATTTATTTAACAATTGGTGATATTTCCATCGGGGTGGATTTTATACCCCCCCAACCCGGGTTTGGTTGCTGTTTGCAGGAAAAGGCAAGACACAAACCTCAATTTATTTGGCTACACAGTTGGGGGTGCCACTGGCCTCAGTGATGTCAAGAAGCTAGGATTGTTCTCCGTGGGACAGAGGGGGTTTCAGGGGAGATTTAACAAAGTTGCCCCAGATGGCTCTGCCGCACTGCACGATTCTATGAAACGAGTAAAGGTTTCATGATCAGGGGATCTTGCATCAGGGGTACACCGCCCTTTCTTTCGGGTGCTTGCTCTCTCGCCTCCTGCTACTTTACTTCAACCGAACAATAACGCAAACCTAAGAAAATTAAGGACAGGAAAAGGGCATCAGGTCCTTCGGCCTGTCCAACAGGGGCCCGGTGAAACACGAACGCCAGGACTGTCCACAAACCAGCCTCACAACTCCCAGGAAACAAAGCAGGTATTGGGGTTGCAGGTGAACGTAGGCCTGTTTTTTGAAAAGCTTGAGAAATTCCTCCACAACCCCACTGAGATGATCAAACCATTTCAAGGAGGCTACAGTGACTGGGAGGCACATTCCCGGACTACCCACCTTCTATACTGTATCAGCCAGGCCCAAGTACCTGATGCACACCCCATGAATCAGAAGGTTTTTAATTCAAGTCCCACTCCAGTGACTTGCTGGCTGAAACTCCCCACTGCTGTCTAGTGAATTCTACACTGTGGGGATGCCATTAAACAAAGGCCAAATCTGCCGGCTCGGTGAACATGATAAGTCCTATCATGAAGGGGGACAGGGGAGCTTACCTCAGTGTCTTGACCAATGTTTGTCCCTCAATCAGATTGCTGTTTGTGGGAGCTTGCTGTGCCAAATTGGAAGCCATATTTCCTGCATTAACAGCAGTGACTATACTGCAAAATATACTTGGCTGCAAAATACTTTGGGGTATTCTGAGCTTCTTAAAGATACCAGAGAGAATTGCCTTTCTTTTCCTTCCTCAGCCATAGCAACGGGAACTCACTGGGTGACCATCATAACAACCCTTTACTCACTAGGTTAAATTATAGACAGTTTGTCACTCCTAGTGACGGAGATTGTCCCTTCCTGACTCGGGGCTGCTTAGTCTGCTTCTGCATCCCTAGGATGGAATTCAGCTAATTTGGCAAAATCAATAGATTTGAATCCGTTTACACCCTTTAGATTCTATGACTTCTGGGGAACACAAAGATATCTCTCATCACATCATAGAATCACAGAATTTAGTGCAGCAGGAGGCCATTCGGGCCTTTCCAAGGGGACTGGCCCTTGGAAAGAGCACCCCACCTAATCCCACGCCTCCACCCCATCCCTGTAACCCAGCAACCCCACCTAAACTTTGGACACTTAAGGGCAATTTATCATGGCCAATCCACCCGACCGACACATCTTTGGACAGTGGGAATAAACCGGAGCACCCGGAGGAAACCCACGCAGACACGGGGAGAAAAATGCAAACTCCACACAGACAGTCACCTGAGGCCGGAATTGAACCTGGAACCCTGGAGCTGTGAGGCGGATGTGCTAACCACTGTGCTACCGTGCCACCCAGGAGCTTTCTGAACTTTAAAACCAATATAAATACTCCACAATATTCCACTCATTTCATCTACTCGCTGCAGTAAGCTTTTGCTGTGTTTAGGTGAGTATGTTTAATTTTTACTATTATATCCCTTTGAAAAGAACTAGGTTTTGACTCAATATCCTTTTCTTCTGACTGTTAAACCAGAGAGAAACATATAAAATAGCAGGAGGAGGCCATTCGGCCCTTCCGGGCTGCTCCGCCGTTCATTATGATTGCGGCTGATCATCCAACTCAACAGCCAAATCCCACTTTCCCTCATATCCTTAGATCCCCTTCGCCCAAGTGTGGAAGGCGGTGGTGCAGCAGTAATGTCACTGCACTCGTTAAATTAGAGGTTCAAATCCCATCATGGCAGCTGGCAGAATTAAAAAAAAAAAATCAATTGATTCATAAAAATCAGGAATCTAAAGCTAATCTTGATAACGGTGGGCATGAAACTACCACCCATTGTTGCAAAATCCCACCTGGTTCAGCATTGTCCTTTAGGGAAGGAAATTCCCCAAGGAAATCTGCCATCCTTACCTGGTCTGGCCTACATGCGACCCCAGAGCAGTGCAGGAGGCTCTGAAATGGGCAAGCAAGCCACTTCATTCCAGGCAGAAGGAAAGGCAACAAACGCCAACATTCCATAAAAAGAAAAAGAAAAGAGCAGGAAAATCTGAATCTATTGTGCACCACACGGTTTCAGAATCCAAAAGGACAGTCACGATATGACTCAAACAACTTTGCTGCACACAGGGCTAGGTAAAGGCCAATTCCCTCGCTCCCTGGTGACCCAATAGTAATTCTGTATTACAGGACAGTAAGTCCATAACCAGCACGTTACAACATCTTGCAGAGGGATGTAGAATCAAACGGGTGCCATATCTGATATCATCCACTGAGTACATGCTAAAGGATTCAATGGGGAAAGGGAGGCTTACGGCTATTTTGTGCATCTCTCCTGTGACCTCTCTCGTTGAACATTTACATTTGGCTCCACCAGCCCCTTCATGACCAAAGTCGTTTTTGCACATTATGAATAATCTGTTCCCCATAAGACCCTATTCACGACGTTCTAAGCTGCTGTTGCTTATGTCGTATTTGCTTTGTGATTTTGCCCTTCTTCCATACCGTAACTAATTATTTATTTGTCGACGTACTGTGTGCCTTTTCACATTCACGGTAACTATCTATTATTTTGCTTTTGTCTGCTGTGTACGTACTGTGTACATTTCCTTGGCCGCAGAAAATTACTTTTCACTGTACTTCGGTACACGTGACTATAAATAAAACAAAATCTAATCTTACGAATCGGAATCAACAATAACAGAGCAGGTTGGAAATTCAGCATCTAAAGAATCTGAGCCGCTTTGAATCGAGTCGTTTGTATTATGCAAAGTAAGCCCCGATGCATTTCAGGAGTAGTTGGATAAAGACAAGAGGGGGATAGGAATAGAAAATTCTGCTGACATAGTGGGATGTAGGGAGGCATTATGTGGGGTTTGAATATGCATTATCTAACAGCATGCAGATTGGGGATGATCTTCAGGTCAAGTACAAAATCCACTTTTTTACCATTGAGAAACAAAGATGAAGGGTACGGAATTGGACAACATCAAGGATGCAACGGCCCACAGACCCAAAGATTAAACCTGGACTTGGAAAAATCTATGAGTGGATGCCCAGCACAGCACTAAGTGACATAGGTAGTAAATAGGTGGTGGGCAGCACAATAGCATTGTGGTTAGCACTATGGCTTCACAGCGCCAGGGTCGAATCCCCGCTGGGTCACTGTCTGTGCAGAGTCTGCACGCTCTCCCCGTGTCTGGGTGGGTTTCCTCCGGGCGCTCCGGTTTCCTCCCACAAGTCCCGAAAGACGTGCTGTTAGGTGAATTGGACACTCTGAATTCTCCCTCAGTGTACCCGAACAGGCGCCGGAATGTGACGACTAGGGGCTTTTCACAGTAACTTCATTGCAGTGTGAATGTAAGCCGACTAGTGACAAGAAAGATTATTAGATTAAATAAGGACATGAAAGGGCGAGGGAGACAGAGAAGATAAAATAAGAAAGAGGGAGGCAGATGGAGAGAGGGGGAGACAGAGAGAACACAAGGGGGCAGAATGGGGAGAGAACGAACAAGGGGGTAGAATGGCAAGGAGAGAACGTGGGGGGGGGGGGGGAGGGGAAGGGGCGTTCAATGCAGAAGGACGCAGTTGGACGATCTAGGTGACAGCGTGTTCATCCATAAGAAGGCAAAACTTATTTCTGGATTCTATAATTTAGGGTTCGAGTTAGGAGTAGCTTCTGGAATCAGAAAATACCAATGCCAGGACAAAAGAACCCGTTAGGAGAGAGGAGTAGGAACATCAGCACCAGTCCAATTGGAAGGGAAAACGGTTTAGACGGTTACTATTGATTCCCAGTACAGAAGCATTTTGTACCCAAGCCATTATTCCTTTCACAATTCTCACATCAATCAACAGCGAGTTCAGCTTCTGGCATTTAATGACAAATTGAACGCATTTATTTTAACAGAGTGACTGAAAGGAAGAAGTGAACAGCAAATCGGGTAACAGATGGATTAGCCAGGGTATGAAATGATCTGTTTAATTTGCATTCGAAAGCAAGCATCTTTTTATTTTAAAAAAATAAGTTTAGAGTGCCCAATTTATTTTTTCCAATTAAGGGGCACTTTAGCGTGGCCAATCCACCCAGTCTGCACATCTTTGGGTTGTGGGGGTGAGACCCACGCAAACACGGGGAGAATGTGCAAACTCCACACGGACAGTGACCCAGGGCCGGGATCGAACCTGGGACCTCGGTGCCGTGAGGCAGCTGTGCTAACCGCTGCACCATGGCGCTGCCCCCTAAAGCAAGCATCTTGTCACAACGTACCGAGTCCAGCATGGACGGGTCTGATCTGTATCACGGGCACCAGCTCACCGGTGATTACTAACCACACAAAACTGGAGAGTTGTGAATAGGGATTTACAACGTGACTGCAACCCAAGGGCAACTTGGAATCAGAACCCAATCTCTTAAAAAAAATCTATGAACCTTTAAATAAAATTGTACCTTGCAACAACATTTAGGTCCAAAGTTTATTTTTTAAATAACGTTTTGGGGGGGGGGATTCATTGCTGGGACTTTTCTGGATAGGACAGAAGCGTTTGATACGTAAACCAGCAATTGGGATCAGGAATAGCTTCTCGAAGGATCTCTGAATGATTTAATTGCAGAGTAAGATATCAATGTCTGGTGCCAGAGTGACACGCTGCAGTAGAATTTGCTTGTCTGACAGACTTGTGCCCCATAATGCCGGCTAACACTCCCCAGTTCAATTCTGAAGCACTGCTGCAACGTTGGAGGTGCCATTTGAATGAGATGCTAAACTCGAGGTCCTGTCTGCGCACTCGGGCGAACATAAAGGCCACTTTTTAGACAAAGAGCGGGGCAGTTGCCTACCAGGGTCCAGGGCAATATCTATCACTCAACCAACAGGATTGTCTGGTCATAAATATCTTTGCAGCTTGTGGTACCTGTGCATGTATTTTGTTTTTAAATGGAAAGCGGACCTCTCAGCCAATTAAGATCAAAACTGAAGCAGCATATAAACTGTATATCAAAGATGTACTCAGCCACAGTGTTTTGAGAGACTGCAATAGTCAGGGGTTGACCTAACATTTTACTAACAACCTGGAGATTTAAATCAAACCAAATGAGAATGACTCTTTCAAGTCCTTTAACTTTCTACCTCCTCATTATATAATAAAGTGTATTTCTCCGCTGATTAATCCTTTATTGAACGTAGTAGCAAAACAACAAAACACAACAATCCTCTTACAGTAGAAATACAGAAGACAACATGTACACAGTACAACACAGTAAAAAGCAAATTCAAGGCATTATCCGAAATGCAAAATTGGGAAAATTGTCTTTTAACCCATAAAGGGCTTGCCACTGTGTTTTTTTTTGTAGGTCCGGCTTGATCAGCAGACAGGGGTTAATAGGATTCCAGGGTTCTGGTATCAGTTAGAAATGAACTTTCAGCCTCATTACTTACTGATGAGGTGCTCCAAATCCGCTTCCAAACCCTGCAAATAATTTAATAGGAAACAAAGCAAACATTAGTCTCTTCTTTAACAGGCGTGTCCCACAAACATAAAAATCTCGCATAACAGCTTGCATTTATACAGCCCATTTCAAGGTACTCGGACATCTAAAGAGCTTCACATCCAATGATGTATAGTCACCGTTCTAGTACTGAGAAATACAGCAGCTAATCTGGGCACAGCAAGCTGCAGAAAATAGCGATGAAAGACACGACCAATCATTTGATTTTGTAGTGATAATGGTTAAGAGTTAAACAGGGGCTCAGACGGAACACCTCTGCTCCACTTGAAACAACGACATGGGATCTTTCACACCCACCCAAGGGAGAAGAACGGGGCCTCGATTCAATACCTCCTCAGAAAAGCAGCACCCCCGACAGTGCAGCGCTCCCTCGGTGCCTCACACTGGCCGTGTTACCCAAAAACTGGGGCAGGAGACATATGGCCCCTTGAGCCTGCTGTGTGTGCCTTTCGATAAGATCACAGCTGATCATCCATCAAGCTTCACTTTCCCATCCTAACACTGGATTCCCTTAGTGTCCAAAGTTTCATCAATATCAGCCTCCAATAACTGGGCATCCATTCCTCCAGTTTAAACGGCAAAGATTCACAGCCCTCCCAGTGAACAAAGTTCTCATTTTAGTCCTAAATAGCCCATTGCTTATCCTGAGACTATAACCCCTATTTCTAGACTCTCGAGGCAAGGGAAAGAGCCTTGCATCTTGGATTTGATGCTCAAGTCCCTGCAGGATGCTGGGGAGAAGGATGATTATAGCTCCTGAATGGACGTGAAAATAAAGGCTCTTGTGACTATGTCATGGCAACTATTTACAGGCAGCCGAGTCGCCTGTACAGAACCCAGCAACTTGTGGACGCAGACTTTGCATCGGGAACGGATGCCAACTATTTAAACCTTTTCAATTAGAATAGGACATGGAATATGTCGAAGTTACTGCAGTGTGATTAGGAGTCTCCACAGCTGCTTTGTATGGAGTTTCAGTCACGTGACATTCCCACTCTGCCGCTGCCAACAGCGGAATTGTCCAGATTGTGTTCATGTCCCTTCACCCAGTCCAGTGTCAGCTGGCGCTCAGTTGGTAGCTCTCTCACCCAAGGTGGAGGGGGAAGGCGTCAGCACCAAAATCCTGCCCAACACTCCCAATGCAGTAGAGAATGATGCATTGTCTTTATGAAACGCTACCCTGCCTGCACTTGGAGGTGAATCCCACGGCACAATTTCAAACAAGAACAGAGAGGTCCCACCCGGTGTACTGGTTAATATTTATCCTCAATCCACATCATATAAAACAGATTACCTGGGCAATAACACATTGCTGACTGTAGGAAGCCTGCACCCACAATCTCTTCATTACAACAGGAAATACGGTTTCAAAAAGTACTTTGGGATGTCCTGGAGTTTGAAAGTTGATCCTTTTCCAAATAAATGGAATTCTACATAAACTTTCAAAAATATTTAAATTTAGAGTACCCAATTATTTTTTTCCAATTAAGGAGCAATTTAGCGAGGCCAATCCGCCTACCCTGCACATCTTTTTGGGTTGTGGGGGTGAGACCCACGCAGACACGGGGAGAATGTGCAAACTCCACACGGACAGTGACCCAGAGCCGGGATCGAACCCGGGTCCTCAGCATTTTAAGGTAGCAGTGGGGCTGGTTTAGCACACTATGGGGCTGGTTTAGCACACCATGGGGCTGGTTTAGCACACCATGGGGCTGGTTTAGCACACTATGGGGCTGGTTTAGCACACTATGGGGCTGGTTTAGCACACTATGGGGCTGGTTTAGCACACTATGGGGCTGGTTTAGCACACCATGGGGCTGGTTTAGCACACCATGGGGCTGGTTTAGCACACTATGGGGCTGGTTTAGCACACTATGGGGCTGGTTTAGCACACCATGGGGCTGGTTTAGCACACCATGGGGCTGGTTTAGCACACCATGGGGCTGGTTTAGCACACTATGGGGCTGGTTTAGCACACCATGGGGCTGGTTTAGCACACCATGGGGCTGGTTTAGCACACTGGGCTAAATCACTGGCTTTTAAAGCAGACCATGGCAGGCCAGCAGCACGGTTCAATTCCCGTACCAGCCTCCCTGAACAGGTGCCGGAATGTGGTGACTAGGGGCTTTTCACAGTAACTTCATTGGAAGCCTACTCGTGAAAATAAGTGATTTTCATTTCATTTTTAATTGCAGTGCTAACCACTGCGCCACCCAGAATTCTACATAAACTTACACCACAGCATAAAACAAAACTTGTTTCCATTTTGCACGTTCCTTTCAGAGGACATGTTGAAGAGACATAAACAGAATGCTTTTCACACTGGGAAAGGCTACAGATTAACAGCTTCACAGTTACTCCCCATCCCAACTATGCAGATGGAAGTCAATGGAATGCGGCGACGTTGCATGGGTGCGGCGACGCTGCATGGGTGCGGGTGGCTTGGGTGCAGTTATCCGTGTGTGCCCCTGTCTGCGTGTACAAGACAGTTACTAACAGATCCAATAAGGAATTCAGATGGAACGTCTTCACCCAGAGAGTACTTACAATGTGGAACCCGTTACCGTGGGAGCCCTCGAGGCCTTTGGCGTAAATCCCATTAATGGGAAGCTCCATAAACACCCAGGGGGAGGATGGATAGGCTAACAGGGTTAAGGAGAAATAGGAAGGGAGGAAGCCGGTTGGCCCAAAAAGGGCCGTTTCCCTGCTACGTATAATGTTGGTCACAATCATGGGGATTCATACCTGGTCCGGTGGGCCCAAAGCCTGAAAAACCGCCCCCCTGTCCTCCAAAACTAGGTGCCGGAGGTGTTCCAAATGAACCTGCATTTTGCTGATGGGCTACACTTGCAAACGTTTGTGCGTTGGCAGTGTTTCCAAAGCTGTGTTAAAAAGAAAAGAAAAGTTATTGATTAGCCACAACGTACAACTGACCACTTAAAACGCAGCTGATAAAGGGAGGCGGCTCCAGGGTTTAGCCAACTGTGTACTGCGTGCAGCCAGACAACGACTGCATGGTCTTTTCCAAAGCGGTAATTAATTTATCACACTGAACAGAATATTTAAACCTTCCATGATGGTTAGGAGAGAATTGCTGGCAAGACCAGCGTTTACTCCTCGGTCCTAACTGCTCACAAAAAGGTGATGTCGGGTCACCTTGCTGTCAGTGGCAAGGTGAAGGTGTTGGCTGATTTTGACTCGGTGATGATGAAGCAATAGAGATATGTGCCCGAGTCAGGGTGATGTTGCAGGTTATGGTGTTCCCACGCACCTGCTACCCTTGTCCTGCGAGTGGGAGAGATTGATGGTAAGTTTGGGAGAGGCTTGTCAAAGAAGCCTTGTTGCGGTGCATCTTGTAGCTGTTGCAGACTGTAGCCATGGGGCACTGCTGCTGAAGGGAGTGGATGTTTAAGTCAGCGGGCATTGCGTCTATCAAGTGGACTGATCTAATTAACTAATGGTGGAACCGACGAGACTTCTAGGGTGGGATGTTGCGGCTGCATCAGTCATGGGCGCAAATCCCGCCATGGCCGCTAAATCTCCCAAGAGGCGAACAGTGGGATTTGCATTGGCAAGATTTCGGAACGCGATCTTCCCAGGCCCTCCACGATGACGCAATCAGGTTCACACCCAGGAAGGGCGCAAATCGCAATTGTATGAATTTGTATCCATTACAATATACTCAGCACAGTTAATGTCGCATCTTCAACCCTTATTAAATCTTCCCACCCACCAGGTGTCACATTGGCAGGAATTACTACTGCATTTTAAAATGCAGGAACCAGGTGCCGTGACCTCTGAGAGGGAGGGAGGAGTGAGCATAATGGTCTCCACTGAGCACCAGGGAGCTCAAGGGGACAGAGTCTGACTGGGACGGGCTTGGGAATTTCCGGAATGGCGGTCACGACTGGTGTGGGTGGTCCTTTATTCTAATGCCTGTGCTGCTTAAAAGTTCTTAGAGCGCTGTGTTTGGCTAGTCCAGATGGGGCGGGTGTGATGAGAGTCTAGGAGGTGGGCCGAATGGGCTGGGTGGATGAGACCCTGAAAGAGAAGGGAGGCGTTGGGGGACAAAAATTCTCGAGAGGCTGTCCGGGAGTCATAAGTGTAGAAGCATGACAGCAATGAGATCTCGGAACGATACAGCCAGAGTAAGAAGGATACCTATTGTGCCCACTTAACATTCCAGAGGCCTGTGCTCACCAAACTAACTGACCATCAAGAGTTGACCCGCAACAATGTCAGCTGCTCACAGTCTCAAAGTCAAGATATGGGATGAATACTCAGGGTTCAAGGCTAAACCTTTGGGTACACGGGAACGAGAAACACTGGGCATGCTTATGTTCCAGGCCCCAATTGCCAGTGAGGAGGGGGTGGGGGGAGAGAGAGAAGGTGACTGACTGGTGAGGGCATAGGCCGACGCCTGTCATGCAATAGAAATGGGAGGGCAACCGAGCTGTGAGAGAGAGGTAGCCGCTGGATAGGGTGTGGGACTGGCTGCTTCCAGATCCAGGTAACCAATGGGTCAAAGGAGGTACTAATGGTATCTGGCTGCGTCACTCAGCAGGCTCGAAGGGCCGAATGACCACCTATTTACTAGGTCTCTGCGTCTCTCTCATACCCCTCACGGAGAGGCAAGTGATATCGGTAAGGAGCTGGCTATCGTTTTTATTGCCGCGTCGGAGGAACTCAGCCTCCAACAGCAATGAACGGCGTCACCAGGGAAGAGCCAGCAGCTGGAGGCTGGGAGACTACAGGGCAGGCTCAGGGCCCAGAGGCCATGCCAGCCGTACAGAGGGCACAGAAGGAGACCGAGGATGTACAGGGCCGGAGTGTCCTGTGTGCAGCTGTCGGACGACATGTGCCACAAGGAGACTCCACCTCACCAGGTACCTGTGCATGGAAGGGAGGGTGACTCCGAGTCCAGAGATGGCAACATTTGAGGTGTCGGAGGATCCGGGGGCCCAGGAGAGGAGAGAGGCCGATGTTTTGGCCTTTGCCTTCCAGGTGGCCTGGAGACGGAATTTGATGGGATGGAGTGTTTCGGAGCCTCCAAAGTCGACGGTGTGGGTCAGTGACATGGCAGAGGTTCTCAGGCTAGAGAAGATTAGGTTTGTCTTAAGAGGTTCAATACAGGGGTTCGCTCGGAGGTGGCAGCCGTTCATCAACTTCTTTAGGGAAAACTGACCGCCATCAGAAATGGGGGCGGGCGGGGCATGGCATTGTAAAATAAGGATAGGGATATATGGGCAGTCAGGAGGTAGGGCGGGGAGAGTAGTTGGTATGCTATTGTGATGTTGTTGCGTGTCGGTCCGCTCTGCTGTTTAGCTGATTAAATGCTAAAATTCTACATGCTTCAATAAAATGTTTTCCAAAAAAAAGGTAGAATGCAATAAAATCTCAATCGGATCGAATCTTTGGGAAGGCGCCTCCAGATCCGAGGGAAGTGGAGTTTGGTGATTGTGGAGGAGGCCCCAATCCCACATGAATGGATTTGTGTGTAACTCAGTTTGCCGGCTGAACGCCGTACGGCCCAGCTTCTTTGCCAGGGCAACTCCCCTTTCCTGCAGGATTGGACTGGAGATGGGAATGTTCACTGCCTTTCCCCACGTCAGCAGAGCCTTATCTCTGTCTGAATCGGCAGCCATTCTCATCCTCACAGGAAAGGGTGTCTGTCCAACTCTTCCCATATGTTCTCCTTGCGTTTCACAATTTAAAAAACTTTCCCCCCCCCCCCCAATTAAGGGGCAATTTAGCGTGGCCAATCCACCTAACCTACACTTCTTTGGGTTGTGGGGGTGAGACCCATGCAGATACGGGGAGAATGTGCAAACGCCACACGGACAGTGACCCAGGGCTGGGATCGAACCCGGGTCCTCGGCGCCGTGAGGCAGCAGTGCTAACCACTGCGTCATCGTGCCGCCCCTTGGGGTGTTTCATAATCATAAAATCCCTGCACAGTGCAGGAGGAGGCCATTTGAGTCTGTGCCGACCCTCTGAAAGAGCACCCTATCTCGGCCCACTCCCCCTAACCCAGTCGTCCCACTTCACGTTTTTGGACACTAAGGGACAATTTCAGCACGGCCAATCCATCTAACCCGTACGTTTTTGGACTGTGGGAGGAAACCGGAGCACCCGGAGAAAACCCACGGGGAGAACGTACAAACTCCATGCAGTCACCCAAGCACGGTGTCAAACTGGGTCCCTGGTGCTGTGAGGTAGCAGTGCTAACCACCGTGCCACCCCATGCCAATGAAGGCTTGCCCCAGCACTCCATGATGTCCGGCTCCTGTATCATCTAACTTCACTCTGATTGGTCAGCAGAGTCATATGGCAAGCTGAGACAATTTATATCAGGAGTAACCAGTTCGGAAATTTAGCTGGTCATGAGCAATGTTCTCTGAGATTTCCCATTCTGTTGGTGGGAATAGTTGACGGCCGTGGCATGACCAGAAGTCCGTGCTATTCAAGTTTGACTCATTACAATTCCATGCTGTGGAGACACAGGCAGATCCAGCCAGCCCTCTGCGCCCCTGCCAGCCCCACCGAACATTTCCCCAGGTCTTACCCAAACCCTCCAGCACTGGCAGCTGCCGTTCCTTCACCAAACACCTTGCCTCCTGACGGACTCATGGATCCACTGAAACCTGGTGCCCCCCCAAACGCTGGCGACCCGCCAAAAGTCGGGGCACCACCAAATCCCGGAGGACTGCCAAACACAGGTGCGGCACCAAAACCACCTGAGGGGGAGAGAAAAAAAAGAGGAAAGGGTGTCTGAATGAAGGAGAAAACACAACTCAACACATTGGCTCAGAACGAGGATGAGCAACCAGTGAATAGAGAGGATGTGAGAGGGGAAAAGGGCAAGGGGAGGAAACAAATACCTCAGGCAGATGTTCGCGATCATGTGTTGTGACATTCGGTAATCTGGAGATAATTCAATACATTTCAAATTGAGCAGATATAATTCAATGAATAATCCATTTGAGGGCAGCACGGTGGCACAGTGGGTTAGCCCTGCAGCCTCACGGCGCCGAGGTCCCAGGTTCGATCCCGGCTCTGGGTCACTGCCTGTGTGGAGTTTGCACATTCTCCCCGTGTTTGGGTGGGTTGCGCCCCCACAACCCAAAAATGTGCAGGGTAGGTGGATTGGCCACGCTAAATTGCCCCTTAATTGAAAAAAATTAATTGGATACACTAAATTTTAAAATATAAATAAATAAATAAATCCATTTTGTTCAGGCAACTGACAAATCGGCAGGCAAATCTGAAACCAGGACGATCGCCCCAATCTTCACACAAGAATACTTCCCACTCTGCCAGTTCCCATCATAGGGCCCCACCCTTCCTTTACCGATCGGGATCACCCACTCTACGCAGTCAATTCCCGAGCAATCCATCTTGTTACCTGGGGCTTTCGTGGGCGTGGTAAAGCTGCCAAATCCTTGGCTGGCGACGCTGGAGCCGGCAGTGAACGAGCCGGCAGATTTCAGATCGGATCCAAAGGAGGCACTGCCAAACCCAAACGTCTTGGCACCGCTGTTTCCAAACAGGTTCTGCCCACCTGGCGAAGAACAGACACCCCCATCAGCAAAGTTACATCCTCAGCGTCATTCACATCCCTGTTGTTCTGGGCCCCATCTGACATTTGGTGCCACCGACTTCAGTGGAACCCAGCAGCACGGTGGGAACTGGAGGGGGATGAGGTGGTGCTGCTGTTGCAGGCTGGACGGGAGGCCAGTTACGGGTCCCCGACCCCTCCAATTTCACCCCCATTATCTAGTCCATTGCCTCATTGTTCTTTGTGGGAGATTGCTGCGCGCAAACCAGTTGCTACAAATCCCTGCATTTACAACAACAACCATACCTCAAAGATACTCATTGGGCTCTGAGGCACTTTGGGAATACCCTGAGACCTGGACGCTATAGAAATGCAGGATTGTCTGCAAGCGTTTAGTGTATCAGCTAACCACCATTAATATTATCACAGGCCAAAGTATAACGTTCGAGAGGTCACAGGATGTTTATTCGAGAACTTGCACTTACACCATATCAGGACATCCTGCTGCATGCCTGCGTTTTATAGAGTATTGACATACAGGCCAATTGCACGCTGCAGTGTCCCTCAAACACAATTTATTCATGTTGGCCGAGGGAGGGATTTTGGACAGAACATCGGGCAAACCCCCTGCTCTATTTTGAGGAATATAACAGCATCATAAGACATAGAAGCAGAATTAGGCCATTCGGCCCATCGAGTCTGCTCCGCCATTCAATCATGTCTGATGTTTTCTCATCCCCATTTTCCTGCCTTCTCCCCATAACCTTTGATCAATCATGAACGTATCTATCACTGTCTTAAAACACTCAGTGAATTGGCCTCCACAGCCTTCTACAGCAAAGAGTTCCACAGATTCACCCACCCTCTGGCTGAAGAAATTCCTCCTCATCTCTGTTTTAAAGGATCGTCCCTTTAGTCGGAGGTTGTGCCTTCTGGTTCTAGTTTTTCCTACAAGTGGAAACATCCTCTCCACGTCCACTCTATCCAGGCCTTTTACAAAGTTGTAAAATATCAATAGATAAAGGCAGAAGAGAAAGCCTCAGAAATCTTCTGATCCATCTATTCCTCGTTTTGCTAGCACCCCCCCCACCAAACCCCACTCACCTAGAAGTCAGAAAGCCTCCAGCCCAGCAACTCCACAAATTTAAAATTCCCCTCCTGGTTTGGAAATCCCTCCACGATCTCACTCCTGCCCGACTCTGGAGCCTCCTCCGAACCCACAACCCTCTACATTTTTCCAAATCCGGCCTCTTGTGCAACCTTCCCTATTGGATCAGGAACTAAACCCCCCCCCCCCACTCTAAACCCTCGAATACCACCCGCTGTGATTTTTAGAGGCACCTTAAATCTATCGACCAATTACCATCAGCAGGCAGGAAATCCCCTTACCTGACACCGCTTGAATTTCTGCCTGATAACCAGCTTTATTGTGAAGCCCCCTGGGGTGGTTTACTACATTAAAACGTGCTATAAAAATGCTAGTTGCTTTGCTCACAATGCAATACCTCATCAGCCCATTTCACTCACCCATTTATACCTTTCATAGTTTACCAAAGCCCTCATTTCAGTTGCCAGTAAAGTTTGCGAACGCTCCCTACACTCAAGTGCAAATTATATAAAGTGGACCTGATTCCACGGCAAACACAACCTTTCGACAATCTCGCTTTCCACAATAGACATAAAAGTCATTCGCCTCAACTACTCCTTGTGGGAGTGTGTTCCACATTCTCACCATTCTCTGGGTAAAGAGGTTTCTACCGAGTTCCCCAATGGATTTATTAGTCATGCCAGTGAAGTAATTTTTGACGTATAGTAAATGTTGTGATGTGCACGGCGAGAGGGTGAGAGAGAGAGAGGGCGAGAGGGAGAAAGGGCGAGAGGGAGAAAGGGCGAGAGGGAGAAAGGGCGAGAGGGAGAAAGGGCGAGAGGGAGAAAGGGCGAGAGGGAGAAAGGGCGAGAGGGAGAAAGGGCGAGAGGGAGAAAGGGCGAGAGGGAGAAAGGGCGAGAGGGAGAAAGGGCGAGAGGGAGAAAGAGCGAGGGTGTGAGAGAGAGCGAGGGTGTGAGAGAGAGCGAGAGAGAGAGAGAGAGAGAGTGAGGGCGAGAGAGAGAGTGAAGGCGAGAGGGAGAGCGAGTGCGAGGGAGAAAGAGAGCGAGGGCGAGAGAGAGAGAGAGAGAGAGGGCGAGAGAACGAGAGAACGAGGGCGAGAGGGAGAAAGAGCGAGGGTGAGAGAGAGTGAGGGCGAGAGGGAGAAAGAGCGAGCAAGAGGGAGAGAGAGAGGTTGAGAGAGAGTGTGAGGGCGAGAGAGAGAGAGTGTGAGGGGCGAGAGAGAGAGAGAGTGAGGTCAGGAGAGAGAGAGTGAGGGCGAGAGAGAGAGAGTGAGGGCGAGAGAGCGGGAGAGAGAGAGTGAGGGGAGAGAGAGAGAGAGTGAGGGCGAGAGGGAGAGAGTAAGGTCGAGAGAGAGAGAGGGAGGGCGAGAGAGAGAGAGCGAGGGCGAGAGAGAGAGAGCGAGGGCGAGAGAGAGAGAGCGAGGGCGAGAGAGAGAGAGCGAGGGCGAGAGAGAGAGAGCGAGGGCGAGAGAGAGAGAGAGCGAGGGCGAGAGAGAGAGCGAGGGCGTGGGCGTGAGCGAGCGGGGAGAGAGAGAGAGAGAGTGAGGGAGAGAGAGAGAGAGAGAGGGCGAGAGAGAGAGAGTGAGGGCGAGAGAGAGAGAGTGAGGGCGAGAGAGAGAGTGAGGGCGAGAGAGAGAGAGAGTGAGGGCGAGAGAGAGAGAGTGAGGGCGAGAGAGAGAGAGCGAGGGCGAGAGAGAGCGAGGGCGAGAGAGAGAGAGAGAGCGAGGGCGAGAGAGAGAGAGCGAGGGCGAGAGAGAGAGAGCGAGGGCGAGAGAGCGAGCGAGCGGGAGAGAGAGAGAGAGAGAGAGAGAGTGAGGGCGAGAGAGAGAGAGTGAGGGCGAGAGAGAGAGTGAGGGCGAGAGAGAGTGAGGGCAAGAGAGAGAGAGGAGGGCGAGAGAGAGAGAGGGCGAGAGAGAGAGCGAGGGCGAGAGAGAGCGAGGGCGAGAGAGAGAGCGAGGGCGAGAGAGAGAGAGCGAGGGCGAGAGAGAGAGAGTGAGGGCGAGAGAGAGAGAGTGAGGGCGAGAGAGAGAGAGTGAGGGCGAGAGAGAGAGAGTGAGGGCGAGAGAGAGAGAGTGGAGGGCGAGAGAGAGAGAGTGAGGGCGAGAGAGAGAAGTGAGGGCGAGAGAGAGAAGTGAGGGCGAGAGAGAGAGAGTGAGGGCGAGAGAGAGAGAGAGCGGGTGAGGGCGAGAGAGAGAGAGAGAGAGTGAGGGCGAGAGGAGAAAGAGCGAGCAAGAGGGAGCGAGACTGAGGTTGAGAGAGAGTGAGGGCGAGAGAGAGAGCGAGAGAGAGAGCGAGGGCGAGAGAGAGAGAGCGAGGCCGAGGGCGAGAGGGAGATAGAGCGAGCGAGAGGAAGAGAGAGGGAGCAAGAGAGAGAGAGAGCAAAAGAGAGAGCGCGAGAGGTTTGCACTAACTCAGGTGGAGAGCAATGGTGTCCTGGCCAATGTTTACTGTTCAATCATTACTACAGCAGCAACTTATAGTGTTAGTACAATCCAAGCTGGTGGTGAAGCCGAAACCAAGGAGCTTTTCTTTGAGCAGGTTGTTCGGTCCCACAGCTCCCCCACCATTGAACCCAGTGTCCCAGCTATCCCCCATTCATGTGTTGAAATTAATTCCAATTCTTGTTTCTCTTAACCATAACCGGTGCAGACTCGATGGGCCGAATGGCCTCCTTCTGCACTGTAAGTTCTATAACAATATAATTGAAAAGACATTAACATTCACCACTTCTACTATAAAAACGTTCCATGACGCTTCATAGGAACGCAGTCAACAACACTTGGGCTGAATCACATAAGGACATTCGGGCATGCGGGAAAGGTTTCAAGGACAATCGCAAAGGAAGAAAAGAGACAGGGAGAGAATTCCAGAACTTGGGGCCTGGGCACCAGAAAGCACGGCTGCCACTGGTGGAATGATGAGATAGCAAGAACTTGCAGTTACCTAGTGCCTTTTGTCAACTCATAGCACGCCCAAAGTGCTTTGTAGCTAATGACGTGCTTCAGAATGTTAGTCATTATTGCGATGCAAGATTACTGTGCACCGACTAGCTCCTCACGATGGCCAACAAAACGATGATGGGAACCTGTCATAAAGCAGCTGCAGAGTGCTTCTAAACATGCAGAGGACGTGACAGGTATTTCATAAATTCCAAGCTCTCTCTTTTACCTCAATGTCACAAGACACAACTTCACAAGACAGCACTGCAGACGGTGCTTATTGGGTCATGTCAAGGAAATACTGAATCAAAGCTTTTAAGAAAAAGGCCACTTTGCCAATCATCAACATTCACTGATGTGAAATAATCTGAATTGCGCTCCCTAAAGATTAGTGCAGCCATCACCTCACAGCACCCTTTCTGACAAATCCAAGGCACTTCTCTCGATGGTGTGAGATGCAAGGGCTTTCTCTCTCTCTCTGTGCTCAAGGGCTTACTGAGCCACAGTTAATGTTCCTCACAAATGCAGAGGTTTGTTCTCTGCGCTCTGATGGATTACAATGCCGACTCGGGCAGATGGCTGATCGTCGGCTATCCCCTAGTGCACGTATTCATTTTAGAAACCCTCACAAGGCACGGACATAAAAGCCTGCCCGGCAGCTTTTTGTGACGCATACAAGGGGAAGTTACATAAACACACGAGGGAGAAAAGAATGCACAATAAGGGTTAGACTAAGGGAGGCTGGGAGGAAGCTCACGTGGAGCATAAACACACCGACATAGACCAGTTTGACCCAACAACCGGTTTCTGTTAAATCCTCAAACCTCCATTTACAGAGCACTTCCACAACCTGCATAGTTACGCTCAATTAAACACTGATGTGAACTTTAAACTCATTGACCCAGTTCATGCGCAAATGACCACCGTTAACAGATATAGATTACCTAGATTGGTTTTTCTCACCTAAACTGTGTACACCCTACTGTCAGGAGCCGATAGTCTGGTTTTGGGCTGTGTCACAAGACATCACAGCTAACTGACCAAAGGGCTACAGCAACATTGCACCATCTCAAGAGTTTCTCAAAGGACTGCTAGGTGAAGCTGCCCAGTATAGCGATTATGACTACTGCTCACTCCTATAAATAGCCCACCTCAAGACAAAAATCTGTTTATCTTTTGTCTTGTAACAGTTAAATTAAGCTACTCGAACCATAAGACACAGGAGCAGAATTAGGCCATTCAGCTCATCGAGTCTGCTCCGCCATTGGATCATGGCTGATGTGTTTCTTATCCCCATTCTCCTACCTTCTCCCCATAACCGCTGATCCCCTTATTGATCAGGAACCGATCTATCTCTGCCTACGGCGCCAAGGTTCGATCCCAGCCCTGGGTCACTGTGTGGAGTTTGCACATTCTCCTGTGTCTGCGTAGGTTTCACCCCCACAATCCAAAGATTAGGTGGATTGGCCACATTAAATTGCCCTTTAATTGGAAAAAAAAAACAATTGGGTAGTATGCTAAATTTATATTAAAAAAAAAGAAACTATCTACCTGTCTTAAAGACACATTTGGGCTCCACAACCTTCTGTGGCAAAGAGTTCCACAGATTCACCACCCTCTGGCTGAAGAAATTCCTCCTCATATCAGTTTTAAAGGATCGTCCCTTCAGTCTGAGATTGTGTCCTCTGGTTCTAGTTTTTTTTTTTACTAGTGGAAACATCTTCTCCACATCCACTCTATCCAGGCCACGCAGTATCCTGTAAGTTTCAATAGGGTCTCCCCTCATCCTTCTAAACTCCAACGAGTACAGACCCAGAGTCCTCAACCGCTCTTCATTCTTGTGAACCTCCTCTGGACCCTTTCCAAGGCCAGCACATCCTGCCTTAGATACGGGGCCCAAAACAGCCCACAATACTCCAAATGGGGTCTGACCAGATCTTTATACAGCCTCAGAAGTACACCCCAATCTTGTATTCTACCCCTCTCGACATCAATGCTAATATTGCATTTGCCTTCCTAACTGCCGACTGAACTTGCACGTTAGCCTTTAGAGAATCACGAACAAGGACTCCCAAGTCCCTTTGTGCTTCTGATTTAATAATCTTTATTGTCACAAGTAGGCTTACATTAACACTGCAATGAAGTTACTGTGAATTTAGAAAATAGTCAATCCCTCCATTCTTCCTACCAAAGTGCATAACCTCTCACTTTTCCACATTGTATTCCATCTGCCACTTCATTGCCCACTCTCCGAGCCTGTCCAAGTCCATCTGCAGCCCCCTTGCTTCCTCAATACTACCTGTCCCTCTACAGATCTTTGTATCATCTGCAAACTTAGCAATAGTGCCTTCAGTTCCTTCTGTTAGATCATTAATGTATATTGTGAAAAGTTGTGGTCCCAGCACAGACCCCTGAGGCACACCACTAGTCACCAGCTGCCATCCTGAAAAAGACCCCTTTATCCCCACTCTGGGGCTTCTGCCAGTCAGCCAATCCTCTATCCATTCAAGGATCTAACCCGTAACACCATGGGCTCTTAACTTATTTAACAGCTGCCTATACAGGGACACGGTGGCGTACAGGTTTTGACACTGGACTGGTAATCCAGAGACCCAAAGTACTCTGGGGTCCCAGGTTCAAATCCTGCCATTGCAGATGGTGAAATTTGAATTCAATAAGAGTCTGGAATTAAGTCTAGCGGTGACCATGAAACCATTGCCAATTGTTGTAAAAACTCATCTGGTTCACTAATGTCTTTTAGGGAAGGAAATCGGTCATCCTTACCTGGTCTGGCCTACATGTGACACCAGACCCACAGCAATGTGGTTGACTCTTAACTGCCCCCCTCAAGGGCAACGACCACGTCCCATGAACAAATAAAAGAAAATCATGTCAAAGGTCTCCTGGAAATTTAAATAAATCACATCCACTGGTTCTCCTTTGTCTAACTTCCTTGTTAGCTCCTCAAAGCACTAACAGATTTGTCAGACGTGACCTCCCTTTGACAAAGCCGTGCTGACTCAGTTCTATTTTATCATGCACTTCCAAGTACTCCGCGCTCTCATCTTTAATAATGGACTCTAAAATCTTACCAATGACCGAAGTCAGGCTAACCGGCCTATAATTTCCCGTCTTCTGCCTCCATCCCTTCTTAAACAGGGGCGTACAATAGCCATTTTCCAGTCCTCTGAGAGCCTCCCTGTCTCCAGTGATTCCTGAGCGATCACCACAAATTCCTCCACAATTTCCTCAGCTCCCTCCATTAGAACCCTGGGGTGTCGTCCATCGTACCAGGTGATTTACCCACCTACATACCTTTGTTTCCCCAGAACCTTCACCTTAGTGATGGCCACAACACTCACCTCTGCCCCTGGTTCTCCTGAAGTTCTGGCATCCCACTGGTGTCTTGCACGGTGAAGACTGAAGCAAAGTGACTATTCAGTTCCTCTGCCACTTCTTTGTTTCCTATTACTACTTCTCCAGCCTCATTTTCTGGTAGTCCAATGTCTACTCTTGTCTCTCTCTTACCTTTTATATTGTGAAAAAAATTCGTTTTTATCTCCTTTTATATTATTAGCTCGCTTCTATTTTTATATATTGAAACATACTCCTTTTATCTTCTTTTGTATTATTCGCTAGCTTACACTCATTTCATTTTCTCCCTCACCCTTATTGCTTTTTTAGCAGTCTTTTGCTTGCTTTTAAAAGCTACCCAATCCTCTGGCTTCCCACTAATCCTTGCCACCTTGCATGCTTATCTTTTATGCTGTCCTTGATTTTGCTGGTTAGCCGTGGATGCCTTGTCCTCCCCTTAGCAAGTTTCCTCCTCCTTGGGATGAATTTCTGTTGTGCCTCCCAAAACTGCTGCCATTGCTGTTCCAGTCTTCCCTGCTAGGCTCCCCTCTCAATCAACTCTGGCCAGCTCCTCCCTCATGTCTTTGTAGTTACCTTTACTCAACTGTAACACCGTTACATCTGATTGCAGCTTCTCCCTCTCAAACTGCAGGGTAAATTCTATCATATTGTGGTCACTGCCCCCTCAGGGTTGATCCACCTTAAATTCCCTAATCAGGTCTGCCTCATTACACGTCACCAAATCCAGAATTGCCTTTTTCCTAGTCGGCTCTGTCACGTTGCTCCAAATAAATCTTAGACATTCCACAAATTTATTTTCTTGGGATCCGCTACCAACCTGGTTTTCCCAGTCCACCTGCATATTGAAGTCTCCCATGATTATTGAAATATTGCTTTTCTTATCTGCCTTTTCTATCTCCTGATTTATTTTCTGCCCCACATCCTGACGACTGCCATGGGACCTGTACACAACTCCCGTCAGGGTCTTTTCTCCTTTGCAATTCCTCAACTCTACCCATACTGATTCTATGTCTTCCGACCCTATATCGCTTCTTGTAATCGATTTAATTTCATTCTTTACTAACAATGCAACCCCGCCCCCTTTGCCCATCTGCCTGTCCTTTCGATAGACACATATCCATGGGAATTTAGATCCCAGCCCTGATCCCCTTGCAGCCACGTCTCTGTGATGCCCACATCGTACCGGCCAATTTCAATGTGCGCAACAAGCTCATTTACCTTGTTTTATATATACTGCGCGCATTTAGGTACAACACCCTCAGTCCTGCAATGACAACCTTCCTTCTCATATTTGTCCCCTTTTTTGCTCTACCTGAAATTAGATTCTTGCCACCTTCTATACTCTCTGTTTTATTACATATTCTGGACACTTTACTAATCTCTCATGAGCCCTCGTCTCCCTTAACTAGTTTAAAGCCCTCGTTCTTAACCTGCACTTTTACCTTTTCCTTTAACTTGGATTTTTAAATTCTACACCCCCCCCCACCCTCACCCACACCCACCCCCCCACCCTCACCCACACACCCACCCCCCCCCACCCTCACCCACACACACTTTTTAGTTTAAAGCCCTTTCTACAGAACCACTCACCGCCTACCTGCATTTTGACAATTCCCGATTCCAAAGTATGTACAAATATATTCCCACCAGGTACGATGTTTTGGCCAATAAATGTGAAACCGAGAAGGGGAACACAACCAGTGTCTGAATTCAGCTCCTGATGGGAAAGGGCTCCTCACCAGGAAAATTACACCTCATAATAAACCTCTCAATAACCTGGTTAAACAGGGCTGGATCAAAGGGCCAGATCGTTAAGGGGCATTTAGTCCCTTAAATCCAGTCCTACCCTTGTAGTTTATGCTGCTTCTTTAATGACTAGTGTCCTACTCTCCACTGTTTTCCCAAACAACTTGATCTATGATTTAACAGATACAATTCTAACAATGAAGTTTCAGAATATTCAGTTCTACTGGTTTTATTTCCACTTGTAGGAAAAACTAGAACTAGAGGACACCATCTCAGACTAACAGGGCGATCCTTTAAAACTGAGATGAGGAGGAATTTCATCTGCCAGAGGGTGTTGAATCTGTGGAACTCTTTGCCGCAGGAGGCTGTGGAGGCCAAATCACTGAGTGCCTTTAAGACAGAGATAGATAGGTTCTTGATTAATAAGGGGATCAGGGGTTATGGGGAGAAGGCAGGAGAATGGGGATGAGAAAAATATCAGCCATGATTGAATGGCGGAGCAGGCTCGATGGGCTGAGTGGCCTAATTCTGCTCCTGTGTCTAATGAAGGAGCTTCCAAGAAGTAGTTCCCAGGGCAACGAGGTAAGTGGAACCGATTGATAAGCCAGCAGAGGCAGAGTGGGCCGAATGGTCTCCTTCTGAACTATATGATTTTAAACTCACACCAAATCCAAAATGCATCAGGACTTGGCTCAGCCCATTTCCATGACCCTAATCGCCAAAGGAGGACAGGGGAGGCAAATATCTGGGAACACCATGGCCCACAATTTGCCCACCTTTCCGGATTCTCAATGGGGTGGAAATCCTAGAATTCCCCTGCCAAATAATGCCAGCCAGCACCGGACTGCAGGAGTTGGAGGAAAAGACCAGTCACGTTCTCAGGGCAACCAAGGACAGCCAATAAATGTGGCTCTGCCAGCAGTGACATCCAGAGAACAGGTAACAAAAATAAAGTGATATCGCTCTTGCCCCTGAGGGATGGAGCATTATGTCAGGTGACACTCCAGTGCATTATTCAAGAGTGGTGCCTGCTCAGAGCCACTGATAGATCCAACAGAGACCCTTCTGCTTATTCCAATGCTTCAAGTGGATGCTAAAATAGTCAAAGAATTATACTGAGAGGTGTCCCAGTGTCCTGGCACTGAATGATGGAGCAGATTAATCTCGCCCAGCCTGATCCTATTTATTACCCCGTTAACCAATATCACCAAAGTCTGTACAGTGGGGAAACGGTATTCCAATTTTGGCTGCAAAAAAAATACAGTGGGACAATTTCCTGACCCAAATGAAACTGGGAAGTGACCACAGGTTAAAGAAAGCTCAGTTTACTCCTGATCATTGTCCTGTCGGAATCCCAAATGAATTACAGCTAATCCGGAGCACGGTCTTGCCGTTCATTAACTGAAAGGCAATCAGAGCTGCTGGAAGAGTTTGAACGGTAAAACAGCGGTGTTCCAAGAGATTCAAATCATGGAATCATTCACCTGTGAAGGACGATGGGACGGGCACCAAATAAATCTAACTGGGCACACTGCCACAGAGTCGACGTAAGCAGAGGCTCCAATGATCACTCTCCCCAAGACCACCCAGGCATGGGAAACACGGCTGAAGAGGGGCAGATAACTCTCAGGCTGTGCCCATCCTGAGGGCACTGGCTAGGAGCTGATCCAGAAGGTCCTCCGACTTAAAACATACTCCACACTGCACTCCCCAACAGGGATGTTAAAGAATCAAATGTTGAGTTATCTTTAATTTAATTGTGTCCGGTAGTTTGGAATTGGAATTGATCTCATTAGCAGTATTTTTTTTAAAAATTGACTCACAAAGGATGTGGGTGCCAGCATTTACTGCCCGCCTCGAGTTGCCTTTGAGAAAGTGGTGAATACAACTGAGAGGCCGCAAGATTTTTTTTCCCAGAGGGCAATTGAGAATCAACCAAATTGCAGGCGACATCCTGTAAGGGCACAAGTGGCGGGCATTGTTAACGGCACCGTTCTCGCCATCTTGGTACTCCAGAAGCCTGGTAATAGAACATAGAAAAATACAGCACAGAACAGGCCCTTCGGCCCACGACGTTGTGCCGAACCTTTGTCATAGATTATCATAGAATTTACAGTGAAGGAGGCCATTTGGCCCATTGAGTCTGCACCGGTAGCCCTGAGGATGTGGGGAGAGTGGAGGCAGCACGGCGGTTTGGAGGGAGCGTTGGTGTGGGCACCGATATGCGATAGCCATCGGTTCGCTCCAGGGGGAGCTGGACAGGGGCTTTCGGAGGTGACAGCAGGCAGGAATCGAGAGATTTGGGGAATCTATTTATTGATGAGAGTTTTCCGAGTTTGGAGGAGGAGTTTGAGTTGCCAGGTGGGAACGGGTTCTGGCAAGTGAGGGATTTTGTTTGGAAGCAGGTCTTGATCCGTCCACACCTCCCGCAAAGGGGGCTACAAGATAATATGACGTCAAGAACAGGAGTTGGGGAGGGGAAGGAACTGATGAGAGTGGGAGGGAGCCCAATAGGGGAGGTGAAGAGAAAGTGGAAAGAAGAGTTGGAGGGGGTGGGGAGTTGGAGTCTGGGAGGAGGCCCTGCGGAGAGTTAACGTGTCCTCGTCGTGCGCCAGGCTCAGCCTGATCATATCAAGATGGTCCACAGGGCTCACAAGGCCCGGATGAGCAGGTTCTTTGAGGAGGTGGAAGACAGGTGTGGCCGATGTGGGTGGGATGTCCTGCCAATCATGTACACATGTTCTGGGCGTGTCCGAGCCATGTGACAAATAGGGGTGGAAAAAGCAATGGCGGGAGGGCCGGTGGTGTGTTTTGGGATTCGCGTTTGGGGGGAAATGAAGGTTATTTCATTGTGTCTTCTGTTGGATGTTATTGTTGAAAAGCGTTAAAATTATAAATGCCTCAATAAAATATTTTCTAAAAAAAAGAGTCAACCAAATTGCTGTGGGTATGTAGTTATTACGATCCCAGATCAGACCCCAGCAGTGGCCAGGAGACTGAACAGATCCCAATATTTTATTTTAATTTTGTAAGACTATGAGGAAAGGAGTGATTTCATGCACAAATAGGGAAATGTTATCTTGAAGCAAACTTTATTGCTAACGCAGGATTAAAATGCCTTGAGCATCACACAAGAAAATAGCTCAGCTCTTAAACAATGATAATCAATAGTGATACCATAACCCTAAACTGCTATCTTTATTCCCACTCAAACAACAAACCTGTCTCAGGTCTCAATCCACTTTTAAATACAGTTAGCACTCAGGAACACTTACTGCAAAGAGATGTCTTAGATACTCCGCTTTGCGAAAGAGAGATCTTTTGAGACTGCTTGAAAGAAAGAGACCTGACCCCCCTGTCAGAATAATGCTGAACAGGGCAGCACGGTGGCGCAAGTGGTTAGCACGGTTGCCTCACGGCGCCAAGGTCCCAGATTCGATCCTGGCTCTGGGTCACTGTCCGTGTGGAGTTTTCACATTCTCCCCGTGTTTGCGTGGGTTTCACCCCCACAACCCAAAGACAAGCAGATTAGTTGGATTGGCCACGCTAAATTGCCCCTTAATTGGAAAAAATGAATTGGAGACACTAAATTTAGAAAAAAAAGAATAATGCCAAACTACTGGGTGTATTTCTTCAGAAAACCTGCACGGCTTCCCTTCCGACCAAAAACTAACCCAGAAAACCTCAATACCCGACTGCTTTTACCACGGACTCCTCCCAGTAACTACATCATCTCACTAAACTGAACCCAGTGCCTCTGATTACCCCACAGAAAACCCTCTTAATATCAATAAAAGTCCATTAGTCCAAACTTTTATGATGTTTTAATTGCTCCAAAAAGCTTAGCTGCATTTCAAACCAGGATTTTAAAAACATGATTGCAGCAGTCATACACACACTAACTCCGGCTTTTAACCCTTATTGTACCCAATACATATCATACAATAGATCAGTAATTCCTACATTGATCACATAGGCATGTAAAGGGCTGACTGAATGGCAGGTTTCCTTCCCGAAAGAGTGAACGTTTTTACTCAAATGGGTCGTTTCATGATCATCATTACGGACGGTAGATTTTGTATTCTGGATTACCAGCCATGGCGGGATTTGAACTCCAGTCTCATAATCATTCACCAAGGCCTCTGGATTATTAGTCCACTAACGTAACTGCTGGCATATCCTTTGATTGTCCCTTTGATGTGGACAGGCCCCCGAACAAGACCCTGGCGGTTTGTAGGTGCGAGTAGGTGTATGGATGGAATCTTGTGAATTATTCATCTTTCAATTACACAAGGCTACAGGGGAGGACTGTCATTTTATGATGGGTCGATCGCAGTGAGTCATTGCATTGAAAATCTAGAGTACGCAATTCTATCTTTCCAATTAAGGGGCAATTTAGCGTGGCCAATCCACCTCTTTTTGGGGTGTGGGGGCGAAACCCACGCAGACACGGGGAGAATGTGCAAACTCCACACGGACAGTGACCCGGGGCCAGGATCGAACCTGGGCCCTCAGCGCCGTGAGGCAGCAGTGCTAACCACTGCGCCAGCCTATGTCATTTTGTATTGATACATAAACGCAAAGAGCAGATTGGAAGGTGACACCTGTCAAAAAGAATACAACCTATGCTGACAGAAAATTAACACCCGCACAGGAGTGTGTGAACTGGCTTCGGCCGTAGGATTTAATTGACAGAACAATCAGGATGCATAATACTGAAACTGTCAGGGATGTGAAATGGAAGACCAGGGCAACGCTCCAACAACAAAATAAAACGTTGGAAATAATTTGCAGAATCGCTGACGTCAGCAGTTAGGTCAGGCCCACTGCAGAGTGGGTGGAATCTCAGGTAAAAAGGCACAAGGTTTGGCTCTGTACAACTGTATTATACTGAAATTTTTAATTGTTATCTTATACTTCGCCGGCAGCATGTTAGCACGGTGGTTAGCACTGTTGCTTCACAGCGCCAGGGACCCAGGTTCAATTCCCGGCTTGGGTCACTGTCTGTGCGGAGTCTGCACGTTCTCCCCGTGTCCGCGTGGGTTTCCTCCGGGTGCTCCGGTTTCCTCCCACAAGTCCCGAAAGACGTGCTGTTAGGTGAATTGGACATTCTGAATTCTCCCTCCGTGTACCCGAACAGGCGCCGGAATGTGGCGACGAGGGGCTTTTCACAGTAACTTCATTGCAGTGTTAATGTAAGCCCACTAATAAAGAGTATATACAAATATTCTACCTGTAAATTTGTTTATTTTGAGGGCTAACTTACAAGGCCATCCATTCAGTCAAGGATCATCAGTGTGGGGCTGAAATGCAGCCGCACATTGGAGGAAGTGGATCATGCAGTGTCTTTGGAAACTGCTGTGATCTTTGGGGACCATGGGGAATAGAGCACTTTACAGACATCATTAGGAGTTATTTGGTCAGGTCTTTTCAGTTTTTTTGGTATTGCATTGCTCGTTTTGGCATCTGCCAGACTATCTTTTCTTGCGTTCGTGGTGATGGGCAGTAGCACCGATTCTTGTTGAGTGACTCAGTAACCGTTACTGCTCCTCATGAAACAGGTCAATAAGCGAGGCCTCTATCACCGAACATAAATGGATGCCAGTAAAACAGCCCCAGCATAAGGCCAGAAAGGGCTAGTTGTTAAGCCAATGTACAGATGCTGGCCATACTCCAGTCCAAACAGAACATGAGGCAAGATCAAGCTATTCCACCAGTAAAACAACAGACTTATATTTCTGAAGAAACTTTATCAGGGCCGGGATCCGCCCTTCTGGGGACTAAGTGCCCATGGCGGCAGGAAAACCGGCGCCAACAACTCCGGCATCTACGGCCCCCCCGAAGGTGAGGAATTCTCACCTGTCTAAGGGGCTAAGTTGACACCGGAGAGCTGCCACAAGTTCGCGCATGCGTGGAACCGTCGCCGTGATTCCGTGCAAGCGCTGACCTGCCGGCGTATTCTCATGCATGAAGGTGGGGTGTTCTCTTCTCCGCACTGGCCCCCGGGCAAAATGGCGGAGCCCTACAGGGGTCCGGGGCGGAAGGAAGAAGTGCCCCCACGGAACAAGCTCGCCCGCAGATCAGTGGGCCCTGATCGCGGGCCGGGCCACCGTTCCCCCCCCCCCCCCCAAAAACCTGGTATGCGTGTTGAGTGATTCACGCCGGTGGGACTGGCCAAATATGGACAGCCGGTCGGCGCATCGGGGCCTGGAGAATCGGCGGGTGGTGGGGCCGCTGCTAACGGGTGGTCGGAGAATCCCGTCTCAGGTGTCCGGAAATGTGGTCACTGCTGTAACGCAGGCAGCCAATTTGTGCCCTGCAAGCTCACACAAAGCCAGGCCCAGGTAAATGATTTAATAATGTTGGTTGAGGGGCAAATATTGGCCCGGAATTCAGCAGTAACCAATCCCCTTGCTTTTCTTTCAAATAGTACCACAGGGATTTTTTCCCCCCCAAACCTATTCAAGGGTGGGTCTCAATTTAATGTCTCATCAGACAGACGGAACTTTCGACCGTATGCGGTAGTGGTTTCAACCTGGGATCCCCAAGTATTCATAAAAGGTTTTGGATCATTTGAAAATTAGAACAATTTAAAAACACCCACACATACACCACACCCACACACCACACCACACACCACACCCACACACCCCCACACACCACACCCCCACACACACCACACCCACACCCACACACCACACCACACCACACCCACACACCACACCACACACACACACCACAGGTGAGTGTTACCCATTGAGCTAGGGCTGACATTTCAGGACATTTCCCCTTGGGAATCTACCCCTCAGCTGGAACAGGAAATCAGGATCCTACAATTCATTGCTTTTGATCTGGGCTATCAACTGGGTCCAGAACCCAGTTGGTATCAGAAACCTTCCCACTTTCACCCTTGCCACAAGCCTGGTCTCTGCTCACGGTCTTGTGAAGCAACTACGTGCCGAGGGTGGGGAGCGACAAATTTTGTTGCTTTCAAACACAAACCGGTCCATTTTTGGGCGCGGCTCCCTTGTCTGAGCAATTCCCGGGCCGGGAATACCACTCATCTCCCGAAGACCACCATTCCAAAAATAAATTCTGTCGGAACTCACTAGCAGCCTCAGTTGATCCAAAGTTCATCTGTCCAAACGGATTCCTGGAGCTTCCGTCCATGCTCAGCTTCCTTCCCAGTCCGCTAAAAAATCCACCTGAAGCGGGCTGGGCACCAAAAACTGTCCCCGTACTGCCAGGCTGGAGAGAAAACATATTGTGGAAAGTCAGCAATGTCCTGCCTTTAGCTTCGGGCAAACATTATTGCAGCAGATCTAGCAGCAGCAACAACGGGTATTTGTGAAGCGTCTTTACCATTGCGAAACGTCCCACGGTGCGGGACAGGCCAGTTAATTAGACACAATTTGGCACAGAGCCGTACAAGGATTAATTCGGACCGGGGACCGAGAGCTTTGTCAGAGGCGGGTTGCGGGGAGTCATCTCAAAGGGGAGGGAGAGGTGAGGGCGGAGATTCCAGAACGCAAGGCCCAGGCCGCTGAGGCAGAACCACCGACAGTGGATCATGGGTGTTTCCCCGAGGCCAGAATTGCAGCAGCGCAGAGCTGCTGGAGGTTACAGAGGTAGGGAAAGCATTGAGAGATTTGGTGGGAATTTTAAATTCGAGGTTAGACCGGGAGTCAGTGTACTCCGGATGAAAGCGCGGGCGGTGCTTGGAGTGAAATAACTTTGTCGGCAGCGGAGCGTTCGATGAAGTGAACCACAAAGAGCCTGCCATCAAAGACCCTTCTTTAGAAGAACCTTTCACAGCACGTGCTGTCAGCATCTCCAGCACAGCAACCGAGGGAGGGACACATCAGTGGGCATAACCCAAAACAAGTAGGTTTCACATGTGCTTGAGACAAAGGAAAAGAGCCAACCAAATCACCTCCGAGTGCTCATCACAATCGTTACGTCATCACGGTGTAAAAGGAGGCCATTTGGCCCCTTTGTGCCTGCACCACCTCTCCAAACCTTAGTGCCATTCCCCTGCCTATCCCCCGAACCCCTGGTTTCTAACGGGTTATGTGCTGTGTGACTTTAGGCTGCAGTTTCAAACACACTGCAGTTAACTCGCGTCAGAGTTCAGTAAATACACAGGAATGGCAGACAACCATTCAGCCCTCGAGCCTGTTCCGCCACTCAATGAGATCATAGCTAGCACGTAATTAGGCAATTATTTTTTTTTTTTTTTTTTTTTTTTTTAAATAATTTTATTGAAATTTTTCGATACAACATTTACCCCTACTACATTTTAAATTATAACACAACAAATCCCCCCTGGAAAATCCTCCCCCCGCCCTCCCCCCCGCGCACCCCCCCCCCCCCCCCCCCCCCCCCCCCCCCGCGCTACCAGTCTAGCAACCAAACCGTTTCTCCCTTTCTGCCGATGGCCTCGGGCAGTCATTGCCCGCGACTCCCCGCTGACGTGCTCCCTTCGTTGCTATCCCCCCCCCCCCCTCCCTTCCCCCCCCCTTTCTCCCCGGGTTGCTGCTGTTTCGGCCTCCAGTTCCTATCTCTGATCCAGAAAGTCAAGGAAGGGCTGCCACCGCCGGAAGAACCCCTGTACCGACCCTCTCAGGGCGAATTTGATTCTTTCCAATTGGATGAAGCTTGCCATGTCGTTTAACCAGGTGTTAACACTTGGTGGCCTTGTGTCCCTCCACTGAATCAAGATCCTTCTCCGAGCTACCAAGGACGCAAAGGCCAATATTCCGGCCTCCCCTGCCTCCTGTACTCCTGGCTCCACCCCAACCCCAAAAATCGCTAGCCCCCACCCTGGTTTGACCCTGGTTCCCACCACTCTCGATACCGTCCCCGCCACCCCCTCCCAGAACTCTTCCAGTGCCGGGCACATCCAGAACATATGTACATGGTTCGCAGGGCTTCCCGAACACCTAACACACCTGTCCTCACCCCCGAAGAACCGACTCATCCTAGTCCCCGTCATATGGGCTCTGTGCAGCACCTTAAATTGGATGAGGCCCAACCTTGCGCACGACGACGACGAATTGACCCTCTCTAAGGCATCCGCCCATGTCCCATCTTCTATCTGCTCTCCCAGCTCCGCTTCCCACTTGTCTTTCAGCTCCTCTATCGATACCTCCTCCACCTCCTGCATTATTTTGTAGATGTCCGAGACCTTCCCTTCTCCGACCCAGACCCCTGACAGCACCCTATCACTCACCCCTCTATCGTGAAGCAAGGGAAATCCTTCCACCTGTCGTCTGGCAAATGCCTTCACCTGCAGGTATCTAAACGTGTTCCCCGGGGGGAGCTCAAATTTCTCCTCCAGCTCTCCCAGGCTCGCAAACCTCCCCTCTATGAACATGTCCCTCAGTTGCCTGATGCCCGCCCTGTGCCAGCTCTGGAATCCCCCGCCAGTGTTCCCCGGGACAAATCTGTGGTTCCCTCTCAGTGGCGCCGCCATCAGACCCACCACTTCCCCCCTGTGTCGCCTCCACTGCCCCCAGATTTTAAGGGTGGCCACCACTACCGGACTCGTGGTATACCTTGTGGGGGGGAGCGGCCATGGTGCCGTTACTAGCGCCCCCAGGCTTGTATTGCCGCAGGACGCCCTCTCCATACGTTTCCAAGCTGCCCCCTCCCCCTCCATCACCCACTTGCGCACCATCGATGCGTTCGCCGCCCAGTAGTATCCGGAAAGATTGGGTAGCGCTAATCCTCCACTGTCCCTACTCCGTTCCAAGAAAATCCTTCTCACTCTAGGGGTGCCATGTGCCCACACATAGCCCATAATGCTGCTAGTTACCTTCTTGAAGAAGGCCCTGGGGAGAAAGATGGGCAAGCACTGGAACAGAAACAAGAACCTCGGGAGGACCGTCATTTTGACTGACTGCACCCTCCCTGCTAGCGACAGCGGTACCATGTCCCACCTCTTGAACTCCTCCTCCATCTGCTCCACCAGCCTTGAAAAGTTCAGCTTGTGGAGGGTCCCCCAGTTCCTTGCCACCTGCACCCCCAAGTACCTGAAGCTCTTTACTGCTCTCTTAAAGGGGAGCCGCCCAATTCCCTCCCCCTGATCTCCCGGGTGTATCACAAAGACCTCACTTTTACCCACATTTAATTTATATCCCGAAAAGTCCCCAAACTCCGCTAGTATTTCCATTACCTCCGGCATTCCCCCTTCCGGGTCCGCCACATATAACAACAAATCATCCGCATAGAGTGATACCCGATGTTCCTCCCCTCCCCTTGTCAGTCCTCTCCACCCCCTGAACCCCTCAGTGCCATCGCCAACGGTTCGATCGCTAATGCAAATAGTAAGGGGGATAGGGGGCATCCCTGCCTGGTACCTCGATGGAGCCCAAAATACTCTGACCTCCTCCCGTTTGTAACCACACTCGCCATCGGGGCCGAATACAGCAGCTTCACCCACTTGATAAATCCCTCCCCAAACCCAAACCGTTCCAGCGTCTCCCACAGGTATTCCCACTCCACCCTATCGAATGCCTTCTCCGCATCCAGTGCTACCACTATCTCAGCCTCCCCCTCCACTGCTGGCATCATAATCACATTCAACAGTCTCCGGACATTTGTGTTAAGTTGTCGTCCCTTTACGAACCCCGTCTGGTCCTCATGGATTACCCCTGGCACACAATCCTCTATTCTGGTTGCCAGGACCTTTGCCAACAGTTTGGCATCTACATTCAAGAGGGAGATAGGCCTGTAGGACCCGCACTGTACAGGGTCTTTGTCCCGCTTCAGGATCAAGGAGATCAGGGCCTGTGACATTGTCGGGGGCAAAACCCCCCCCTCTCGCGCCTCATTGAAGGCTCGCACCAGCACTGGACCCACCAAGTCCGCATACTTCTTATAAAATTCCACCGGGAACCCATCCGGCCCCGGCGCCTTCCCCGCCTGCATCTGGCCTATCCCTTTAACTAGCTCCTGCAGCTCTATCGGCGCCCCCAGCCCCTCCACCCGTTCCTCCTGGACCTTTGGGAACCTCAATCTATCGAGGAAGTTCTCCATTCCCCCCCTCCTCCTGGGCGGCTCAGACCGGTACAATTCCCTGTAGAAATCCCTGAAGACCCCGTTCACCTCTTGCCCCTTCTGCACTACGTTCCCTCCCTTCTCTCTCACTCCCCCAATCTCTCTGGCTGCATCTCGCTTGCGCAGCTGGTGTGCTAGCATCCTGCTCGCCTTTTCCCCGTACTCATAGACCGCGCCCTGTGCCCTTCTCCATTGCGTCTCCGCCTTCCTAGTGGTCAGTAGGTCAAACTGGGCCTGTAAACTGCGCCGCTCCCTCAACAGCCCCTCCTCTGGTGTCTCCGCATATCTCCTGTCCACTTCTATAAGTTCCCCCACCAGTCTCTCCCTCTCCTGCCTCTCCTTCCTTTCTCTGTGTGCCCTTATGGAGATCAGCTCTCCTCTGATCACTGCTTTCAGGGCCTCCCAGACTACCCCCACCTTCACCTCGCCCGTGTCGTTCGTGCCCAGATATCTCTCAATGCCCTTCCGGACCCTTCCGCACACCTCATCGTCCGCCAGCAGCCCCACATCCAGGCGCCACAACGGGCGCTGGTCCCGTGCTTCCCCCAGTTCTACCTCTACCCAGTGTGGTGCATGGTCCGAAATCGCAATGGCCGAGTACTCCGTGTCCTGCACTCTCGAAATCAGCCCCCTGCTCAGTACAAAAAAGTCTATTCTGGAGTACACCCTGTGGACGTGGGAGAAAAAAGAATACTCCCTCGCCCTTGGCCTGCCAAATCTCCAAGGGTCTACCCCCCCCATCTGCTCCATGAACCCCCTTAGCACCTCTGCCGCTGCCGGCCTCCTATTCGTCCTGGAACTCGATCTGTCCAGCCCAGGGTCGAGCACTGTATTGAAGTCCCCCCCCATGATCAGGCCCCCTGCCTCCAGACCCGGAATGAGGCCCAACAGGCGCCTCATAAAACCCGCGTCATCCCAATTCGGGGCATACACATTCACCAGCACCACATTCTCTCCCTGCAGCCTACCCTTCACCATCACGTACCTACCCTCCTTATCTGCTACCACCTGCGCCGCCACGAACGACACCCTCTTTCCCACCAAAATCGCCACCCCCCGGTTCTTTGCGTCCAAGCCTGAGTGGAACACCTGTCCCACCCACCCCCTTCTCAGGCGTACCTGGTCTACTACTCTCAAGTGAGTCTCCTGCAACATTGCCACATCCGCCTGCAGTCCCTTTAGGTGTGAAAAAACCCTTGATCTCTTGACCGGCCCATTCAGCCCCCTCACGTTCCAAGTAATCAACCGGGTCGCGGAGCGACCCGTCCCTTTCCCCTGTCTATTAGCCATGTCCTGTCCCCTGTTCGCCCCGGGTCGACCCTCCCCTTCTGACCCGTTCCCCATGGCGATGGCCCCCCCCCCTCTCTCCTCCCGTTCTTCCCTTCCCGTCCTCGGCCTTTCCAGCAGCAACCCGGTATCCCCCCCTAACCCCCCCCCCCCCCCCCCCACCCCCTGGCTAGGACCCCTCCTAGCCGCGGTGTATCCACCATCGTACTCCCGAGAGTCAGCTGGTTTTCGCTGACCCGGCTGCCCCTGCCACACTCCGACTCCTCCCGATGTGGGGGGGGGAGGGGCCTCCCCCCCCCCCCTTGCCATCCCTCTCTGACCCCGCTTCAGCGCGGGAAAAGCCGCCATTGCTGGCCACACCCCACTCTTCTCTCCTCCCCCTTCCTCCGTCCCGCGCGCGGGAAACAGGGGAAAGCCCGCGCTTTCGCCCGGCCACACCCTACCCCGCCATCTTCAATTCCACCCCCGTCCCCATCCAAGCCCATAAAAAAGCCCCCTTAAAACGAGAGGAAGAAAAAAGAGAAAAAGAAAACCAACTTGCACCCCCCCCGTCCCGCCTCCCCAACTTAACAATATAACAATATAAATAACAAATCTCAAATAAATACATAAATACATAACTATGCCTGCATAACTAAATAACTACCCAATAATAACGTATTTAACCATCACCCTCCATCGAACAGAACAGTAACCATAACCCTTAAAGAACAGATCAAAAAACAGTAAAAAAGCCCCCCCTACAACAACAATAATTAAGGGAAGTTGGCAACGGGAAGAGACACACAAAAAGGAACAAAGAAACCCCCCATAACACAAGTTTCAAAGAAACCAAACGATCCATCAACTTTAACCAAGTTCCGACCTGGCCTAAGAAAGACATGGGCCACTTGATCAGTCAAGGGTACTCGGGCGGCCTCGACCGCCGGCGTTCCCAAGTTCTAGTTCAGGTCCAGCTTTTCCTCCCGAACAAAAATCCATGCCTCCTCTGGGGTCTCAAAGTAATGGTGCTGGTCCTTGTAGGTGACCCACAAGCGCGCTGGCTGCAGCATTCCGAACTTGATCCTCTTTGCGTGCAGCACCGCCTTCGTCCGGTTAAACCGGGCCCGCCGCTTTGCCACCTCCGCACTCCAGTCCTGATATATCCGCACCGTCGAATTCTCCCATTTGCTGCTTTTCTCCCTCTTGGCCCACCTCAGCACTTTCTCCCGATCACAGAAACGCTGGAATCGCACCAGCACCGCCCTCGGGGGCTCGTTCGCCCTAGGCCGCCTAGCCATGACCCGATATGCTTCTTCCAGCTCCAGGGGCGATGGACCGGCCCCCTCTCCCATCAGGGAGCTCAGCATCTCCGCTACATATTTCGGGAGATCAGGCCCCTCCAGGCCTTCTGCTAGGCCCAGGATCCTCAAGTTCTTCCGCCTCATTCGAGTGTCCAGCTTCTCAAAGCGGCTCTGCCATTTCAGGTGGAGTGCCTCGTGCACCTCCACCTTTCCCACGAGGACCGTGGCCTCCTCCTCCCTTGCAGTCATCTCCTGCTGCAGCTCTCTTATCGACGCCTCTTGGGTCGCCTGGGCCCCCATCAGCCTTGTGGTCGTCGCGTTCATAGACTCTAAGAGTTCCACTTTCAGCTCCGTAAAACACCGGAGGAGAGCGGCCTGCTGCTCCTCCGCCCATTTTCTCCAATCTTCTAGTGCACCACCGGCCGCCATTTTGGTCCTCTTCCCCCGCTTTTTTCGGGGAGCTGCTGCCGCTTTTTTTGTCGCCCCACTCCGAGTACCGACCATAAAGTTGGTCTCACTCTCCTCAGGGAGCCTTCCCCCACCGGGATTCGTCTTTACAGTACCGTCGGGGCCCTCCAATCGGCCCTTAAACACCTTTGTCGCAGGAGCTGCCAAATGTGCGACTTAGCTGGTCATAGCCGCAACCGGAAGTCAATTAGGCAATTTAACAGAATGTCATCATTTATTGAGAGGGGAATGGATTACAGAAGTAAGGAAGTTATGTGTTCAGGGTATTGGGGAATGCACATCTGGAGTATTGTGTACAGAATTAGTCTCCTTATTTGAGGAAAGACGTAAATATGTTAGAAGCAGTTCAGAAAAGCTTTACTCGATTGATAACAGAAATGGGTCAGTTGTCTTATGAGGAAAGGTTGGAGGGATTGGATTTGCAGCCACTGGTGTTTGGAAGAGTCACAGGCGACTTGATCAAAACCTTTAAGATCCGGAGAGGTATTGACAGGGGGGGGGATGTGGAGAGGATGTTTCCTCGTGTGGGAGAATCCAGAACTAGGGGTCACTGTTTAAAATGATGGGCTCGCTCATTTATGACAGATGAGGAGAATTTTTCTGCAGGTAGCTAGCCTCTGGAAATCTTCCTCAATGGGCAGTTGAAGCAGGAAAATATTTTTAAGGCAGAGCTAGGTAGATTCTTGATTAACTTGGGGGGTGAAAGGTTATCAGGGTGGGCAGGAATGTGGGGTTGAGGTTACAAACTGGTCAGTCATGACCGCATTGAATGGCAGAGGAGGCTCGAGGGGCCGTGGCCTGGTTCTGTTCCGGATTCACATGTTCTTGTGTGACTGGGCTGTCCCATAACTCTATTCCCACGGTGGCGGAAGGTTTAATGACATTGCCTGATGAATCGCCGCTGCACGGACTCGGGACTTAACACATCCTTCCAAAGTTGCGGCACACGGAGCTGAATGCAGCACTCCAAATGGAGTTTAATCAGTGGTATATAAAACTGTAATGTAACTCCCACCCCTTTGCATTCCAGACACGCTGAAACAGAGGCCAAGGTTCCATCAGTTTTTGAAAATATTTTTTTGTACCTGTCCATGAGCTTTTAATGATTCTGGGCTAGGAACAGTAAATTTCTCAGCTACTCCGTAGTCCCTAGCCACTCGCCATTTCGGAAATACTCTCATCTATTAATATCTTGGGTCCAAAGTGAATGACCTCACACTTCCCCACATTCAGCTGCATCTGTCACAGATTCTTTCACTCAATTACTCTGTCGCGGTCACTTGACGGGTTTCTACCCTCAACCTTACTATTTACTGCGTGGCACCTCACGAGATGTCAGCTGCAAACCTGGACACATGCTTTTCTCCTCTTTCATCCCATGTAATTTATAAATAGTGAAAAGCTGAGAGGCCCCAGCACCGATCCCCGAGGGATACCGCCAGTCACATCTGGACAATAGGCGACAGGAAGTGGCTCGAGTATGCGTGTGGTGGCAGGTATCAGGAACACCTGCCCTATCGCTCCACTCTTTCCTCTCAATGTGAGAAAATACAAAGATCATGAAAAGCGCAGTGCGTCTGGCAGCAGCAGAAATGTGTTTATCAGCTGTCTTCACCGATGGGTATTACAGAGTAATTCAAACAGACTGGACACAAAGGCCATAAAATATAAACCGTAAATGCTGGGAAAGCACTCAGCCAGTCAGCCAGCATCCGCAGCAAGAGACAGAGGGAGCCGAATGTTTTAGTTTGATAAGCTTTCATCAGAACTGAAAGGAGTTTGAAATTAAAAGTAGGAAATTGGGAGGTGGATATAAAAACATATGGTGGAGGTTCTCAAACTGTCGATCGCAACCCCGTTGGGGCCCTGGGTCAATCATTTCGGGACACAAATGGCTAATCAAGATTTTCCCTGGACGCACTTGCAATGGAGGTGGTAACTTGAACGTGCGCCGTGGCAAATGGTGGGACAGTGCTGGAATCAGCCTCGAGGGTCCATTACACACCATCAGGACATTCAAAACTATCGTGAACAAAACATCCGCCGCCTGCTCAACAAAATGGGAGTCACAGTGCGCGGGGGAGTTGGGGGGGGGGAGAAGCAGTAACACAGGGAAGCGTCTGTGATGGGTGGAAGCAGGAGTACAGGAGTAACGAAAACGATGATGGCGCAATTGTGGTAATGGGGGTCACTAACGAAATAAAAGATGGGTCAAGAGGAGGTGCAAATGGTCACAGGATAGCAGCGGGGAGGGATGAGAATCCAGCAATAATCAAACAGCTTCCACTGTCCTGAAGTGTGGTGGAGAAAGATGGGCAGACTCCAGGGGTGCGGACCACTCAGTGGTTATCCTTCTCCATCTCTTCCGCTCTCTTAAGCATGAACTTCTAGGTTACAGACTAGATCAACATGTATATTCCTCACAGCCAATGCAGTGCATTAGAATACTGGAAGGATGGACAAGTTGGGCCGGAGGGCCTGTTTACATGCTGTAAACCTCTATGACTATAACTCAGTGACTCTGCGAGGGTTAGAACCACAACTTAAAGTAACAACAGGGTTTGATAGGATTGACACAGAAAGGATGCTGCCACTTGTGTGTGTGTCTGTGTGCGTGAATGAATGTGAGTGTGTGTGTCTGTGTGCGTGAATGAATGTGAGTGTGTGTGTCTGTGTGTGTGTCTGTGTGAGTGTCTGTGTGAGTGTCTGTGTGAGTGTCTGTGTGAGTGAATGAATGTGTGTGAGTGTCTGTGTGTGTGAATGAATGTGTGTGTGTCTGTGTGTGTGTCTGTGTGTGTGTCTGTGTGTGTGTCTGTGTGTGTGTCTGTGTGTGTCTGTGTGTGTGTCTGTGTGTGTGTCTGTGTGTGTGTCTGTGTGTGTGTCTGTGTGTGTGTCTGTGCGTGTGTCTGTGCGTGTGTCTGTGCGTGTGTCTGTGCGTGTGTCTGTGCGTGTGTCTGTGCGTGTGTCTGTGCGTGTGTCTGTGCGTGTGTCTGTGCGTGTGTCTGTGCGTGTGTCTGTGCGTGTGTCTGTGCGTGTGTCTGTGCGTGTGTCTGTGTGTGTGTCTGTGTGTGTGTCTGTGTGTGTGTCTGTGTGTGTGTGAATGAATGTGAGTGAGCGAGTGTGCGAGCGTCTGTGCGAGCGTCTGTGCGAGTGAGTGCGCGAGTGTCTGCGCGAGTGTCTGTGCGAGTGTCTGTGCGAGTGTCTGTGCGAGTGTCTGTGCGAGTGAGTGCGCGAGTGAGTGCGCGAGTGTCTGTGCGAGTGTCTGTGCGAGTGTCTGTGCGAGTGAGTGCGCGAGTGTCTGTGCGAGTGTCTGTGCGAGTGTCTGTGCGAGTGAGTGCGAGTGAGTGCGAGTGAGTGCGCGAGTGTCTGCGCGAGTGTCTGTGCGAGTGAGTGCGAGTGAGTGCGCGAGTGTCTGTGCGAGTGTCTGTGCGAGTGAGTGCGCGAGTGTCTGCGCGAGCGTCTGCGCGAGCGTCTGTGCGAGTGAATGAATATGTGTGTGTGTGTGTGTCTGTCTGTCTGAGTGCGAGTGTGTGTGCGAGTGCGAGTGTGTGTGCGAGTGCGAGTGTGTGTGCGAGTGCGAGTGCGTGTGCGAATGCGAGTGTGTGCGCGAGTGCGAGTGTGTGTGCGAGTGTGTGTGCGAGTGCGAGTGTGTGTGCGAGTGCGTGTGTGTGCGAGTGCGAGTGTGTGTGCGAGTGCGAGTGTGTGTGCGAGTGCGAGTGCGAGTGTGTGTGCGAGTGTGTGTGCGAGTGCGAGTGTCTGTGCGAGTGAGTGCGCGAGTGTCTGTGCGAGCGTCTGTGCGAGCGTCTGTGCGAGCGTCTGTGCGAGCGTCTGTGCGAGCGTCTGTGCGAGTGTCTGTGCGAGTGTCTGTGCGAGTGTCTGTGCGAGTGTCTGTGCGAGTGTCTGTGCGAGTGAGTGCGCGAGTGAGTGCGCGAGTGTCTGTGCGAGTGTGTGCGAGTGTCTGTGCGAGTGTCTGTGCGAGCGTCTGCGCGAGCGTCTGCGCGAGCGTCTGCGCGAGCGTCTGCGCGAGCGTCTGCGCGAGCGTCTGTGCGAGTGAATGAATATGTGTGTGTGTGTGTGCGAGTGCGAGTGTGTGTGCGAGTGCGTGTGTGCGAGTGCGAGTGTGTGTGCGAGTGCGAGTGTGTGTGCGAGTGCGAGTGTGTGTGCGAGTGCGAGTGTGTGTGCGAGTGCGAGTGTGTGTGCGAGTGCGAGTGTGTGTGCGAGTGCGTGTGTGTGTGCGAGTGCGAGTGTGTGTGCGAGTGCGAGTGTGTGTGCGAGTGCGAGTGTGTGTGCGAGTGCGAATGCGAGTGTGTGCGCGAGTGCGAATGCGAGTGTGTGCGCGAGTGCGAGTGTGTGTGCGAGTGTGTGCGAGTGCGAGTGTGTGCGCGAGTGCGAGTGTGTGTGCGAGTGTGTGCGAGTGCGAGTGTGTGTGCGAGTGCGAGTGTGTGTGCGAGTGTGTGTGCGAGTGCGAGTGCGAGTGTGTGTGCGAGTGTGTGCGAGTGCGAGTGTGTGTGCGAGTGCGTGTGCGAGTGCGAGTGTGTGTGCGAGTGTGTGTGCGAGTGCGAGTGCGAGTGTGTGTGCGAGTGCGAGTGTCTGTGCGTGAGGGGGGGGGGGGGGGGGGGAGGGAGAGAGACACCAAAGTGAGGGACATAAATACAAGGCAGCCAATAGTAAATGCAATGGGGAAATTCAGGAGAGTGGATAATAAGCGAAACTCACTACCACAATTAGTGATTTTATTTAAGGTGAAGCTGGATAAGTACGAGGGAGAAAGGAATAGAAGGATAAAAGTGGACAAAACAGGGCAGTTGGAGATTCAACTGTAGCATTAACAAGGTGGGCCAAAATCTGCGTCGTTGAATTCTATGCAATTTGCACACGGTATGAACGGCCTTTGCTATGTTGAAACTATAGGAGCTGTGGTAAAGATGAAGAGGAGATTTAAAACAGGTGACTACCAAGAGGAACTGATTCCAACGGCAGGAGGATTAGGAATCAGAGAAGCAATGCTCTATTGACGTTATGCAGGAGCACAGCCATTGGAAATATTGCACACTGGCCATTCAAGCCGAACGCAAGCAGCGGTCCCTTTACGACGAGCACATTCCTGGCCGCACAGCATTCCTAAAAGGTCTGAATAGTGCAAGAAAACAGCAATGGGAAATAGGAGGGAATGTTGCAGCGGACAGATGGAGATGATCAGCAGAAGAATTGGAGGGGAGACGATTGAATTTTTATGAAATGCAGTGTATGGATAAATACAGGAAATGGAAAGAATTTGCAGAGCAATGGGGACAAACCCTTACACCCTTCTGTTCAATAAGACGTCACACGCTAGGAAAAACCGATGGCAGGACAAAGCAGAGATTCTCGAGTATTGCCATTATGTTGTGCCATTTCTTACACACTTTGCAAGCCTATTTGGGGGGGGGGGGGGGGGGGGCGCGCCTGGGAAGAGACAATTTCTGGTGACAATTCGAATGGCAATGCTGTGAAATCTTTGGGGATCTTACCTGACCAAACACATTGCTGGCATTCGCAGGCTGACCAAACACAGAACTTGCCATCGAGCCACCAAAACCTGCAAAGGATAAAAAGGGACAACATTCATGAGCTGCAACCCATCTCACCAATTCAAAAGACAGTGTACTGCACCAAACTTTGCGAAAACCGAATTGGGAATATGACCACTGCTGGTCAAAGCTCACTATCTTTCCCCCATCTTCCCCTTGCACATTCTTCTTTTTCAGATAACAATCCTTTACCCTCCAGAATATTCCAATGAAGCTGCCTCCACCACACTCTCGCACTCAACATTTGAGATCCCAACCACTGCCCGTCTAAAAACATTTCTCCTCAGCTTTCCATGCACTAAATAGTCAGTTTGAGTTGCACGCAGAAAAATACTTTTCACTATACCTCGGTACACGTGACAATAAACAAATCAAATCCAATTAGGTACATTTTGGTTCTTGCATCTATGGTCTCACTGGTTTGTTTTAATACTTCTAATTGAAACCATCTGCTCCTGATGGTTTGTCTGTCTTAAGTTCCAATACTTTCCCCGATACTTAAAAAAAACCCATACAAAATCCACTCCGGTCTGCCCTACAATTTCCCTACCATCTCACTCCATGGTTATAACAGATGCAAAGTAAGGCAGCACGGTGGCGCAGTGGGTTAGCATTGCTGCCTCACGGCGCTGGGGTCCCAGGTTCGATCCCGGCTCTGGGTCACTGTCTGTGTGGAGTTTGCACATTCTCCCCGTGTCTGCGTGGGTTTCGCCCCCACAACCCAAAGCTGTGCAGGTTAGGTGGATTGTCCATGCTAAATTGCCCCTTAATTGAAAAAAATGAATTGGGTACACTAAATTTATATATTAAAAAAAAAACAACAGATGTAAAGTGACTATTAAAAAAACAAAGTGTCATTTTCTGATCATTCTTTCAGGCCTCAAGTTTCAGAAACCCACGGCCCCAACTGTCCCGGTGAAATTTGTGTTTAGCGTGCAATGGGCAACATGGTACCATCTAGGTTGCTACTTGGTCATGCCATGCACAGATTATTGGGCACATTGCCTGAGGCCATTCTCTTCATGGTTCAATGGTTCCAATCAGTAGTAGCCATGCCTCTCAAATAAATGGATTCATGTGGCCAGACACATCAATATTGAACTGCAGTGAAATAGTAATTTATACCAGTAATAGGGAGGTCGGTAATCATAGGACCATAGTTCACAAAGAACCGCTAGTTCAAGGGATACCACTTTGCATTTAGCTCGGGGCAAGGCAAGGAGGCAGGCCTTCATGAACTACCAAAGCCCAGATGGAGTCGAACCCATGATGTTGCCTTAACCTGCACCACACAAAAACTATCTAGCCAACAGATCCCTATGCATCAATACAAAAGAACAACCCTGACCACTTTGACTATTAATTGACACCGAATATTTTACCACTGAGTGTGTGCTACCATGGCTCTTTTATTCATCGTGATAGGCATATACTGTGATATAGGTGACATGCACACTTCTCCAGACTCTAAATTAGCCATTTAATTGGCGGTGCTTTGTCAGAGGTCCTGAAGTTATTTTACACGGCATTCAGACCATTTGATTAACCATGCCATTAACAAACACCATCATTAATGGTTTAAAGTTTGTCGCCTCGGTTTTCTGAAGGATCTTGTTGTATGCAAGTTGTTTGCGTTTTTGCCTGCTTGCAAAACTAACTCATACGCCCTGCGGCAGAACGGGGCATCCTGTGAAGACAGGAGTAGGAGGCTGTTCAGCACCTCGGGTCAGTCCATCCCACGTCCCCCGGGTCAGTCCATCCCACGCCCCCCGGGTCAGTCCATCCCACGCCCCCCGGGTCAGTCCATCCCACGCCCCCCGGGTCAGTCCATCCCACGCCCCCCGGGTCAGTCCATCCCACGCCCCCCCGGGTCAGTCCATCCCACGCCCCCCCGAGTCAGTCCATCCCACGCCCCCCCTCGGGTCAGTCCATCCCACGCACCCCCGGGTCAGTCCATCCCACGCCCCCCTGGGTCAGTCCATCCCACGCCCCCCCCCGGGTCAGTCCATCCCACGCCCCCCCGGGTCAGTCCATCCCACGCCCCCCCCCCGGGTCAGTCCATCCCACGCCCCCCCCGGTCAGTCCATCCCACGCCCCTCCCCGGGTCAGTCCATCCCACGCCCCCCCCGGGTCAGTCCATCCCCCGCCCCCCCCCGGGTCAGTCCAACCCACGCCCCCCGGGTCAGTCCATCACACGCCCCCCCCGGGTCAGTCCATCCCACGCCCCCCCGGGTCAGTCCAACCCACGCCCCCTGGGTCAGTCCAACCCACGCCCCCCCGGGTCAGTCCAACCCACGCCCCCCGGGTCAGTCCATCACACGCCCCCCCCGGGTCAGTCCATCCCACGCCCCCCGGGTCAGTCCAACCCACGCCCCCTGGGTCAGTCCAACCCACGCCCCCCGGGTCAGTCCATCCCACGCCCCCCACGGGTCAGTCCATCCCACGCCCCCACGGGTCAGTCCATCCCACGCCCCCCGGGTCAGTCCATCCCACGCCCCCCCGGGTCAGTCCATCCCACGCCTTCCGGGTCAGTCCATCCCACGCCCCTCAGGTAAGTCCATCCCACGCCCCCCGGGTCAGTCCATCCCACGCCCCCCCCGGCCCCACGCCCCCCCGGGTCAGTCCACCCCACGCCCCCCCGGGTCAGTCCATCCCACGCCTCCCGGGTCAGTCCATCCCACGCCCCCTCGGGTCAGTCCATCCCACGCCCCCCGGGTCAGTCCATCCCACGCCCCCCGGGTCAGTCCATCCCACGTCCCCCGGGTCAGTCCATCCCACGCCCCCCGGGTCAGTCCATCCCACGCCCCCCGGGTCAGTCCATCCCACGCCCCCGGGTCAGTCCATCCCACGCCCCCGGGTCAGTCCATCCCACGCCCCCCGGGTCAGTCCATCCCACGCCCCCCGGGCCAGTCCATCCCACGCCCCCCGGGTCAGTCCATCCCACGCCCCCGGGTCAGTCCATCCCACGCCCCCGGGTCAGTCCATCCCACGCCCCCCGGGTCAGTCCATCCCACGCCCCCCGGGTCAGTCCATCCCACGCCCCCGGGTCAGTCCATCCCACGCCCCCCGGGTCAGTCCATCCCACGCCCCCCGGGTCAGTCCATCCCACGCCCCCCGGGTCAGTCCATCCCACGCCCCCCGGGTCAGTCCATCCCACGCCCCCCCGGGTCAGTCCATCCCACGCCCCCCCGAGTCAGTCCATCCCACGCCCCCCCCCGGGTCAGTCCATCCCACGCACCCCCGGGTCAGTCCATCCCACGCCCCCCTGGGTCAGTCCATCCCACGCCCCCCCCCGGGTCAGTCCATCCCACGCCCCCCCGGGTCAGTCCATCCCACGCCCCCCCCCGGGTCAGTCCATCCCACGCCCCCCCCGGTCAGTCCATCCCACGCCCCTCCCCGGGTCAGTCCATCCCACGCCCCCCCCGGGTCAGTCCATCCCACGCCCCCCCCCGGGTCAGTCCAACCCACGCCCCCCGGGTCAGTCCATCACACGCCCCCCCCGGGTCAGTCCATCCCACGCCCCCCCGGGTCAGTCCAACCCACGCCCCCTGGGTCAGTCCAACCCACGCCCCCCCGGGTCAGTCCAACCCACGCCCCCCGGGTCAGTCCATCACACGCCCCCCCCGGGTCAGTCCATCCCACGCCCCCCGGGTCAGTCCAACCCACGCCCCCTGGGTCAGTCCAACCCACGCCCCCCGGGTCAGTCCATCCCACGCCCCCCACGGGTCAGTCCATCCCACGCCCCCCACGGGTCAGTCCATCCCACGCCCCCCGGGTCAGTCCATCCCACGCCCCCCCGGGTCAGTCCATCCCACGCCTTCCGGGTCAGTCCATCCCACGCCCCTCAGGTAAGTCCATCCCACGCCCCCCGGGTCAGTCCATCCCACGCCCCCCCGGCCCCACGCCCCCCCGGGTCAGTCCACCCCACGCCCCCCCGGGTCAGTCCATCCCACGCCTCCCGGGTCAGTCCATCCCACGCCCCCTCGGGTCAGTCCATCCCACGCCCCCCGGGTCAGTCCATCCCACGCCCCCCGGGTCAGTCCATCCCACGTCCCCCGGGTCAGTCCATCCCACGCCCCCCGGGTCAGTCCATCCCACGCCCCCCGGGTCAGTCCATCCCACCCCCCCGGGTCAGTCCATCCCACGCCCCCGGGTCAGTCCATCCCACGCCCCCCGGGCCAGTCCATCCCACGCCCCCCGGGTCAGTCCATCCCACGCCCCCCGGGTCAGTCCATCCCACGCCCCCGGGTCAGTCCATCCCACGCCCCCGGGTCAGTCCATCCCACGCCCCCGGGTCAGTCCATCCCACGCCCCCCGGGTCAGTCCATCCCACGCCCCCGGGTCAGTCCATCCCACGCCCCCGGGTCAGTCCATCCCACGCCCCCGGGTCAGTCCATCCCACGCCCCCCGGGTCAGTCCATCCCACGCCCCCCGGGTCAGTCCATCCCACGCCCCCCGGGTCAGTCCATCCCACGCCCCCCGGGTCAGTCCATCCCACGCCCCCCCGGGTCAGTCCATCCCACGCCCCCCCGGGTCAGTCCATCCCACGCCCCCCGGGTCAGTCCATCCCACGCACCCCGGGTCAGTCCATCCCACGCACCCCGGGTCAGTCCATCCCACGCCCCCCGGGTCAGTCCATCCCACGCCCCCGGGTCAGTCCATCCCACGCCCCCCCGGGTCAGTCCATCCCACGCCCCCCGGGTCAGTCCATCCCACGCCTCCCGGGTCAGTCCAACCCACGCCCCCCGGGTCAGTCCATCCCACGCCCCCGGGTCAGTCCATCACACAGTCAGATTACGGATGATCTGGATTTTTATTTACCTGCCCAAACCCTTACACAACAATAATCTATCGATGTCTGTTTGGAGATTTTCAACTGACCCCCCCAAATCTTAACAAGTCTGGAGGAGATAGCTGATGGAGCAAGTGCTTTCCAGATTTCCATCGCCCTCTGATAAATGAAAGAATTTGACTTCATTAAAAACCTAAAAAAAAGGCAAAGTGGGCAATAAGGTTAGTGTCAAAACACACAGTCTTACTTGATGGTTGTACAAAGTTGAATCCAGACGAGGTGGCTGTGCTGGATCCGAAAGCGGCGTTTTGCCCAAAACCAACATTCTGTCCAAATGCTGGGGTGGTAGGTTGTCCGAACACGACCCCGCTGCCGGCAGGTGATTGTCCAAAAGAGAACGGGACATTGGTGGCGGATCCATTGAAGTGGCCGCTACTTGACATTGGTGCAGCTGCAGTCGTGGGTTGCGCAAAGGATGGCGTGGGTCCAAACGTGGGCTGCGTGAAACTGAAGGGCTGCTGCCCCCCAAAACCCCCGTCAGACGGCTGACCAAAGGTGGGTTTGGCGGAGCTGTCTCTGAGTGAAGAGGTGCCAATGCCACTGGAGCTTTGCACAAGGCTGGGTGCGGAGGTCGATGCCGCCGGCTGCCCAAACACTGCAGGCTGGCCAAACAGGGACGAAGTGGAATCGATGTGGGATGGCATTGGCGTCGACACGGGGGCTTGAATACCTCCAAACGGCAGAGGGGTGGAGACCACGCTGCTCTCTGATGATGTTGTAAGCAGAGGGAGATTGGTTATTTTAGCGGCTGGTGGAACAACTACCAGTCCCGGTCCAGCTTCGGTGGCAGAGCGAGTGGAGGTTATAGTGTCAGACGCCACAGGGGTGGCTCCTGCCCCGGCTGTTCTTAACGTCGATTCTTTTGGGCTGGGTGTCACAGCCGGTCTCTCAGCGAGGCTGGAGACAGAGATTACACGAGAGGTCGCCACCTCCTCTTCGGAAGTGGATAGCTTTGCAGCGTCAACGATCGAGGAGCTGGTAGAGATTGGCGATCCAATGAAGGATGTATCTTGGAAAGAGCCTACAGCAGCGAGAGCAGCAGCAATCTGTTCAGCTGTGGCAAGCTTCTCTTGCTTCGAAACAAAGTCAAGTTTGCTCCCTCTTGATTGTAAGCTGCTGTTTGAACTTGAAGTTTCTATGGTAGCTGCAGAACCAGAGGAAAATGCTACTCCAGTTGGTTTGGGAATGTAGGTGTCGACTGAGGATGCTGCTGATGCTTCTGTGGAAACTAATTTTCCCAGTTGAAAGGCACTCCCAAAGGGCGAGATGGCTGGAGACGGCGATGTTTTGGCCATTGGTGCAAAGATAAAATTATCCTGTGAAGGTCTATCCAACTTGGGGGCACTTTCAGACTGACTGACAACAAGTCCTGAGAAGCTGCCAATCGTGACACCTGTTTCAGCCTGCGGTGGAGCCTCGGTCCCGGGCTGCGGCGGAGCCACGAACTGCGGCGGAGCCACGGGCTCGGGCTGCGGCGGAGCCACGGGCTGCAGCGGCGCCACGGGTCTGGGCTGCGGCGGAGTCACGGGCTGCGGCGGAGCCACGAACTGCGGCGGAGCCACGGGCTGCGGCGGAGCCAAGAGCTGCGACGGAGCCAAGAGCTGCGGCGGAGCCACGGGCCCGGGCTGCGTTGGAGCCACGGGCCCGGGCTGCAGCGGAGCCACGGGCTGCGGCAGAGCCACGGGCTGCGGCGGAGCCACGAGCCCAGGCTGCGGTGGAGCCACGGGCAGCGGTGGAGTCATGAGCCCAGACTGCACTGGAACCACGAGCCCAGGCTGCGGTGGAGCCACGGGCTGCGGTGGAGCCACGAGCCCAGGCTGCGGTGGAGCCACGGGCTGCGGTGGAGTCACGAGCCCAGGCTGCGGTGGAGCCACGGGCTGCGGTGGAGCCACGAGCCCAGGCTGCGGTGGAGCCACGGGCTGCGGTGGAGTCACGAGCCCAGGCTGCGGTGGAGCAATGAGCCCAAGCTGCGGTGGAGCCACAGGCTGCGGTGGAGCCACGAGCCCGGGCTGCGGTGGAGCCACGAGCCCGGGCTGCGGTGGAGCCACGAGCCGGGGCTGCGGTGGAGCCACGAGCCCGGGCTGCGGTGGAGCCACGAGCCCGGGCTGCGGTGGAGCCACGAGCCCGGGCTGCGGTGGAGCCACGAGCCCGGGCTGCGGTGGAGCCACGAGCCCGGGCTGCGGTGGAGCCACGAGCCCGGGCTGCGGTGGAGCCACGAGCCCGGGCTGCGGTGGGGCCACGAGCCCGGGCTGCGGTGGGGCCACGAGCCCGGGCTGCGGTGGAGCCACGAGCCCGGGCTGCGGTGGAGCCACGAGCCCGGGCTGCGGTGGAGCCACGAGCCCGGGCTGCGGTGGAGCCACGAGCCCGGGCTGCGGTGGAGCCATGGGCTGCGGTGGAGCCACGGGCTGCGGCGGAGCCACGGGCCCGGGCTGCGGCGGAGCCACAGCCTGCGGTGGAGCTACGAGTCCAGTCTTCAGCGGAACCCCGGGTCCAGGCTGCGCTGGAGCCTCAGGCCTGGGCTGCGGTGCAGCCTCGGGCCCGGGCTGCGACGGAGCCACGGGCCAGGACTGCGACGGAGCCACGGGCCAGGACTGCGACGGAGCCATGGGCCAGTAATGTGTTGGAGCCACGGGCCAGGACTGCGACGGACCCACCGGCCTGGGCTGTGGCGGAGCCTCAAGCCAGGGCTGCGACGGAACCACGGGCACAGGTTGAGGTGCAGCCAGGGGTCCAGGTTGAGGCGGAGACACGGGCCCAGGCTGCGGTGGAGCTTCAGCTACGGAAGTCCGAGACTCCGGTTTGGACATCTGGCGTTCGGGTCTAGATTGCTGGTCCTCAGACTTGCTTGTTGCTGGAGGAACAACAGGTTCAGGAGGTGCCCCGGTTGCACTTGGCTTGCCAGCTGGTTGTATCTCTGTACACGAGGTTCCAGGCGAACAGATGCTTTCGCCTGAAATTACAGTCTCAGATGCAGAAGTAGAACTAGACTTTGAACTCCTGTTCGAAAGGGGGACATCAACTCCCAGTCCAAGGGCTGCTTTATTGGACAATCCAAAGCTGGTGCGAACGGCATCTTTTGCACTTCCAGGATATCCTGAAGAACAGAAGAAGGATTTCAGTGCGAGGCAAACTAAACTAAGGATAGACCAAAAATGAAGAAATAAATTGTTATAAAGTAGGAAATACAAATGGATGGATTACAAAGTGAGAGAAACTATGAAAAATGAGTCGAACAGCCTGTACAACTGCACTTAAAATGCATAATTAAAAAGGGGAAATTCCCCGATAGGGGGTAATTATGGGAGGAAGACTTGAGGAGGGTGAATGGGTCCTCTTTGTGTGTCAGTCCGAGTCTCATTCAATTAAAGGGAGTCCATACAGCGCATATGACGATGGGCAGAACCTCAGGTTCTTTGAGGGGATGGAGAATAGGCGTTGGCAGTGTGCGGGGCTTTGGGCCAGAAAATCGTCTTCACATGTTTTGGGCCTGCCCAAAGTTGCAGGAATATTGGCGGGGGGGTTCACTGACGTGATGGCGGGGGGGGGGGTTCACTGACGTGATGGCGGGGGGGGGGGGGGGGTTCGCTGACGTGATGGCGGAGGCACGGAGGGGGGGGGTTCACTGACGTGATGGAGGAGGCACTGGGGGGGGTGGGTTTGCTGACGTGATGGCACAGGCACTGGGGGGGGGGGAGGGGGGGTTTGCTGACGTGATGGAGGAGGCACTGGGGGCGGGGGGGTTCGCTGACGTGATGGCAGAGGCACTGGGGGGGGGGGTGGGGTGGGGTTCGCTGACGTGATGGCAGAGGCCCGGGGGGGGTGGGGTTCGCTGACGTGATGGAGGAGGCACTGGGGGGGGGTTCGCTGACGGGATTGCGGAGGCACTGGGGGTGGGGTTCGCTGACGTGATGGAGGAGGCACGGGGGGGGGGGTTCGCTGATGTGATGGAGGAGGCACTGGGGGGGGGGGTTCGCTGACGTGATGATGGCGGCACGGGGGGGCGGGGTTCGCTGACGTGATGGCAGAGGCACTAGGGTGGGGGGTTTGCTGACGTGATAGAGGAGGCACGGGGGGGGGGGGGGTGGGGTTCGCTGACGTGATGGAGGAGGCACTGGGGGTGGGGTTCGCTGACGTGATGGCAGAGGCACTGGGGGGGGGGGTTTGCTGAGTGATAGAGGAGGCACGGGGGGGGGGGAGGGGTTCGCTGATGTGATGATGGCGGCACTGGGGGGGGGGTGGGGTTCGCTGACGTGATGATGGCGGCACTGGGGGGGGGGGGGTTCGCTGACGTGATGGTGGAGGCACCGGGGGGGGGGGGGGGGTGGATTCGCTGACGTGATGGTGGAGGCACCGGGGGGGTGGGGGGGGGGGTGGATTCGCTGACGTGATAGTAGAGGCACGGGGGGGGGGGGGGGGGGGGGGGGGGGGTTCGCTGATGTGATGGAGGAGGCACTGGGGGGGGGGGGGGGGTTTGCTGATGTGATGATGGCGGCACGGGGGGATGGGGTTCGCTGACGTGATGGCAGAGGCACTAGGGTGGGGGGTTTGCTGACGTGATAGAGGAGGCACGGGGGGGGGTGGGGTTCGCTGACGTGATGGAGGAGGCACTGGGGGTGGGGTTTGCTGACGTGATGGCAGAGGCACTGGGGGGGGGGTTTGCTGACGTGATAGAGGAGGCACGGGGGGGGGGGGGGGAGGGGTTCGCTGACGTGATGGTAGAGGCACGGGGGGGTGGGGTTCGCTGACGTGATGGCAGAGGCACTGGGGGGGTGGGGTTCTCTGACGTGATGATGGCGGCACTGGGGGGGGTGGGGTTTGCTGACGTGATGGAGGAGGCACTGGGGGGGTGGGGTGGGGTTCGCTGACGTGATGATGGCGGCACGGGGGGGTGGGGTTCGCTGACGTGATGATGGCGGCACTGGGGGGGTGGGGTTTGCTGACGTGATGGAGGAGGCACGGGGGGGTGGGGTTCGCTGACGTGATGGAGGAGGCACTGGGGGGGTGGGGTTTGCTGACGTGATGGCAGAGGCACGTGGGGGTGGGGTTCGCTGACGTGATGGAGGAGGCACGGGGGGTGGGGTTCGCTGACGTGATGGAGGAGGCACTGGGGGGGGGGGGTTCGCTGACGTGATGGCAGAGGCACTGGGGGGGCGGGGTGGGGTTCGCTGACGTGATGGCAGAGGTATTGAGGGTGAAGGTGGTTCCGAGTGCAGAATCGGCTGTGTTTGGAGTGTCGGAAGACCCGGGGGTCTAGGGAGCGAGAGAGGCCGACGTTCTGGCCTTTGCCTCAATGGTAGCCCGGAGGCAGATGCTATTGGGGTGGAGGGAGAGTGGCTACACCGGAATAAGGAGGGGGCATTAGGGTGGCATGTGGCACAGTGGTTAGCACTGCTGCCTACGGCGCCGAGGACATGGGTTCGAATCCCGGCCCTGGGTCACTGTCCGTGTGGAGTTTGCACATTCTCCCCGTATCTGTGTGTGTTTCACCCCCACAACCCAAAGATGTGCAGGGTAGTTGGATTGGCCATGCTAAATTGCCCCTTAATTGGAAAAAGATAATTGGATACCCGTGCAGACACAGGGAGAATTTGAAAACCCCACATGGACAGTGACCCAGGGCTGGGATTCGAACCCGGGCCCTCAGCACCATAGTCTCAGTGCAAACCACTGCACCCCCCTGGAAGATTTACACCGGGGTGTCAAACTCAAATACACCGTGGGCCAAAATTTAAAAATCGGGACAAGTCGAGGGCCGGACTGGTTCAATGTTTTTTTGCAAAACTTATTGAAATGAACTTATTGAACCTGGAACTAATAAAGCTTAGGTTATTGCCTATAAAAACAACATTAAATAAATAAAAAAATTAGTTGCATTTATTTCTTATTGCTTTATCTGGAGCTTTTCCAGAGTAATTTCTAATGAAAACATTTTTCCACAGGCCAACACTTTGTGATTCACACTGTACCTGAATAAACTCGGCATCAGCCATATCATACGCCATAGGCGCTTCAATTGCTGGGGCCAGTTTTAATAGTAATTAGATATTATTAGGGCAGCACGGTGGCCTAGTGGTTAGCACAACCGCCTCACGGCGCTGAGGTCCCAGGTTCGATCCCGGCTCTGGGTCACTGTCCGTGTGGAGTTTGCACATTCTCCCCGTGTCTGCGTGGGTTTCGCCCCCACAACCCAAAAATGTGCAGAGTAGGTGGATTGGCCACGCTAAATTGCCCCTTAATTGGAAAAAATAATTGGCTAATCTAAATTTTTTTTAAAAAGTAATTAGATATTATCTCGCGGGCCAAAGATAATTCCACCGCGGGCCGGATTTGGCCCGCGGGCCTCGAGTTTGACATATATGATTTACACGGTACACGATACCCAAACTATCTATCGGGAAAGGATGGACAGGCTGCAGATCTTTTCTCGCAATGGGAAGGCTCAAGCGTGACCTAATACAGACCTTCAGAACTCTGAAAGGGTGCGAGTGAGCAGACATTTCTACTCATGGGGAAGTGCAAAGCTCATGGCTGTGAACTGAAGATGGTCATTCATGAATAAATCCCCAGAATTCAGGAAAACATTCTTTACCCAAAGAATGGGGAGTGTGTGGACCATGTTACCACAGGGAGAAATGAGGGGATTGGAATACGTGCAATTAAGGGGAAACTGGGTAAACATGAAGAGAAGAGTGTGGATGGGTTGTGTTGACAGAATTAGATGAAATAGGGTTGGAGAAGGCTCGAGGAGAGCATAACTATCACATGGGCACCCGGTGGTGGCAGCTACCCTCAAGATTTGGGGGCAGTGGAGGCTCAATGGAGGCTCCGTTAAGGGGGAACCATCGGTTCGTCCCGGGGAACACTGATGGGGGGTTCCAGGGTTGGCACAGAGCGGGCATCAGACAGCTGAGTGACCTATTTATTGATGGGAGGTTTGCGAGCCTGGGGGAGTTAGAGGAGAAATTTGGGCTCCCCCCGGGGAACATGTTTAGATATCTGCAGGTATAGGCATTTGCTAGACGGCAGGTGGAGGGATTCCCTGCGCTCCCCGCGAGGGGGGTGAGTGACGGGGTGCTTTCGGGGGTCTGGGTCGGAGAGGGGAAGATATCTGATATCTACAAGGTTATGCAGGAGGTGGAGGAGGCGTCAATAGAGGAGCTGAAAGCTAAGTGGGAGGGGGAACTGGGGGAACAGATCGAAGACGGGACATGGGCTGATGCTCTGGAGAGGGTTCATTCTTCCTCCTCATGTGCGCGGCTTAGCCTCATCCAATTCAAGGTGCTGCACCGGGCCCACATGTCCGGGTCTAGGATGAGTAGGTTCTTTGGGGATGAAGACAGGTGTGTCAGGTGTTCGGGGAGTCCAGCGAACCATGCCCATATGTTCTGGGCATGCCCGGCACTGGAGGAGTTCTGGAAGGGAGTGGCAAGGACGGTGTCGAGGGTGGTGGGATCCAGGGTCAAGCCAGGATGGGGACTCGCGATTTTTGGGATTGGCGTGGAGCCGGGAGTGCAGGAGGCGAAAGAGGCCGGTGTGCTGGCCTTTGCGTCCGTAGTAGCCCGGCGAAGGATTTTGCTACAATGGAAAGATGCGAGGCCCCCAAGCGTGGAGACCTGGATCAATGACATGGCGGGTTTCATTAAGCTCGAGAGGGTCAAATTCGCCCTGAGGGGATCGGTACAAGGGTTCTTCAAACGGTGGCAACCTTACCTCGACTTTCTGGCTGAACTATCGGGTACGGGGACAGTAGCAGCAGCAACCACCAGGGGGGGGGGGGGGGGGGGGGGGGGGGGGGGGGGGGGAGGGGGGGGGGGGAGGACAGGGACGATGACTATGTTTGTTTATTTAATTTTAATTTATTTAAAAGTTTTTTTTGTTGTTCATTGGGGTTGGGGGAGTGGGGGATGTGAGACATGCGTTGATACGGTCTGGGGAGGTGTTACAGTTATTATGGGTTATTTTGTTGCATTTCATTGTTTGTTGTTATATTTTCTGTAAAAAATTCCAATAAAAATTATTTTTTTTTAAAAACTATCACATGGGCTGGTTGGACCAACGGCCTGCTTTATTCTATGCTAAATGTGCTCGCGACAGTCCCAGGAAAGTGTACAAAGAGTCCAGTGAGCTCCCAATTCTGAATAAATTTCAGAAAACCCTTACTAAATTTGCTGCCTTGACACAAATGGAACACACAGACCAGCCCAGGGCTTACCTTGTGCTTTGGCACTGAGTGCATGCAGTGATGAAGTGCTGGGCGGCGTGAAACGGAACCCACTGCATGAAAAGAAGAAATAAACGCACACCATCAGCGCACACTAGGGGAAAGGTTAGCATACAACACAGATAAGGGAGTGGTGGGATGGGACAGTGACAGTGTGTGTACACACACACACACACACACACACACACACACACACACACACACACATGGTGGTGCAGGAGTCGGGCTGGAGTCGTGCTCATTGGTGGCTATTTTGGGGGCTCATGCTCGCCAGTGCTGCAGACGGGGCCGACGGCAAACGTCTTAACCTTCACTTCGGTGAGATCCCGCAGGCCAGTTAATAATTAAAAAAAAAAATCAATTTAGATTACCCAATTATTTTTTCCAATTAAGGGGCAATTTAGCCTGGCCAATCCACCTACCCTGCACATCTTTGGGTTGTGGGGGCGAAACCCACGCAGACACGGGGAGAATGTGTAAACTCCACACGGACAGTGACCCGGGGGTGGGATCGAACCTGGGACCTCGGTGCCATGAGGCAGCAGTGCTAACCACTAGGCCACCGTGCTGCCCAGGCCAGTTAATAATAATAATCTTTATTAGTGTCACAAGTAAACTTACATTGCCACTGCAATGAAGGTACCCCGAGTCCTGTTTGAGTGGAGGTCACCGGTGCCATCTACGGCCTCCGAGTGGTTGGGGGACCTGCTGGAATTTTTACGCCGAGAAAAGATCAGGTAATTCCATGAGGGGGTCGGTGGAAGGCTTCTACTTGAGGCTTCTTCTTTTTTTATCTTTTTTTGGGGGGGTGGGGGGTGGGGGGGCACGGTGGCTCAGTGGTTAGCCCTGTTGCCTCACGGCGCCGAGGTCCCAGGTACGATCCCGGCTCTGGGTCACTGTCCATGTGGAGTTTGCACATTCTCCCTGTGTTTGCGAGGGTTTCGTCCCCACAACCCAAAGATGTGCAGGATGGGTGGATTGGCCACGCCAAATTGCCCCTTAATTTGGAAATAAATTAATTAGGTACTGCAAATTTCAAAAAAAAAAAAAAAAATTATTTAGAAAAATAAATAAATTTAGAGTACGAAATTCATTTTTTCCAATTAAGGGGCAATTTAGCATGGTCAATCCACGTACCCAGCACATCTTTGGGTTGTGGGGGTGAGACCCACGCAGACACGGGGAAAACGTGCAAACTCCACACGGACAGTGACCCAGAGCCGGGATCGAACCTGGGATCTCGGTGCCGTGAGGCAGCAGTGCTAACCACTAGGCCACCCAGAGGTGGCTGCCTTTCATTTCCATTTTCAGGGAACTGGTTACCGTCAGCTGTTTTGGGGGGGGGGGGGGGGGGGGGGGGGGGTTGGTGTTGCTTGTATTGTTGTTGTGTTTGCTCTAATGAAAATGTTGTTTTGCTCAAAACATTTATGTTTTTTTAAACGTAGACTGTGAACAAATTCCAGTCAGCCGGCGCCTTTGCCCCAGGTTAACTGAATTCCCTGTCCAGGTGCAACTTCAATTTAAGATGAACATTCTGCAAGCTCAATAGTCACTCACGTAGAAGCTCCTGGAAATGAGGAGATTTTGTGGAGCTGCTCGCTGGAGACCCCAACAGCGAGGTGGTCAGATCTCGGCACAACTCCTGCCATGAAAGAGAAAACAATTGGTAATGGCCGACATCACAAAAAGCAGAAAACAAAAGTGGTTGCAGATGGTATAAAATTGTCGGGATAAGTCAGAAATGCTTTAAAAGGTAAAATTACTTTTGATAGCCCACAAACCTTAGATAAAAGGAGTAATAATGGGAAAGCTGCAATCCAGGTGTGCGTGACAGGAATCGAAGGAATAGGAGTAAACCATTTACATATTCAAGTCAGCTCCGCCATTTAATACGATCTTCTAGCTCAACTCAACCTTCCGGCACAATCCCAAAACCCTCCCTCTTGTGCCCAAGATTCATCAATCTCCATCTTGAATATACTCGATGACTGAACATTCACGTTTCTCTGGGGCAAAGAATTTCAAAAATTCACAACCCTTTAACAAGGCATTTCTCAAACTCTTGATTCTGGAGAAACATCTGCCAACATCCAGTCTGTCAAGCCCTTTGAGAGTTTCAATGAGATCACCTCTCATTATTCTGAATCCCGGGTAATATAGGCCTAGTCCATTTGCAATCTCTTTCTGTCTGCTCTCTTTGTAATGGGAAAGCAGTGATCCAGGCTCACGTGGGGTACCGCTTTGTAAATAAATAGACCAGCTGTTCGGTAGAAGCAGCATCGCACTCAGCCATAGATGGACAAACTGCTTTTGTCAGTAATGCTCGAGTGTGCACTCTTGGCAAACATTCAGCTCTACAAATGTTGCAGTATCTTTACACAGGGATCTATCTATCTGTATCATCGGGCAGGTACGGGAGGACGTGGGTTGAATTAAACACGCAAGTTTTGCAGTGAATCTCCATATATACACACACATTTCCACACAGGCTGAATGAATCAGAACTGTGGCATCCACTTTCATCCAGTTAGCTCGGTCCAGCAAATTGAAAGAAAAATAAAATCAATCATGTTAATGGGAATCTTTGACATGATTAATTCTGACCCGAGGGCAGCATGTGACGCAGTGGGTTAGCCCTGCTGCCTCACAGCGCTGAGGTCCCAGGTTCGATCTCGGCTCTGGGTAACTGTCCGTGTGGAGCTTGTACATTCTCCCCGTGTTTGCGTGGGTTTCCCCCCCCCCCCCCCCCCCACAACCCAAAGATGTGCCGGTTAGGTGGATTGGCCAGGCTAAATTCCCCCTTAATCAGGAAAAAAAACAATAATTGGGTACTCTAAATTTTAAAAAATACTATTAATTCTGACTCAACCTCCAGGACCACAAAATTCAACCGGGGAAAACTGCAAATCAGAAAAAAGTGCAAATAGGTCCGAGCTTTGAGGACAGTTAGCACACTCGCTCAGGGTCTCCGAGGAGAGTCCATGAGGTCCCTGGCGCTGGATAGATCCGACTAAGTACCCACCTGAATGTGCAAATCTGGGTCCCGTCCTCAATGGGCGGGATCCAGGTAGCGACGCCTCATGAGGTCTCATTAGATACCGTGATCGCACCCATTACCACAATGCTGCCGTGATGCAAGAAGGTTGAGCAGGTAATGTAAATGTTAAGGGAGGTTTATGAAAAGAAGCATAATGTCCACAAGCCTGTCTAAACCTCAGCTGGTGTATTGTGCCCAATTCTGGGAACCATGTAAAAGGGAGGCACTGGAGAGGCTGTGGGATTTACCGGAACCAGGTAAGATCCCAGAAACCGGGATCACTCTCCTCGCAACAGAAACGGTGGGGGAAAGATTTTATAGGTGCTCAAAATTATGAAGGGTTTTGGTAAAGTAAATAACGAGAATTTGTTTCCATTGGCAACCAGAGAACACGGATTTAAGATAACTGACAAAAGAATCAGACGACAACGAGAATTGCATTTCGACAAAGGTCATTTATGGCAGTGTTCTTCAAAGTCGGGGGCGCGACCCACGGGTGGGTTGTGGGCGGGTGTCGGGAGATCAGCGGCGCTCCCGATCGCGCAAATCCCCGCGCAGCAGGCAGCTTTTCATAATGCCGGCTGCAAGCGGCCGGGAACATGTCCAACAAAAAATTCAGCAGCATTGCGCACGCACGCACGATGATCGGTGCGCATGCGCAAATCAGGCACGCATGCGCAGTGTGGCCGCTATTTATTTTTAAATGGTTGCAGCTTTTTTTACAAGTTCTGTCGTGGTTTTTATTCATTTATTTTATTCATTTCATTTTAATTTTTTTCATTTATTTTTTTACAAGTTTGGGGGGGGGGTCTTATTCACTTTTTTCATTTATTTTATTCATTTGATTTTTTTTTTTTATATAACAGGTTTGGGGGGGGGGGGTTTATTTGATAAAATTTTACTGCAAAAACATTCAGAACTTTGGACAGATGAAGACTCCATACTTTCCGACACCGGAAGGCTTCCCCTTCATCCAACAGGTTCCATTGGAGGAGCCTGTATGAGGGCCAAAGGGACCCAAAACCATTTCCTCCATTTTTGTCAACAGCAAACAAGGCAAGAGAAAATGGTGGGTCGCGCAGGTCGGCAGGCGTGGGTCGCACAGGTCGGCCAGCGTGGGTCGCACAGGTCGGCCGGCGTGGGTCGCACAGGTCGGCCGGCGTGGGTCGCGCAGGTCAGCCGGCGTGGGTCACAAAGGTCGGCCGGCGTGGGTCGCACAGGTCGGCCAGCGTGGGTCGCACAGGTCGGCCAGCGTGGGTCGCACAGGTCGGCCAGCGTGGGTCGCACAGGTCGGCCAGCGTGGGTCGCACAGGTCGGCCAGCGTGGGTCGCACAGGTCGGCCAGCGTGGGTCGCACAGGTCGGCCAGCGTGGGTCGCGCAGGTCGGCCAGCGTGGGTCGCGCAGGTCGGCCGGCGTGGGTCGCGCAGGTCGGCCGGCGTGGGTCGCGCAGGTCGGCCGGCGTGGGTCGCGCAGGTCAGCCGGCGTGGGTCGCGCAGGTTGGCCGGTTGGCAAAAATGGGTCCCCGGAAAAAAGGTTTGAAGAACATTGATTTATGGTGATGTGGAACACACTACCGGAAAGGGCGGTGCAAGCAGATTCAAAAATAACTTTCAACAGAGTTGGATAAATACTTGAAAAGGGAACATTTTCAGGACTGTTTGGAGAAGAGCTGAGGGGAATGGGAGTAAATGGGAAAGGTTTTCCAGCACAGGCTCATTGGGCCTTCTGTGCTCAAAGCTTCTAGAATATCTTGATGGTCTGGGCTCCGCTTGTGATCAAGGCAAGAGTTTGGACACCTCTGCATTAAAACTTCAGTACATTTTCTCACAATTCCAAGCTCCAATTGCCTCAAACGGTTACTCCTTTGGAAGATGGAATACCACGGTACACAATTAAGTTTTATGGCGTTATCAGATTCCAGCTGCAACCATACGACCGCAGATTATGTAGCTTTGTTATGTTTTAGTTCATATATCACTTTGTCATTTGGAAATTACAGTCTTTCCTTAAGTTCTCATGCCGTCTCATTCTGAAGCAAAGGACAACAGTATAGCAGCACCTTTCCCTGGTAATGAGAAATTCACCTTTGACACCAAAGCTGCAGAGTGACTCCTGCATCCCTTACCTGTGGGAGAAGGGCTTGATACGGATGACGAGGATTCTGTCAGAGTTGTTGCAGAGGATCCCAGCGTGGTCAACCCATTCAAAGATACCTGTACCATGAAGCAGATATTCAGTTTAGAAAGTATTTACGCATTGCCTCACCTCACCCTGTGAGCTATGTGCAAAAGGATTTTGCCTGATAAGGTCTGCATTGATTCAGTTAGTCATTATACATTTAAAAAATAAATTTATAATACCCAATTCATTTTATTGCCCAATTAAGAGGAAATTTAGCGTAGCCAATCCACCCACCCTGCACACCTTTGGGTTGTGGGGGTGAGGCTCAAGCAGGCACGGGGAGAATGTGCAAACCCCACATGGACAGTGACCCGGGGCCGGGATCGAACCCGGGTTCTCACGCCATGAGGCAGCAGTGCTAACCACTGCACCGTGTCGCCCTTATTAAAAACAAAACCATAATTAACTGAAAATAGCAAATCAACACCCAATATCCAAAATCACTTCCTGTTGCAGCGCAGAGGCATCTGGGTGTCCTATTGCATGAATTGCAAATGATTAGCTTGGAGGTTTACCAGTCATTTGGAAAGGTAATGCAACGCTATTGAGAGTGGAATTCAATACAAAAAAGTAGAGAGGTTCCGCTTTAGTTATACAGAGTATTGGTGAGACCACATCTGGGTACAGAATTGATCTCCTTATTTAAGGAAGAATGTAAAGAAGCAGTTCGGAGAAGGTTTACTGGATTGATACCTGGAATGGGCAGGTTGTAGGAAAGGTAGGAGAGACTACTGATCCAGCAGGGGGCAGCAGAGCGGAGCTACTGTTTGGCTGTTCCGGGGAGATTTGCATACGTGCAGTGCGGTCAGCGTAATTTGAAGGTGTACCTGTGCAAGAGACCCTAGGTGTTCAAGTGAAGGTAAGCATCCAGCAGAGCGGAGCTACTGATTGGCTGTTCCGGGGAGATTTGCATACGTGCAGTGCGGTCAGCGTAATTTGAAGGTGGTTTGTGGAGGGGCTGTTGTCAAGTGACAGTTAAACCCAAAACAATTCCTGAGTGTTTCCCCCCCACCCCCTCCTCTAACCAAAAAAAAAAACAAGCGTGGTTGTCGGGAACATAAGTTTATCTCTTTAAAAACTTACCTTGAAGGCTGACATCACAGCAAAGCAGTGACCTGATTGGCTGGTAAGGAAAGTGTTCCAATTTAGCAGTAGCTGGGAGAAATTTAACTCTCTGCGTTGGTAAGTATTGTGATTGTAAATAAAATCCTTATTCCTTTCATTTATTCATTTTTTGATACCTTAACTGATTACAAATAAAGTAAGTGTGAAAATGACAGGAGATCCCAGACCTGTGTTATGCTCCTCGTGCTCAACGTGGGAGTTCAGGGACTCGGCCGATGCCCCTGACTCCTTCATGTGCAGGAAGTGTGTCCAGCTGCAGCTCCTGTTAGACCGCATGACGGCTCTGGAGCTGCGGATGGACTCACTTTGGAGCATCCGCGATGCTGAGGAGGTCGTGGATAGCACGTTTAGCGAGTTGGTCACACCGCAGATTAGGATTGGTGAGGGAGACAGGGAATGGGTGACCAAAAGGCAGAGAAAGAGCAGGAAGGCAGTGGAGGTATCCCCTGCGGTCATCTCCCTCCAAAAAAGGTATACCGTTTTGGACACTGTTGGGGGAGATGACTCACCAGCGGAAGGCAGTAGTAGCCAGGCTCATGGCACCGTGGCTGGCTCTGCTGCACAGAAGGGCGGGAAAAAGACTGGCAGGGCTATAGTCACAGGGGATTCAATCGTAAGGGGAGTAGACAGGCGTTTCTGTGGTCGAAAACGAGACTCCCGAATGGTATGTTGCCTCCCGGGTGCACGGGTCAAGGATGTCTCAGATCGGCTGCAGGACATACTGAAGGGGGAGGGTGAACAGCCAGTTGTCGTGGTGCATATAGGCACCAACGATATAGGTAAAAAAAGGGATGAGGTCCCACAATCAGAATTTAGGGAGTTAGGAGATAAGTTAAAAAGTAGGACCTCAAAAGGTAGTAATCTCAGGATTGCTACCAGTGCCACGAAGCAGAGTAGAAATTTAAGAATAGTCAGAATGAATATGTGGCTTGAGAGATGGTGCAGGAGGGAGGGGTTCAGATTTTTGAGACATTGGAACCGGTTCTGGGGGCGGTGGGACCATTACAAATCGGATGGTCTACACCTGGGCAGGACTGGAACCAATGTCCTAGGGGGTGCTTTTGCTAACACTGTTGGGGAGGTTTGAAACTAATGTGAAATTAATTGAAATTAATCCCAGGGGGGTGGGAACCAGATTAGGAAGTTAGAGGTCAGTAAAGAGGCAGAAACTAAAGCCAGTAAGGTACTGGATTGTAAACTCAATGTGACTAAGGGGAAGAGTAGACAGGGAAGAGATGATGATCGCAAAGGGTGGTCTGAGGTGTATTTGTTTCAATGTGGGAAGTGTAGCAGGTAAAGCAGTTGAACTTAGGGCTTGGATTAGTACCTGGGAATATGATGTTATTGGTATTACTGAGACTTGGTTGAGGGATGGGCAAGACTGGCAACTAAATACCCCAGGGTATAGATGCTTCAGGAGGGATAGAGAGGGAGGTAAAAGGGGTGGAGGAGTTGCATTACTGGTCAGAGATGATATCACAGCTGTGATTAAGGAGGGCACGATGGAGGATTCGAGCACTGTGGCAATATGGATAGAGCTAAGAAATAGGAAGGGTGCAGTAACATTGTTGGGACTTTACTATAGGCTTCCCAAAAGCGAGCGTGAAGTAGAGGTACAAATATGTAGACAGATTATAGAACAATGTAGGAGCAATAGGGTGGTTGTGATGGAAGATTTTAACTTCCCCAACATTGAATGGGACTCATGTAGTGTTGGAGGCGTAGATGGAGTAGAATTTGTAAGGAGCATCCAGGAGTTTTTTTAGAGCAGTATGCAAATAGTCCAACTCGGGAAGGGGCCATACTGGACCTGGTATTGGGGAATGATCCCGGCCAGGTGGTTGACGTTTCAGTCGGCGATTACTTTGGGAATAGCGATCACAATTCCATAAGTTTTAGAATACTCATGACAAGGACAAGAGTGGTCCAAAAGGAAGAGTGCTAAATTGGGGAAAGGCCAACTATAACAAAATTCGGCAGGAGCTCGGGAATGTGGATTGGAAGCCGCTGTATAAGGGTAAATCCACATTTGAAATGTGGGAGTCTTTTAAGGAAAGGTTGATTAGAGTGCAGGACAGACATGTCCCTGTGAAAATGAGGGATAGAAATGGCAAGATTAGGGAACCATGGATGACAGGTGGAATTGAGAGACTAGCTAAGATGAAAAAGGAAGCATATACAAGATCGAGGCGACTCAAAACTGATGAAGCTTTGGAGGAATATATGGAAAGTAGGACGAATCTCAAACGCGCAATAAAGAGGGCTAAAAGGGGTCATGAAATATCTTTGGCTAACAGGGTTAAGGAAAATCCCAAAGCCTTTTATTCGTATATAAGGAGCAAGAGGGTAACCAGAGAAAGGATTGGCCCACTCAAAGACAAAAGAGGGAATTTATGCGTAGAGTCAGAGGAAATGAGTGAGCTTCTTAATGAGTACTTTGCATCGGTATTCACCAAGGAGAGGGACATGATGGATGTTGAGGCTAGGGATGGATGTTTAAATACTCTAGGTTATGTCGGCATAAGGAAGGGGGAGGTTTTGGGTATTCTAAAAGGCATTACGGTGGACAAGTCCCCAGGACCGGATGGGATCTATCCCAGGTTTCTGAGGGAAGCGAGGGACGAAATAACTGGGGCCTTAACAGATATCTTTGCAGCATCCTTGAGCACGGGTGAGGTCCCGGAGGACTGGAGAATTGCTAATGTTGTCCCTTTGTTTAAGAAGGGTAACCGGGATAATCCAGGGAATTCTAGACCTGTGAGCTTGACGTCAGTGATAGGCAAACTGTTGAAGATACTGAGGGATAGGATCTATTCATATTTGGAAGAAAATAGACTTATCAGTGATAGGCAGCATGGTTTTGTGCAGGGAAGGTCATGTCTTACAAACCTAATAGAATTCTTTGAGGCAGTGACAAAGTTAATTGATGAGGGAAGGGCTGTAGATGTCATATACATGGACTTCAGTAAAGCATTTGATAAAGTTTCCCATGACAGGTTGATGGAAAAAGTGAAGTTGTATGGGGTTCAGGGTGTACTAGCTAGATGGATAAAGAACTGGCTGGGCAACAGGAGACAGAGAGTAGTGGTGGAAGGGAGTGTCTCAAAATGGAGAAAGGTGACTAGTGATGTTCCACAGGGACCCGTGCTCAGACCACTGTTGTTTGTGATATACATAAATGATCTGGACGAAGGTATAAGTGGTCTGATGAGCAAGTTTGCAGATGATACTAAGATTGGTGGAGTTGCAGATAGCGAGGTGGACTGTCAGAGAATACAGCAAAATATAGATAGATTGGAGAGTTGGGCAGAGAAATGGCAGATGGAGTTCAATCCAGGCAAATGCGAGGTGATGCACTTTGGAAGATCTAACTCAAGAGCAGACTATATGGTCCTGGGGGAAATTGATGTACAGAGAGATCTGGGAGTTCAGGTCCATTGTACCCGGAAGGTGGCAACGCAGGTCGATAAGAGTGGTCAAGAAGGCATACAGCATGCTTGCCTTCATCGGACAGGATATTGAATACAAGAGTCGGCAGGTCAGGTTACAGTTGTATCGGACTTTGGTTAGGCCACATTTGGAATACTGCGTGCAGTTCTGGTCGCCACATTACCAGAAGGATGTGGATGCTTTAGAGAGGGGAGGTTCACCAGGATGTTGCCTGGTATGGAGGGTGCTAGCTACGAAGAAAGGTCGAGTAAATTAGGATTGTTTTCATTGGAAAGACTGAGGTTGAGGGGAGACCTGATTGAGGTCTACAAAATTATGAGAGGTATGGACAGGGTGGATAGCAACAAGCTTTTTCCAAGAGTGGGGGTGTCAATTACAAGGGGTCACGATTTCAAGGTGAGAGGGGAAAAGTTTAAGGGAGATGTGCGTGGAAATTTTTTTACGCAGAGGGTGGTGGGTGCCTGGAATGCTTTGCCAGCGGAGGTGGTAGAGGCGGGCACGAGATAGTATCATTTAAGATGCATCTGGACAGATATATGAACGGGCGAGGAACAGAGAGAAGTAGACCTTGGAAAATAGGCAACAGGTTTAGATAAAGGATCTGGATCGGCGCAGGCTGGGAGGGCCAAAGGGCCTGTTCCTGTGCTGTAATTTTCTTTGTTCTTTGACTAGGCTTGTTTAGAAGAGTAAAAGGTGACTTGATTGAAACATACAAGATCCTGTGGGGGTAAAACCAAATTACTGCAGATGCTGGAATCTGAATCCAAAGAGAAAATGCTGGAAAATCTCAGCAGGTCTGGCAGCATCTGTAGGGAGAGAAAAGAGCTAACGGTTCGAGACCAGATGACCCTTTGTCAAAGCTAAAGGACATAGAAAGTGGGAAATATTTATACTGTCGAGTGTGAGAATGAAAGATGAGACATAGCCACAGAAACCTAGGGAAACAGAGTGCAAATAGCCACAGAAACCAAGGGAACAGAATGGCAGTAATGGTATCTGTGGCTGTTAGCACTCTGTTCCCTTGGTTTCTGTGACTATGACTCTTCTTTCATTCTCACACTCGACAGTATAAATATTTCCCACTTTCTATGTCCTTTAGCTTTGACAAAGGGTCATCTGGTCTCGAAACGTTAGCTCTTTTCTCTCCCTACAGATGCTGCCAGACCTGCTGAGATTTTCCAGCATTTTCTCTTTGGTTAAAGATCCTGATTGACTGGGTCGATGCAGAAGGACGTTTCCTCTTGGCGGGGAACCCAGAACCAGGGATCACAGTTTAAAAATAAGAGGTTGCCCATTTAAAACAGAGATGAGGGGAATGATTTTCTCTCAGAGGGTGGTGAGTCTCTGGAATTCTCTTCCTCAGAAGGCAGTGGAAGTAGAGTCTTTGAATATTTATACGGCAGAGCTGGATAGATTCTTGACGAGCAAAAGGGTGTACAGTTATCGGGGGGACGTGGAGCTGCGGTTACAATCAGATCTGAAATGATCTCCCTGAATGGTGCAGCAGGCTCGAGGGGCAGAGTGGCCTTACACCCGCTCCTAATTCACATTGCCGTATTCCCTCCCAACACATGGAATGTTCCTCTCTTCCTTAATATACATACGGATCAATATAATTGAGTTGCGGTGTATAGCAAGAATATTTTGGGGGAGAGGAGGAGGAGGATATGGTGGGTAATCATCCTGGTTATGTTTCCAAGTGGAAATTGTTTAGGATTTCCCTTCAAGCAAGCAATTCTCAATAAGGCTATAAAAAGAAATAAGACCAACTCCGATTTCTCCACTGATTACATCCTTTTCCCCTTTAACAGGATTTTATTAATTCAAAGATTTTTTTGCCACCTTTCAGCCTTCCTTCAAAGTAAAATAGCCCCTCTGAACAAATACATGATCTTTCCCAATGACCTCCATCCTAAACTGGTGGCTCCTGTCGTACCCACACAGCTGCCTCACATCGCCCCCCCCCCCCCCCTTCCCGGTGTCATGTGGTTGACCCCCCCCCCCCCCCCCCCCCCCCCCACTTCTCAACCTCCACCATGTCACAAAGTGCAAACCTACACAGTTAAATTTCCACAATCAGGTCTGCCTGTGGAAGATCCGCAGGCAGGGAATAAACCTTACCGATTTCATCTGGCTGCCAATCGCTGTCTCAGACGTTGGCGCAGAAGGGCTGGAGAGAGAGCGAGAGAGAGAGAAATCAAAGTACATATTAGTTGAAGCACCGCACCGGAAAATACTCCGAAACCGATATGAACACCAATGACTGAATCACAGAGTGTTCTTTACCAGGGCAAAGGCATTCTCAAAAAAATAAATAAAATTGGAAGGGTCGGTGTACATCAGGACCAACCACAACATTGAAGGTGGAGATAAGGAAAGCAGTATGTAGAGAATTTCTTTATCTTTTTTTAATGGGATGTGGTCATCACTGGCAAGGCCAGCACTTCTTGCCCATCCCTAACTGCCCTTGAACTGAGTGGCTTGGTTCAGAGTCAACCGCATCTCTTCAGGTCTGGAGTCACGAGTAGGCTAGGCAAGGTGAGGATGGCACATTCCCTCTTCCACCTCCCCCCCACCCCATCCCGAAAAGATATTCATGAACCAGGTGGGTTTTCCCAACAATTGACGATCGGTTCACTCTCGCCATTATTGTGACAAACCTTCTCAATCAATAAATCTGAATATATTTAAATTCCACCAGTTGCCGTGGGATTTGAGTCTGGCGTTTCCCAGAGCAGTAAGCCTGGGTCCCTGGATTACTAACAAGCTCAGTGACATTATCACAATGTAACCATTGATTCTGTCTACACCTCCCGCTGCCTCAGGAAGGCAGACAGCATTATCAGAGACCTCTCCGAGCCAGGCATTGCCTTCTTCCAGACCCTTCCATCAGGCAGAAGTTACAGAAGTCTGAAGACTCGCACATCCAGACATAGGAACAGCTTCTTCCCCACAGCTACTAGACTCCTCCTCGGACTGATCTGTTCCCTGTAAGAACACTATTCACGACGCTCTTGCTCATGTATTTGCTTTGTTTGGCCCCTTGTTCCGCACTGTAACCAATCACTGTTTGTCGATGTACCATTTGTCAATGTTCCCTGTTGATTATTCTTTTTGTCTATTATGTACGTACTGTGCACGCTCCCTCGGCCGCAGAAAAATACATTTCACTGTACTTCGGTAAATGTGGCAATAAATCAAATCAAATCATCCCCCCCCCCCCTCCTCCTCAGAATACCAGAGCTCAAGGTTTTGCCAGCTGACGATATGACCACCAAAAGTGGAATGATGACAATCAAGATGTACAAATGGTCAGAAGTGAAGGGATTTAGAGATCCTGGAGGGTTACTGGACTAGAGGAGATGGTGAGGGGGTGAGGCCAGGGAGCGATTTGAAACCAAGGATGAAAAATTTAAAATCTTGGCATTGTCAGGCCAGGATCCCATACTGAGCAGATGAAACAAGTCTACAATTTGTTGAGTCTATGTTGCAAATCCTCCATTTTATGGAACCTGCAACAATTGCACCTCCCAGTTTCTGAAAAGCAAGATTCAATCCTGGATAAAAGGCACTCTCTCTTTGTATTCTCCCAGTCCACTCATTTAACCTCGTCACATTTGCAGTTACTACTCTTTGATTCCAATAGTATCCAAGGCATAACTGTTATGACATACACCGAGGTCGCTGCCTGGTTTGTTACTGATGAAGTGGAGATGCCGGCGTTGGACTGAGGTGAGCACAGTAAGAAGTCTTACAACACCAGGTTAAAGCCCAACAGGTTTGTTTCAAACACGAGCTTCAGAACACTGCTCCTTCCTCAGATGAATGAGGAACCTCTACATACCTCTTCCTTCACCTGAGGAAGGAGCACTGTTCCAAAACCTAGTGATTTGAAACAAACCTGTTGGACTTTAACCTGGTGTTGCAAGACTTCTTACTGGTTTGTTACTGTTTTTTTTTAATATAATTTTTATTGGAATTTTTTACAGAAAATATAAAACATAACGACAAACAATGAAATGCAACAAAATAACCCATAATAACTGTGACACCCCCAGACCGTATCGGCGCATGTATCACATCCCCCCACCCCCCCCCAACCCTAATGAACAACAAAAGAACTTAAAAAATATTAAAATTAAATAAACAAACATAGTCATTGTCGGCCCCCCCCCCCCCCCTTTTCCCTCCCCGGGTTGCTGCTGCTGCTGTCCCCGTATCCTATCGTTGAGCCAGAAAGTCGAGAAAAGGCTGCCACCGCCTAAAGAACCCTTGTACCGACCCTCTCAGGGCGAATTTGACCTTCTCTAGCTTAATGAAACCCGCCATGTCATTGATCCAGGTCTCCGCGCTTGGGGGCCTCGCATCCTTCCATTGGAGCAAGATCCTTCGCCGGGCTACTAGGGACGCAAAGGCCAGCACACCGGCCTCTTTCGCCTCCTGCACTCCCGGCTCCACCCCAACCCCAAAAATCGCGAGACCCCATCCTGGCTTGACCCTGGATCCCACCACCCTCGACACCATCCTCGCCACCCCCTTCCAGAACTCCTCCAGTGCCGGGCATGCCCAGAACATATGGGCATGGTTCGCTGGACTCCCCGAGCACCTGACACACCTGTCCTCACCCCCAAAGAACCTACTCATCCTCGTCCCAGTCATGTGGGCCCGGTGCAGCACCTTGAATTGGATGAGGCTAAGCCGCGCACACGAGGAGGAAGAATTAACCCTCTCCAGGGCATCAGCCCATGTCCCGTCTTCGATCTGTTCCTCCAGTTCCCCCCTGGTTTGTTACTGTAACTGTCACATCATCCTTGGCAACTTCCTTCAAAAACGTATTTATTATTTCCCTTTGTTCATTTATGTCTTGAAGACTGGCGGAAACGGCACATATGTTTCCTAGACTTTTAGATTACATTAAATTACAATTCCGTTGCATCCAATGTTCTTCCTCATCAATTTCCAAGATGGGTTCAAAAATTTACAAAAAGCACAAAGTTAAAAAGGATCATCAGGAGCATTTATTGGGAGAAGAGAGAGACCTACTCTTCTCAGAACGTAAGTTTGTATAGAAGTTGTAAAATGTATCAGGGTAGCATCAGAGGAACAGGAGGCGGCCATTTTAACCCTGGAGCTCTTCGGGGAGATCAAGGCTGATCTGGGATCTAACTCCAGATAATCATCTTGTCTCAGAGGGTTGTAGCGTCATTATGGCACAGGAGGAGGCCATTCGAGCCATTACATTCACACAGGCAATGCGCCAAACAATCCAGTCAGCTCCATTTCCCAGCTTCATCGCCGCAGCTCTGCATATTTGCTTCCCCAAAGTGCCTGTCCAATTTATTTTTGGAATTATTCCCCCCCCTCTGCTTCCATCACCACCACGGACAGCTAATGTCAGATTACTACTCGCTGCATTAAAGACCTCGTCCTCAAAACCCCCTCTGCATCTCTCGCCAAAACATTCAATCTGTGCCCCTCAGTCCTTGTACCTCCAGCCAATGGGAGCAGCATTTCTTTGCCTACCTTCTCTAAACCGGTTATAATCTTGTGCACCTCAATATCTCCCCCCCCCCCCCCCCCCTCTCAATCTCCTTTGCTCCCAGGAGAACAATCCAGCTTTTCCAACCTCACCCTGTAGCAAAATTCCTCTATTCCTGAACCATGATCCCTGAACCATTCGAGTAAATCTCTCAAGGGTCTTCACATCCTGGAGTGACCAGGACACGATACAATAGCTTAGTTGCGGCCCAAGCCAATCTTCGTAGATATTAAGCACAACTTCACTAGCTTTGTTCGAAATGCTTCTATTTATGAAGTTGGAAACCCCATTTAACTAGCTAACTACTTTCACACTATGTCCCGCCACATTGGAGGACAATATCCCTTAATGACTTTGCATAACACCCTTGGTGTATCCGAATTTCACTTATGTAAGGTCTGGCTCTAATTTTTAGTAAGAAGTCTGACAACACCAGGTTAAAGTCCAACAGGTTTGTTTCAACACACGAGCTGTCGGAGCTAATTTATAATTTTTAGGCAATGCCCTCCAATCCTAGACTGCCCAACAAGGAGAAATAGTTTCTCTTTACTTACCCTTCTGTTCCCCTTAATGTATATAATATATAGAGTCCTCGAATCATACAGCCCAGGAAAGGCCCTTCGGCCCATCGCTTCTGCACCTGTCAAACACAATCACCTAACCATTCTAATCCCATTTTCAAGCACTTGGGCAAATCTGTCAAAAATTGAATCTACTTCTCCATCGAGAGATATTTGACATCAACGGAAAAATGTTAACGATGTACTGTATTACACTTTCCTGACTGGGAACTATATTATCTCACACGGTCACATATCAGAGCAAAAATGGTATTTACACTCATTGACTGTTCACAGGATATTGTTAAGCTAGAAAGAGTGCAGAAGAAATTCACGAGGATGCTACCAGGACTTGACGGTCTGAGTTATAAGGAGAGGCTGGGACTTATTTCCCTGGAGCGTAGGAGGCTTCGGGGTGATCTTATAGAGGTCTATAAAATAATGAGGGGCATAGATAATGTAGATAGTCAACATCTTTTCCCAAAGGGGGCCAGCACGATGGTGCGGTGGTTAACACTGCTGCTTCACGGCGCCGAGGTCCCAGTTCGATCCCGGCTCTGGGTCACTGTCCGTGTGGAGTTTGCACATTCTCCCCGTCTTTGCGTAGGTTTCGCCCCCACAAACCAAAGATGTGCAGAGTAGGTGGATTGGCCACACTAAATTGCCCCTTAATTGGAAAAAATGAATTGGGTACTCTAAATTTATTTTTAAAAAATATCTTTTCCCAAAGGTAGAGGAGTCTTGAACTAGAACATAGAACATAGAACAGTACAGCACAGAACAGGCCCTTCGGCCCTCGATGTTGTGCCGAGCAATGATCACCCTACTTAAACCCACGTAACCCGTATACCCGTAACCCAACAATCCCCCCATTAACCTTACACTACGGGCAATTTAGCATGGCCAATCCACCTAACCCGCACATCTTTGGACTGTGGGAGGAAACCGGAGCACCTGGAGGAAACCCACGCACACACGGGGAGGACGTGCAGACTCCACACAGACAGTGACCCAGCCGGGAATCGAACCTGGGACCCTGGAGCTGTGAAGCATTGATGCTAACCACCATGCTACCGTGAGGCCCCCGTGCATAGGTTTAAGGTGAGAGGGGAGAGATAGAGGGGAAATTTCTTCACAGAGGGTGGTGAGAATCCGGAACGGGCTGCCAGAGGCACCTGTACAGGCGGGTACAATTTTTTCCTTTCAATAAATAGGCAATTACATGGGCGGGGTGGGTATAGAGCGATATGGGCCAAATATGGGCAAGTGGGATTAGCTTAGTGATAGAAACTGGGCGGCATGGACAAGCTGGGCCGAAGGGCCTGTTTCCATACTGTAAACATCTATCACTCTGTGACTCGGCACGGCCCTTTCCTCTCTATCTCTACTTCTCTCTTCCCCCTTTCCAAGATGCTTCTTTAAAACCTGCCTATTTGAACCGGTCCCAAAATCCCCCCATTTTTAGAAAAAGTCAAATGTTGACATCCCTCAGAGGTTCATGGAGACATTTTACAATGCAAAAAAGTGCTATTTATGTAAACGGTGCTGTATAAATTGTTGCTGATCTGGCAGAGCCGTTGCAAGCCAGATTAATGATGTCAATCACAAGCACTTTTCATATATCATTGCCGAAACGAGAGGCAGGGCTCAGAACACAATTAATCAAGTCATGCAGGGCAGAGCCAAACATCACTCTGCAGTTAGCAGGCTCCTGTTACTGACGTTATTTGATTTGCGAGTGAGTTGTATTGCCCGCAAGCATGTATAGAACTAAATTAGAACGGCATTAGCCAGCTCTTCCAAAGCCTCTGAGCAGCAGCATTAAACTGGGGCAGCGGCCAGTGTAAAACCAACGGGAAATGCCGACAAGAAAGCACAATGGAATTTAGCAACAACAGGACACACGGTTTCTGGCGAGGAAGCAGCCTCCTTCTGCAAGAGTTTGAATACAGAAGTACCAAAAGGTTAAAAATGGAAGTCAGCAAGATGCAGAAAACAGCGCCCCTGTGGGCACCAGTCAACTGCAAAATATAAGTGAGGGGAACAGATGACAATGGACAGGCATGAGAGGATGGCAAAAATAATCTTTATTATTGTCACAGGCAGGCTTACATTAACACTGCAATTAAGTTACTGTGAAAATCCCCTGGTCACCACACTCCGGCGCCCGTTTGGTTACACGGAGGGAGAATTCAGAATGTCCAATTCACCTAACAGCACGTCTTTCGGGACTTGTGGGAGGAAACCGGAGCACCCGGTGGAAACCCACGCAGACACGGGGAGAACGTGCAGACTCCACATTGACAGTGACCCAAGCCGGGAATCAAACCTGGGACCCTGGCGCTGTGAAGCAACAGTGCTAACCGTTGTGCTACTGTGCCAGCCATTATCGGGGTGGGTGGGGGAAAAGAGGGCAGAGAGACGACGGAGCTTGGGGGGGGGGGGGGGGGGGGGGGGGGGGGGGGGGAAGAGTGAAAGGGAAGCCGATGGGGACAAAGGAAAGTGGGGGACGCAGGGTGCAGAGAAAGGTACGGATTATAACCAAGGCAGCAAGCCTGAAGCTGCAATTTCCACGGTCAACAAAGTTCACGGTCCTGACATCTGCCTAGTCTGAGGTTTCTCTCACTGAGAATTGATAGAGGCACAGGTGATGGAAAACGCTGAGTTTTTAAAAAGCGATCGGCATGAAAATACTTATCCAAGCACATAAGCTGCAGCTGTTGGGGAAGTCTCGGACCCCGAGACCCGGAGACACAACCTTAAACATCACAGCCAAGTCATTCAGCTGAGAAGTTAGGAAACATTTCAACCCGCAATAAGCAGGAGATGCTGACTCAATTATTCACTTTAAATCAGAGATCGATTGCTAATTTAGTAGCCATGGATAAAAGGGGCTGAACAAAGGCAGTTGGATGGAGTTAAGGCAGAGACATTTCTGCCATGATCTTATTGAATGGTGGGACATGTTTGTTGGGCTGAATGGCCTTATCCTGTTTCTATGACTGAGGATTGATGCCCTCAAAGTTACTTATTCCACACTGACACAAATGAAAGGGCAATTGCCCGCGAAACGGATTAAATGCTCCCAACCATTAAAAAATAAATAAATTTAGATTACCCAATTATTTTTTCCAATTAAGGGGCAATTTAGCGTGGCCAATCCACCTACTCTGCACATTTTTGGGTTGTGGGGGCGAAACCCACGCAGACACGGGGAGAATGTGCAAACTCCACACGGACAGTGACCCAGAGCCGGGATCGAACCTGGGACCTCAGCGCCGTGAGGCGGTTGTGCTAACCACTAGGCCACCGTGCTGCCCACCCAACCATTTTTTTAATTTACATTATATTTTACATTAATTCCAGGTGAAAGCATTTTTATCTGTCAGGGATTTAAATTGCCCTGGATCAGGATGTAACCCTGCTTACAGCTTAAAGAATACATTATAGGCTCATGAAGATTAGCAATAGCACTGTGCTTTCCCAGCAGGCTATTAAACTGCACGGACATCTGCCTTCTAATCCAAGCCACTGGGATTCAGCCCGGACGTTTTACCTCCAAACTTGCCACAGAATAATAAGACTTTAAAATTAAATACATTCTCGAGTGCCACGGTGCCTGGAGCACGTAGTTAGGACCCAAAAAAGGAATGGGAGGATTTGGAATAGATGGGGCTGTTTTAGCACAGTGGGCTAAACAGCTGGCTTGTAATGCAGAACACAGCCAGCAGCGCGGGTCCAATTCCCGTACCAGCCTCCCCGAACAGGCACTAGAATGTGGCGACTAGGGGCTTTTCACAGTAACTTCATTGAAGACTACTTGTGACAATAAGCGATTATTATTATTATTATTTGTTGAGAGGACGATTATGAAGAGGGATTTGAGGAAACGCGTATGGAGCATGAACACCGACAGGGACCCATTTCTAAGCCACAAATACTGCGTGAGGTTATTGTTATGTAATATATTGCACCAGGCTGCCATGACAGCACCTGCTGCCATTTTGACAAAGCTCCATCCACCCCAGGCCATTCTCGCCTGAACCAGAGCAGCAATGGTGCCACCTAAAGGCGAGTTTACAAAGTGCAGCATGATCCGCAGCAGAGCAAAACCAATTCTGTGAAAATTCCTGACTTTAAACAGTAATGCCTTTAAAGTTAATGGAGAAAACCACAGATTCAACTCAAATTCACAAAGAGTTTTTGTCACCTTTATTTGAACAAAAACAAAGCTGAACAATGTTTGTTTCAAAACATTCATCTGGGTTCCCATATTTGCAGCAATAACCAGCTAGAAATACAATTAGCTTTATCTATTTACGGGGCAGCACGGTGGCGCAGTGGTTAGCATTTCAGTCTCACGCCGCCGAGGTCCCAGGTTCGATCCCAGCTCTGGGTCACTATCCGTGTGGAGTTTGCACATTCTCCCCGTGCCTGGGTGGGTTTCACCCCACAACCCAAAGATGTGCAGGGTGGGTTTCACCCCACAACCCAAAGATGTGCAGGGTAGGTGGATTGGCCACGCTAAATTGCTGCTTAATTGGAAAAAATGAATTGGGTACTCTAAATTTATTTTTTTTAAACTTTAGCAAGTTACATAGAATTTAGAGTGCAGGAAGCCATTCGGCCCATCGTGTCTGCACCGGCCCTTGGAAAGAGCACCGTATCTAAGCCCCACGCCTCCACCCCATTCCCTTTATCCCCGTAACCCTACCTAACCTTTTGTGAACGCTAAGGGCAATTTAGAATGGCCAATCCACCTAACTTGCACATCTTTGGAATGTGGGAGGAAACCAGAGCACCCAATTGTAGGGTGACACGGTGGCCCAGCGGTTAGCACTGCTGCATCACGGTGACGACGACCCGGCTTCGATCCCAGCCCTGTGTACTGTCTGTGTGGAGTTTGCACATTCTCCCTATATCTGTGTGGGTCCCACCCCCACAACCCCAAAGGTGTGAAGGGTAGGTGGATTGGCCACGTTAAATTGCCTCTTTATTGGAAAAAAAGTAATTGGGTACTCTAAAAAAAATTTTTTTTAAAAACTTTATCAATTGCACATGGGGGATATGTAGATGTGAAAATGGAAGTCTATCTTGAACAATAATTAATTATGAGAGGCACAGCAGGAAATAAGCCTAAAGACACAGTCCAAGTACTGACTGATGACGGGTTAGAGTCGTTAAAGTAATTCCACTTTGCAACTATATAATAATTATTATAATAATAATATATAATGCAGAAGATCCTACACGTTAGCTCCTGGATTTAAGATTCAATAAAATTAACTTTCAAGCATTGTCTTTTTCTTTTAAATTTAGGGTACCCAATCAATTTTTTCCAATTAAGGGACAATTTAGCGTGGCCAATCCACCTAGCCTGCACATCTTTTGGGTTGTGGGGACTAAACCCACGCAGATACGGGTAGAATGTGCAAACTTCACACGGACAGTGACCCAGAGCCGGGATCGAACCTGGGACCTCGGCGCTAACCCACTGCGCCGCCCTGCTGCCCCAAGCATTGTCAACCAGCGTCCAGAATCTATCAGCACACACATTAAGCTCCACAGAATACCTCTGTGCCACCCATACAGACAAAGTTTTTTGGGCAATCCTATCAGATGGATTCTTCAATTGCGTAGCTACCTGCCAATCTGCATTAGCAAGTGTCGGATTGCACAAAACATTCACGTCAATTAGACTAAAAAAAAACAAGGTGACTATCAGTCAGCGAATGGAGCCCCTAATTTTTTTTACATATCATGAATACGCTGAAGTTGAGAACAGAAGTGTTCACTTGCAGAAGATCTTAACCTTGGATGTGGATTATAATGGGGGGGGGGGGGGGGGCTGTAAGGGTTTTGAAATGCAACATGTCCTAAAATGAAAGCTAAATGTTGTGGGTTCTGGAAATCTGAAACCAAAACAAAAAATGCGGGAAAAACTCGCAGGTCTGGCAGCATCGATGGAGTGAGAAACAGTGTTAACATTTCGTGCCTGTATGCCTCTGTTCAGCAAACTACTTCTGAAGAATTGGTTTTAAAAAAAAAATTTTTTTTTTTTTTAAGTACCCAATTTCCCCCCCCCCCAATTAAGGGGCAATTTCACGTGGCCAATCCACCTACCCTGCACATCTTTGGGTTGTGGGGGTGAGATCCACACATTGTGATTTCTAGCTTGTTACTCATTACAAGCACCACACTGGAGCAACATGGTCTTCAATTTCACTGCCCATGTTTGGCAAACACAGCACTTCTCTTGCCGATCTCAGACTTGATTCAACTCCATGGACGCATGTCAGAATCTCTCGTCTCATCTCCTGAGGGATAATTCTATTTCCTTTGTACACATGCCATCTTGGGCTGCCAATTCATCTTGGCGTGCCCATATGCTCTTGTGACCACAGGTATGCTCTTGCAGCCCTTGGGAGAGTTCTGCCGTGTTGGTGGTTTTTGAACCAGCCGCTTGTCAGTCAGGTTTAATCTTTCAGCTGTGTTGGTGATTTCCAGATCATGTGGAGCTGCTGAAGCACATTGAATCTGGAAGATTTCACATTCTGTTGTAGCATCTTCAACCTACTTCACGGGGAGCGCCGCTCTCAACAGTGTGCCTGCGATGTACATCTGTTTTACTAGCTTGTATGTCACGCCCAGGTTAACATCTCTGTATATGAAGTAACATTCTTTGCAGACGCTTTGGAACAGATAAAAGCGGTTTGAAAAAATGCTTTGACGTGTTCACATCATCTTCACACCATCCCTAGTCGAATAGAAAGGCTGAGGCGGCAGTAAAAATCACCGAAGGAATCAACAAATCGAGCAAATTAGGGGCACCATTTTCTCACGTGTATACAGCGCAATCTTCGAGTGGAGAAACACACTGATGGAGGCACAGAAGCAGTGAACAAATCCAGGTTAAACAGCAGAAAGTCAAATTTCATTTTGACCACACTGCCTGACCATTGCCAGGGCTGAGCATTTGAGTACCAGTCAGGGTAAAAACTTTCAACGCTCTCAACAGGAGTCAATCCACGTGGAAACTCGAGACGTGCATAGAGAAATTGTCAGCTCAACCCTAAGCGGTAGGAATGAATGACCAAACATTCAAGCGCAACTGCAGGCATATACAGTAACTAGCGAAGATGTGCCCCGACTGCCGTCAGTCAGTCCAGCAAGGAAGGATCTCATGAGTTGTATTGAGGGACTATCAATCCTAGAGGTCCACGGATCCCCAACAATGCAAATAGAACAAAAGGTACCACGGCAACAGGGGGACAGCACAGTGGTTAGCACTGCTGTCACACTACACCCCCCCACCCCGAAGTTCATTTCCGGCCGTGGGTGACTGTCTGGAGTCTGCACATTCTCCCGATGTCTGCGTGGGTTTCCTCCGGGTGCTCCAGTTTCCTCCCACAGTCCAAAGATTGTGCAGGTTAGGTGGACTGGTGACGATCAATGCTTGGAGGTTACGGGAATAGGGCGGAGTGGCCGAGGTAGAATGCTCTTTCCGAGAGTCGGTGCAGACTCGATGGCTCAAATGGCCTCCTCCTGAATTGCGGGAATTCTATGGATTCTTCTATGGATTTTAGTACCATGGAAACGAAGCTCTCCAGGTAAGTGTCACCTGGATGAACAGCCAATGACAATGGCCACATATTCCATGAAGAGGACTGCGTGGTTTAAACTCTGTATTCAATGCAGGTTCAGAGACTAAATTGTACAACAAGTAGTAGCAAATGCACAAGAGCAGGGGTGTATAGTAGGTAAGCCACAGTTACACATGATTATGCATGCAAATAGTCTTCTGTTCCTTATGAAAAGGGGGATGTTTGGGTTTTGAAATGCAACCAGTGCTACATATCCTCTGTGGCTTACGTTGACCACTGCCATGAGGGAAACTCGAAGCTGCAATCTTACAATGAGTTAAATAAAGACCTACAATGAGAGAAAGCTCTGCAATCTTCAAACATGAAGCTGGCCGAGAGAGCTGCGAAGCCTGCATCTGGTCAAGCAAGTGGAATAATGTAGCAAAGTCGAAGTTGCAAATGCCAGAAACTGGAAATAAAAACAAAATGCTAGAACTACCCTGCAGATCTGGCAGCGTCTGTGAGGAGGGAAACAGAGTTAATGCCTCAGGTCGATAATTGTTCACCAGTACGGAGGACAGATCACAGATCGGAAACTCTAACTCTGTTTGTCTCTCGTGGCCAGGCCTGTAGTCACGTCGCAGGCAGTTTAAGGATGAACGGTGGGAGAAAATGAACTTGGGGCTCAATTTGAGGTTGCTTTCCTTGGAACAGAGAAAGTTGAGGGGTAACATGATTGAGGTATACAAAACTGTTGGGGGGGGGGGGGGGGGGCGGGTAGAGATAGAGACGACAGGATGAATGGGTTTCTCTTGGAAGAGAGTTAAAAATAAACAGGGGCTATATCTAGATTTAAGCTAAATGCAAGTCGTTCCTTTTGCCCTTCGCATACAGAAACCCAGAACAAAGGATTTGAGTTGTAGGATTTGAGCTTAGCAAATCCCGGGAAAACAATATCACAAAAAAATAAGTGCTGCGAGATGACCACAGAAAAATGTCAACTGAGCTACTTCAAAAAAGATGGAGTGTGTTGGAAAATGGAGGCATTAAGGGTTACCGGGAGAATCTAGAGAACTATCACTGCAACAAGGTAATTAACAAGACAAATGGAATATTGGCCTTAACCCCAAGGGGTTGGAGTAGGCAGTGCTGGAAGTTATGTTATTATTAATAAAGCTCTGCTCAGACACCTGGAGTAAGTGCATTCAGTTCTGGGAACCACACCTTAGGAAGGGTTTACCGTTCTTGGAAGGAATGCAATGCAGATTATTTATCAGAATGATATGACGAGTTCAATTATGAGGATGTTGCATAAACTACGACTTATTCTCCCTTGATGGAAGGGGGTGGTAAAATCGGAACATTTAAAATGATCATAAAGGGTAGATAGAGAGGTGGGCGGAGTTTCCCGGTGGGCGGGGCTGGTGCAGTCTGGGTGCCGGGAGCGGAGTTGCGGAGCTCCGCGTTTGGGTTTGGCTCCGGGGAGCCGGCTGTGATCCGGTTCAGGTCGGGCTGTGATCCGGTTGAGGTCGGGCTGTGATCCGGTTCTGGTCGGGCTGTGATCCGGTTCTGGTGGACGAGTCTGGAGAAAGGCTGTCCAGGAGTGGGGTCAGGAAGCACTTCTTCACACAAACAACAGTAGAAATCTGGAACTCTCTCTCCCCCCCCCAAACAGTCTCCTTTTCATGAGGAACAGAAGACCATTTACATGCATAATTATGTGTAACTGTGATTTACCCACTATACACCCACTGAGGTTGATAGATTACGGGTGCTAAGGGTTATGAACCCGAGGTGAGTGAGATGCAGTGAAAGCACAGTTCTGCCCTAATCTAACTGGGGAGTGCAAGAGACAGCAGGGCTGAATGGCCTCCTCCTGTACCTTCAAAAGGAAGCATTTAAAACAGGTGACCGAATAAGAAAAGATTTCCCATTTGCCCATCCCCTTCCACCAAGGAAAATGTGCCAATTTTGTGCAACAGCCTCAATTTGGGCAGCACGGTAGCACAGTGGTTAGCATTGTGGCTTCACAGCGCCCCAAGTTCGATTCCCCGCTGGGTCACTGTCTGTGCGGAGTCTGAACGTTCTCCTCGTGTGTGCGTGGGTTTCCTCCCACAGTCCAAAGATGTGCAGGTTAGGTGGATTGGCCATGATAAATTGCCCTTAGTGACCAAAAAGGTTAGGAGTGGTTGTTGGTTTATAGGGATAGGGTGGAAGTGAGGGCTTAAGTGGATCGGTGTAGGCTCGATGGGCCAAACGGCCTCCTTCTGCACTGCATGTTCTATGTAAATGTAATGCCTGATATCATTGCAGTAAATAATCTGCATTGCATTTCCTTCTATTGCCCCAAATGGCAAACACTGTTACTCACCCGATGACAGTGGGCAGACTCGGAAACGGGCCTGCATCTTTCAGGAATTGAACACCAGTGGGCGCGACAGCTTCCTTTTGTTCAGGCTCTGTGACACTTGGAACTAAATTCAACAAAGATAAAAACCAAGTTCAAAATAAATCACCTCTCAACTAAATACCCCTTCTTCCTGTCTCCAATGGAACAGTTTTAGATGGTTGCAATGTTAGAAAATGTTAGAAAATTTTTAAACCATGCTTAAGTCATAACAGTTGTCTATTTCATAGGTGCTTGCCTGCATCCAAGTGTAAAGAAAACCCAATTTGCACTTCATGCACAATCTGAACGGGCTGCCCCAGAGTGTGGCTGGCCTACACTGGCTCCCGATGTGGGAATAAATTCTCATCCACGTTTTCAAATCCCTCCGAGGCCTCAACCTTTCTTCCTGTTTCTTTAAACTCCACCAGCCGTACAACTCGCTGACATACCTGCAGTCCTCCAACTCTGGCCTCTTACACATCGTTCATTTTAATCACTCCACCGCAAATGCCAATGTCCTCACCTGCCCAGGCGCTAAGCTCTGGCAGTCTCTCCGAAACCCCTCTCGACCCCTTTACAACATTCCTTTATGTGGAGATGCCGGCGTTGGACTGGGGTGGGCACAGCAAGAAGTCTTATAACACCAGGTTAAAGTCCAACAGGTTGGTTTGGAATCACTAGCCTTCGGAGTGTAGCTCCTTCATCAGGTAATGAAGGTGCTGACTCACCCTGATGAAGGAGCTACGCTCCGGAAGTTAGTGATTCAAAACAAACCTGTTGGACTTTAACCTGGAGTTGTGACAGCATTCCTTTAAACCTATCTCTTTTGACCAAGTTTTTAATCATCCACTCTAGTCTTCTTGCATAACCGGATGTCAAAATTTGTCCAAATACACTCTTGGAAACACAGATATCTTGTTAGTTCAGGGAAGCTAAATGAACATAAGTTGCTGCGTGCTATGAGGAGGTTACAAATGAGAAGATTTTACAACTCGTGTTTCGTCTTTATGAACATTTCAACTGTCTAATAATAACCGAAGACCACTTGTGCGTTCCTGTAGCTTGGCGGTGTTGCTGTTGTTATGGCTTGGGAAAAGACGAAGCCTCAAGGAGTCACCCAAAGCACGAGTTCCATTAATTTTCAAATGGAATGGATAAATCCGAAAACAGAACATCAAGATTCAACGATGAGGCAAGTCTATTACGTGTCCCGCCCCCCCCCCCCCCCCCACTCAAAATCTCAGGACCCCATAACATTTCAGACAGGACAAACCCAATGAGTGAGAGACAGAACCAGAGGATCAGGTTGCCACGGGTAATGGGGTCATAGCTTGACATCCCCTTTCCTCCATCACCACGGACTGGTGTGAAGCTCATTGGGTGGGTGGGGGGATTATGTTGTACCGTTCACAAACTCAGGACACCCCGAAGCACTTTACAGCAAATCAGGTACATCTGACAGTGCAGCAATGTAGGAAACACAACAGCCAATTTGTGGACCGCCAGCTCCCACAAACAGCAACGCGGAAACGGCAAGTTAATTTTGTTTGTGTTTTGAAAAGTGATTTAGGTTTGGAATATCGGCCAGGGCCATGGATAATCCACTTCTCTTCTTCGGAATAGTGACCATGGGATCTTTTACATCCCCACGAGGGGTGGCAGACAGGACGTTGGTGGAATGCCTCATCCCAAATGACGACAGCTCTGGAGCACCACATCATGGATCACCAATCAGCTGTGCCCGCCCTCTCTCAGCCAGTTACGGTCAGTGATCTAGTTACCTGGTGCCTGACTGGTCATCTGTCTCCGGAATGCTGCTTGGGCAGCGGCTTGGGCAGCTGGAAGGCTGGTGGCCGGCTTCTCGGCAAGTGGTATTGCAGCTTTCACCATCTTACCCGTTGATTTTGGAACTGATGGAAATGGGCGGGTGGGTGGGTGGATGGGAGGGTGATGGGAAATAAAAAAAACATGTTTTGAGAAGCCATCTGTGTAATGCCATGAAATTCCCCACCAGCTCAACAATAACTTGCATTTATATAGCGCCTTTAATGTTGCCAAATGTCCCACGGTGCTCTACAAGAGTGTCATCAAACAGAATTTGCCACCAAGCCACAAAAGGAGATATCGGGACAAGTGACAAAGAGGCTAGGTTTTGGTGTCGAAAAGGAGCGAGAGAGAGAAAGGCCATCATGAAATAAATCAAGAGATGTGCAAGAGGCCAGAATTGGAGGAATGCCAAGATCTTGATAGTTTTAGGGCTGGGGGAGGGGCGAGGACACGGGACAGATTCAAACAGAGATCACAACCAGGAGTCAATGAGGTTCAGGAAATCAGGAGACTTCAGGGTGAACTGAAGATCATGGAGGGTGGAAGCTGGAAAGAACGCATTCGAGTAGCAAAGGCTGGCAGTAACGAGATGTGGGTTTACTGTCGCTAGCTTGTTCTTCCTGAATCAAATCAACCACGGTTTGGAGTCACCATTTTAAAACATTATAAAATGTAAAAGTTTGACTGTTGCAGGATGACTCTCTGGCTCTGTTTAACGTTTAAGGAAGCTGTCTATTCCATTTCAATTAGATGCAGTTGAGCATGATGGGGAGGAAGAGAAAGAATGAGTTGGTATTGATTGACGGCTCCTTGGCTGTAGTATCCTACCTCCCATTCCTACATCGTACAACCTTTCGATAAGATGTTCCAAAGCTTTTAAACAGTAGCAACTGAAGGTTGTTTTTCAGGTCCTTGGCAAGATGTTTGCCCTTCAATTCCAAGAGTTGAGGTTTCGTGTACAGCCCTAATAATTTAAACTATTTGAACCTCATCATTATGGTTTTGTCGAGTCGGAGACCTCTCCAAGATTCTGGAAAGGGGAAAAACACCATTGGGCATTCTACATTAAAGCTGGGTTGGCACCTTCAATATTGTCAGATAGTAAGAGTTGTAGATATTTTCCCTGGCTGGAGAGTCCAGGTGACATAGTTTCAGGATAAGGGGCTTAGGAATGAGACAAGAAAAAATGTCTTCACTTGAAGGGTTCGGAATCTTTGGCATCTTCTACCCCAGAGAGCTATGGATGCACAGTCAGGGAGTATGTCCAAGGTGGGAATTGACAATTTGGCACCTGGGGAAATCAAGTGATGTGGGGGGAAAAAAACAAAATGCTGAAAACACAAACTGACCAGACACGCTTCTGGAGGGAGAAAAACAAAATTAATGCTTCGGGTTAAACCTTTCATTCGAATACAGATGTTAATTTAATCCCAAGATAATCGATGAAGTATGAAATCAGACATACATACTTTTAGATAATAGATTTATTCGCAGAATGCAGCATTACACATGTCCACCTCTGACTTCCCACTGCCCCAGCAGTCTTTCCCTATACTCTTTTGAGCGTATCAATTAAACAAATTGTCTGTTTGGGTTTCCTCCCGGTGCTCCGGTTTCCTCCCACAAGTCCCGAAAGACGTGCTTGTTAGGTCAATTGGACACTTTGAATTGGGAGCTTGATGTGTGAAAATTGGTTGCTGCGTTTCCTATATTTCAGTAACTAAAGCTTCAAAACTACATTAACTGGCTGTAAAAGGCTTTAAAACACCCGAAGGTGATGAAAAGTGCTACCATCAAGCCAAGCCTGACACTTGGGCAAACTATAACGAGTGGGGGATGGGAGGGTAACAATTATATACAAGTAATAGTGAGGGAAGCCACATAGTTCTAACTAAACACGTCACAGGCACAACAACCCAGGAATGCCCTTTCTTGGTGAATGGGTTGGTTGCAAAATCAGTGGCTCGTCACACTCGACAGCAGCACAATCTACCCTACATTCAACAAACATCAACGGCACCATTTTTACAAACAGGATAAAAATTGCGCTAGAGTTTCAACTTTAGCACAAATGATATTTCACATCTAAAAGTGTAAATTCATAAAATCAGTGCACGACATTCCATCTTGCAATTGAGGAGAAGACCTCATCGCACGGTCTTGAAGAGAAGGGGAGTTCTCCCTGGGCAATATTCATCCCGCAAGCCACTGCACAAACTGGATTATAATAATAATAATAATCTGGTCATTCATCCCACTGCTGTTTGTGGAAAATTGCTGCGTTCAAACTCGCTGCCCCATTTCAGTACACGCAACAGTAGCTACATTACAACCCTTGGCTCTGAAGGACATTCGGCAGCGGTGCAAGTTGTTTCTTGCTACAGTACCTTGGCCAGAGGTTTTACTTCACTCTTACCTGTGGTGGGAGTGGGAACTCCAGCAGGCTGAGGTTTGCCATAGGGTGTTGACTGCGCGGTGATCAGCGCTGGTGGAAACGAGGGCAGCCTGGAGACGGGAACATGTTTGAACGCCGGCTCCTGTTCCTCGGTCTGAAGACCTTCATGATCCAGGCGCAGTGAAACAGAGGTATGGCTCGTCTCATCCAACTCTCCAAAGCATTTTGGTGATATAAACGCTGACCTGGTCAGGTTAGCTGCAGGGCAAGAATACATGGCATGGCACAGGTTACCTCCCCGAGAACAAAATAGCAGGGAATTCTTTCGTTAACGGACAGCACAGACTTTTTGTTTTTGTTTTTAAGTACGGCCCTCACTATTTAACAGTGTTTCTTTTTATAAATTTAGAGTACCCAATTCATTTTTCCAATTAAGGGGCAATTTAGTGTGGCCAATCCACCTAGCCTGCATATCTTTGGGTTGTGGGGGTGAAACCCACGCAGACACGGGGAGAATGTGCAAACTCCACACGGACAGTGACCCAGAGCCGGGATCGAGCCTGGGACCTCGGCGCCGCGAGACTGCAGTGCTAACCACTGCACCACCATGCTGCCCTCTATTTAACAGTGTTAAAAGCTATGGGTTGTACAATGTGGGCACAGTAAGACGTCCTACAGTACCAGGTTAAAGTCCAACAGGTTTACTTGGAATCACGAGCTTTCAGAGCACTGCTCCTTCATCAGATGCGTGATTCCAGGTGATTCCACTCACCTGATGAAGGAGATATGCTCCGAAAGTTAATGATTTGAAACAAACCTGTTGGATTTTAACCTGGTGTTGTAAGATTTCTTACTGTGCCCACCCCAGTCCAACGCCAGCATCTCCACATCATGGTTATACAATGTGGGCAGAGCTATTACTGTACAACAAGAATATTCCTTCTGCATAGTTGCCCAGTTGTTTCCTGCTACATTTTGCAGCTTTAACTGCAGCCAGCGTTAAACACAAACTGTAGCCCCACACCACAAGAGGGGGATTTGAAGATATTACAGGAGACAAAGAGTAACTGAACATGCTATTGAGGAAGTAGAAATGTCTCTGCCCAAAATGATGAGAGCGCTCAAGTTAATCTACATGGTTAAAAGTTGCAATTTGTTGGTCAACATAAGTCGATTGAAATGTGCAGGTAGGAGCTGTAATTTGAGTTTCCCGCTTACGGTACTCAGTGTCAGCACAAAATTCTCTGCAGCTCCAGTGACCCATCAGGTCCAAGTGAGCCTGTATCCACTCCCCTTACCCGGCTACAATTAAAGTTTGTGACCACACACCAAACGTGGCCATTTCGCGGAGGGGATTTACTGGTTACCTGGCGCAGTGGATCTCACAGGCGGAGTCTGTCTTTTTGAAAGGAAGTTCCGTAGCTGAGATTGTTTCACTGGAGATAGTTTACCTAAAGATCAGAAAAGGGCAATGAGGAAAAATACATTACTCTCGATCAAGTCAATCCAGCAGCATGTGGTACATGCAGCAACGTAGCAATGTCAAGGGGCTGGTTTTGCACAGGGCTAAATAGCTGGCTTTTAAAGCAGACCAAGGCAGGCCAGCAGCGCGGGGTTCAATGAGGGATGGGCAGCGACTCTCCAGAAGGAGCAGTTCTTAAATACTCCATCAGGACACATCACAGTGAACAGCTGAACATGGCCCGATGATGTCCCAATGTCATGACAGTTTCCAGCAGGTTGGTTGAATTCCCACCATGCACTGGGAAGGATTGCACTATCTCAACTTCTGTGGAAGCTGAAATCGGCCAGCTAGCACGGGAATCATCCGAACTGTGTATGCAATGAGACACCAAGTCAAACCATGCTCAGCCCCGACTCTCGAGTCGACAAAGGGAAGTAGGCTGAGTATTTGCGGCAACCTGCGCAGATAAACCCATTACTTTAAAAGTTAAACGCAAACAGTTGGCCCTTTGCCCGTGAACAAATCAGACCTGATCCAGCGGTGACTTACTTGGGGTGGTTGGAGTCACCGCCTGCGGAGCTCCATCCAGGGTGGATTTCACCAGAACATTGCGAAGCATCTCCAGCTCGGTATCCCAGCTAAAGAAAGATACACCAGGACATAAATTGAAGGCATGGATTCGTAAATGGGGCAGTGGGGTTAGTTGGGATTGTTTCGGAACTTATTGGCCCCAAGAGGCGTCCCTTCTAGGCTTATAACCTGGATATGGCCAGCTCTTTATCAGAGGCTCCATCTTTGCGGTCACCGTTACAACATCTCAATACCGCTGGCTAAGATTTGTCTGAATTTGCAAGATTGTTCAGCTCCCTTCACTCGTGGGGAGTCTCAGGTGTCCAGCGTTTAACAAAGATCAAACTGAGCACATTAACTGGGCAACGAAGCGAGCTTCATCCGAAGGTCAAAATTCATCTAACTTAACATCCGCAAGAGCTGGGACTGAGCCAAGACACCAACACTTTCCTCTGAGTCAGCACTGCAATTACAAAAATAACCTGAACTCCATCTCCTGCTCTGATTCAATTTGTTTAATTACCCAAGGACATGAAGGAATCTGCAGAAGACAAACGGCTAGCATTTACACAATTTTTGTAGGGGGCTAATAAAAGTGGTACTTTTAAACACACAGCAGCTCGCATACAGAATCAGGTCAACGTCTGACAAGACTGCTCAACTAATACTGCAACGCAAGTAAAAATAATATGTTCCAGCTTTTAGTTCAAGGTGAGGAGCTTTACCCTTCATCCGACACGACATGCTTCACCTGGTCAGCAAGTTTCAGAATAGTTTACATGGGCACAGGCCACTCGCTGGTGGAAATGCCTACGGTGGCAACGAGGAACTACTATAATAGAAACAAAAAAATGCCGAATAAACGCAGCAGACGTGACTTTTATCCAAGGGGAGCGAGAATGGAGTTAAGATTGGGAGAAATGAGTTGTGTGTGGCAGAACAGGCTGATAGGATGGGTCTATCAGGGCAATCCAGTTTGTGGATTTGGAGGAACCATGAGGTGGAAGCTGTGGTGGGAAGATCTCTGGAGGAGACGAGGCCAGTGACAGTCCTGCGCACAATGGTTTGATGTTCGGTGGTGGGTTCATGGTCCACGGAGAGGTAGGAGGAAGTATCTGAGAGTTGGCGCTCAGCCTCGGTGAGGTAAAGGTCAGTACGCCAGACAACAACAACACCTTCGTCGGCAGGTTTGACAAAGTCAAGGTTGGGCTTGAGAGAAAGGAGTGCAGCAAGTTCAGAAGGAGACAGGTTGGAGTGGGCGAGAAGGGCAGAGAAATTGGCTGACGTCGCGCCAACCGTTCTGAATGAGAAGATAAAGAGGAGGTTAGGAGGCCGGAGGGAGGATCCAGGAAGAGGGAGAAGACTGGAGGCGGGTGAAAGGATCCATTGAACGGGGGAAGGACTCCTGCCCAAAGAAGCGAGCAGGAAGGCGGCGGCAACAGAAGAAGAGTTCAGCATCGTGCCGAGCCCAGAATTCATTGGAGATGAAAGGGGAAGAGTGGGGTCAGAGGGACGGGAAGGTGTGGAGCGTTCCAGGTGGCCGTTGGTGTCACTAAGTTGTTGGAGCTTGCATGCCTGAACCTCTGAACGGAAGTGAGAAAGCTTCTTGTCAAGGCATCGAAGAATGAAATGGCAGTGGGAACAAGGATAGCTTTGAGAGAGGGCGAGTCTGTCCTGCTGGAGAGAGAGGTCAAACATGCACAAACGGCAGCATGTCACTGAGTGTGGAGGTGTATGGCTCAGAGATACCTGCATTTCAGATTGACAGAATCCACAGTGTTTTGCTTTTAGAAGAGAAGCAGCTCACGTCAACCACGTCCAACCAGATAACACAAACCTCAAGTGGTCAAGTTATTAAAGGACTTGCATTTGCAAAGTACCATTCACACCTCAGGATGTTTCAAGCGCTTTACGGTCAATTTTGAATTGTAGCTACGTGTTGCACACAGCAAGCTTCAGGAACAGCAATAGGGCATTAAGCATGTGGTTTAGTTACGTTGGCTGACAGATAAATATTGGTTGGGGGGCATGTAACTAACAGTGCCGTCGGCCTTCGGTACTGGTACAGGGAGTGCCAACTTAGATTTTATACTCGTGTCTCTGGAGTGAGACATCAGTCCACAATCTTCTCAGTGCAAGTTGAGTGCAGTAGCCTGTTGGACCCCAGCTGACACTTAACGAAATACGAAGAATCTTACACCCTAGCACAGTGGGCTAAACAGCTGGTTTGTAATGCAGATCAAGGCAGCAGCGCGGGTTCAATTCCCCTATCGGCCTCCCCGAACAGGCGCCGGAATGTGGCGACTAAGGGCTTTTCACAGAAACTTCATTGAAGCCTACCTGTGAGAATAAGCGATTATTATTATTATATTATTACACTAATGTCCTTGAAGTGAGGTTTAAAACCTACCACTGATCACTCTGCAGACATCTGTCACTGGGTACGCACCACTTGGAGGTCTGATTATAAATACGGAGATTCTGCAGGCTGTTTATCAGTTCATTAATCTTCTTATCTTGCTGGGTAATGATCTCATGGTGACTTGCCAAAGCGTTAAACAACACTTCCCTCTCTGGTAGAACCAAGTGTCTGGAATGAAATAGTGGGAGCTTTAAAGCTAAATTAAAGCAAAGATGAAACTCTCAGTTCCGCCTCACTGGACAGATATGTGAAAGCTAACATCACCATAGCATATACTTGTGCAGCAGACCACGAATGGACCACACGTGGCTTACTGTTCCACTTTCCTCATTATAAAAGGATATAGGAGCACCAGCAAGTGTGCAAAAGAAGATTTACACAGACGTTACTGGAACTGCGAGATCATAAACAACAGGAAGGACTGAACAGGCAGGGGCTGTTTCATCTGGAAAAGGCTGATGGCAACCTTGTAAGAGGTCTTAAAGGTTATGGAAGGGCTTGATGGGCTAGACGTAGAGGTGATTTTTCCACCTGCTGCGGAGACGAGAACTAGGGGCCATAAATACGTGATAATTACTAATAAAGCTAATCGGGAATTCAGGAGAAATATCTTTATTCAGAGAATGGGGAGCCCACTGCCACAGGGAGCAGTTGGGATAAGTGGCATCGCATCATTTATGGGGATATTTACAGAAGGAGCAAGGAATTGAAGGATATATTAATAGGGTTAGAACGCTGGAAGGAGTCAAGTGTGGAGCGTAAACACCAACACCGACCATATGAGCCAAATGACCTGTTTTTGCACTTTCGATTCTATGCAGCGACAAACAAACCAAATACTTCGCAGGCCCTCCAATGGCCAAGTGCAAACCTGCACCAAAAGTAAAAGTCCAAGGGATCTGCACGGTTAGATTACAGATTTGGTGGTGGTGGTAGGCGGCAGTGCTGATGGTATGTTAACTATAAATTGTTAAGATACACAGATGAAGGACATTGTTTACTTAAGTACCAAGAGCATTTATAAAGAAAGACTGCTGGGACACAGCAGGTAGTGGATAGGAAGACATATGTAATGCTTCATTCTATAAATAAACTGATCAAGAAATTGATTAGAATCTAGTTTCATACTTCACCAATTGGCTTGGGATCAAATTAATATGCAGGACTGTTCCATGATTGGTTAAAGAAATGAATGGTCAGATATTGGTCTAGATTCGCCAATGGAGGGAGGGGTTATTCCCCATCCTTCACCCCCACGATGTTCAAAATACTGAAATCAATAGGAAAATACAGGGACTAGTGCACAGACAGGACGTAGTGATCAGCCAACAGGAGCTTGGGGGTAATCCCTACATCGCTCCTGAATCACTTGTCTCTATATTGTGCTTTCCACGACTTCCAGAGATCCCAAAGTGCTTTCCAACAAATAAGGTCCTAGTGGAGTCACTCTTGTAATATGGGGAAATGAGGCAGCTAATTTGCGCACTGCAAGCTTCCCCCAAACAACAATCCTGTTCTTCTTCAAAATGGAGACCATGAGAATATTTAACATCCACCATAAGAGGTGGCAGAAGGATCTTGATTTAACGTCTCATGGGAAAGATCACAATTCTGGCAGTGCAGTACTCCCGCAAGCTCAGATTTCAGTGCTCGAGACTCTGGAGTGCAAACTTGAACTCACAATTTGGAGACAGGCAAGGGGGTCAAGAGTTATTGGGGAGGGGGGGGGGGGGGGGAAACAGGAAAGTGCAGCCGAGACCTCAGCCATGACCTGACTGAATGGTGTTGCAGGCTCACAGGCCGTAGCCTCCTCCTGCGTTCTGACGATTAACTGCGTATTCTAGAGCAAAGTACATTTCCAAGCTCAGCACTGAGAGCCACTCACTTGTGCTTCTTGTTCTTTTCCTGGTATTGCTCCCATTCTATATCCAGCACATCATTTACATCCCGTACTGCAAACTTCACATACTGATGTAGTTGTCGAATTTCCTGCAAAGCAAAAAAAGATTCCCCTTGAAAAAAGAATGTGCATTGGAGAATGTAAAAGAGCTGACAACTGCACAACTTTGACAAATTACCGGGCCCTCTCCATAGTTTGGAACGGATGCCAAGGCCTTGAGAGGCATTAGAAGTGATTTATCAGGATCTACGGTATCGGTTCAAATATGCCGATAGATTGGAGAAACCAGGACTGTTCTCCTTAGAGCAAGGAAGATTAAGGGGAGATTGAATCAAATAATATAATAATAATCCTTATTATTGTCAGAAGTAGGCTTACATTAACAATGCGATGAAGTTACTGTGAAAATCCCCTAGTCGCCACATTCTGTCGCCTGTTGGGGTACACAGAGGGAGAATTCAGAATGTCCAATTCACCTAACAAGCACGTCTTTCGGGATTTGTGGGAGGAAACCGGAGCACCCGGAGGAAACCCACGCAGACACGGGGAGAATGTGCAGACTCCGCACAGACAGTGACCCAAGCCGGGAATCGAACCCGGGACCCTGGCGCTGCGAAGCCACAGTGCTACACACTGTGCTGCTGTTGCAGGATCATGAGGATAAAGCCAGGCAAGTGACTAAACTTCACAGCATTAAGAGCGGGGACAGGCATGACAGGCCAAGTTGTCTGCTTCTGTGCTGTAGGATTCTTTTTACAAAGCTTGTCGGTTAAAAGATCACCAAGAAAGGCAATCAAAGCAGGGATTCATTTCTGGAGAGGTAGATTTGAAAAGCAGAGATTATATGATTATATGCTAAATTTATACATAACCTTGTTGGAGAACACAGAATATCGTGCACTGTTCTGGTCTTCATATTGTTGTGAACAGTTTTGGCTCCCTTATCCAAAGAAATATATCCTGGAAATGGAGGTAGTTCTGAGAAGGTTTACTAGGTTGATCCGGGAAAGTAGGGATTTTCCTGAGGGGAGGTTGAGTAGGTTGGGTCTGTACTTATTGGAGTTAAGAGGAATTGAGAGGTGACCTTATTGATACATATATAATTCTCAGGGGGGCTTGGCAGGGTCGCTGAGAGGTCGTTTCGCCTTGTGGGAAATTCTAGGACCAGAGGACATGTCAGAGTACGGTCTAAAGGATTTGAGAGAGAGATGATCTCTCAGAGGGCAGTGAATCTGTGGAATTCTTCACCGCAAAGAGCTGTAGAGTCTGGGTTGTCAAGGATGTTCAAGGCGGAGATTAACAGATTTTTAATCAGTCAGAGAATCGAGGGTTACAGGGAAAGGCGGGGAAGTGGAGTTGAGGATTATCATTTCAGATTAGTCACAATCTCATTGAATGTTGCAGCAGACTCAATGGGCCGAATGGCCTACTTCTCCTCCTACATCTTATGGTTTTATTATAAAAAGGATATGGATGCATTGCCAAAGGTGCAAAAAGGGATTTGCAAGGGTACCAGACCCCAGATTATACCCATCAGAAGAGAGTGAAGAGGCTGGAGGCGCTTTTCTTTAGAAAAGAGAAGATTAAGGGCTGACCTGATAAGAGCTAATGAGATGTGTTTGATTGGGTCATCATAGGGATGATATTCCCATTTGCGGGGGAGACGAAAACCACAGGCGATAAATATACGATGAGCATGGTAGCACAGTGGTTAGCACAGTTCTTCGGTGCTCCAGGGTCCCAGGTTCAATTCTCGGATTGGGTCTGTGTGGAGTTTGCACTTTCTCCCCGAGTCTGCATGGGTTTCCTCCGGGTGCTCCGGTTTCCTCCCACAGCCCAAAGATGTGCAGGTTAGGTGGATTGGCCATGCTAAATTGCCCTTAGTGTCCAAAAAAACAAAGGTTGGGTTGGGTGGAATGGGGTTACTGAGGATACGGTGGAGGAGTGGGCTTAAGTCGGGTGCTCTTTCCAGGGGCCGGTGCAGACTCGATGGGCTGAATGGCCTCCTTCTGCACTGAAAATTCTATGATTCTATGAATAAATCCAACAGAGAATTCAGAAGAAACGTCTTCAACCCAGAGAGAATGTGGAACTCACTGCAAAAAGTAACCGAGCTGGATAGCATCGATGCATTTAAGGGGAAGCTAGTTAAATACAGTTAAACAGAAAAAGGAGCGAGGTTTGTGCATCAGCTGGGTTGAATGGCCTGTTCCCATGCAGTATATTAGAATTAGAATTAGAACAGTACAGCACAGAACAGGCCCTTCGGCCCTCGATGCTGTGCCGAGCAATGATCACCCTACCCAAGCCCACGTATCCACCCTAGACCAGTAACCCAACAACCCCCATTAACCTTATTTTTTAGGACACTATGGGCAATTTAGCCTGGCCAATCCACCTAACGCGCACATCTTTGGACTGTGGGAGGAAACCGGAGCACCCGGAGGAAACCCACGCACACACGGGGAGGACGTGCAGACTCCACACAGACAGTGACCCAGCCGGGAATCGAACCTGGGACCCTGGAGCTGTGAAGCATTGATGCTAACCACCATGCTACCGTGCTGCCCAATGTATATTCTATACATTATTTACTCAATTTTCAGTGCGCCCAGACCCTAATTTACCCCTCCAGCATATTATTTTAAAAAATAATAAATTTAGAGTATTCAATTCTTTTTCTTTTCCAATTAAGGGGCAATTTAGCGTAGCCAATCAACCAACCCCTGCACATCTTTGGGTTGTGGGATGAGACCCACGCAAACACAGGGAGAATGTGCAAACTCTACAGAACAGTGACCCGGGACCAGGGTCGAACCTTGGTCCACAGCGCCGCGAGGCAGCAGCGTTAACCACTGTGCCGCCCTTACAGCATCTTATTAAACCTCTGCAGGAACAATGTTCATTCTCTGCCTCGCTCTCGCACTGATCTATGTCCGTGTCCTATTGGGACGTTCCAACACAAGCTCGAGGAATAACATCTCGCCTTTCAACAAGACACTTTGCTGCCTTTAAGACGCAGCACTGAGTTCAACAATTCCAGGCCATAATCTCAGCCTAATTTTGTTTCCTTGTCCCCGCATCTTTTGGTTTTTATCTTGGTTTTCTGCTGTTACGCTTACCTGAGGCTAATAGTACAAACAGGCAACACACCTTCAGTTGTGCTTCGCTCTTTGGGTCAAGGGGTTTTCTACGCAGCAGCTGAAGATAATTCTGATCCAGGCTTCGGTTGTTATGCGTACTTGCATCTTCCACAACAGCAAATCCTTCCAGCATCACAGTTTTAAGAATGCCAATTTCCTCATGCAGGGTCTAGCAGGATGGGGTGGAAATAGAGGAAGCAAAAATATCAAACATCAGCATAAAAACCACTGCCAAGAGAATCCTTCTCACAAAGAGACATATTTACATCCAAGTATCCTCTAATGGTGTTCCTCAATGATTAAATAATTTTAATAGAATTACTCTACCACACCGGCCATTCTGAAGGAGGATCTCATACACGGACCCGAGTGCTGGTTGGTCCCAAAGCCAGAATCCTGATTTCCCATTTCCGGCAGGCACAGTATTTTGTTCAAAGCCATTACGGTAACTGCACTTCAATGAGGTGTAAAGGTCTTAACCAACTTCCCAGGATAGCTGCCAAAATGTATACAGTGGGAGAGATCTTCCGGCTGTTCACCTCACCGGGATCTTCCTGTCCTGTCATCCCTGCGGCGTGGTCCGGATTCAATGGGAATCCCATCAACAGCGGCGGGAACAGAAGACCCCACCACCAGCCAATTGTGGGCCAGCTCCCACTGCCGAGAAACACACTGTAGCGAGGCCATAGACTCTCGCCCACTGGGTGAGGAGCCCATTTCTTTTTTTTTTTAGAAAATATTTTATTGAGGCATTTATAGTTTTAACATTTTTAACATTCTAAACAGAGAGATCCAACACGCGCAACAATCCAACAATAGCACCCCCAAACTCCCTTCATCCCTAAACCCTAACTACCCATACCTTAGATTCCCAGCCCTGATTCGTCACTTCCATGCTCCCCCCCCCCCCCCACCCCAATCCCCCACCTCCCCGTGCTGACGGTCAATTTTCCTTGAAGAAGTCGATTGACGGCTGCCACCTCCGAGCGAACCCCTGTATTGAACCCCTTAAGGCAAACTTAATTTTCTCTAGCCTCGGAAACCCTGCCATGTGACTGACCCACACCCCCGACTCTGGAGGCTCCGAGTCCCTCCATCCCAGCAAAATCCGTCTCCGGCCACCAGGGAGGCAAAGGCCAAAACATCGGCCTCTCTCCCTTCCTGGGCTCCCGCATCTTCCGACACTCCAATATTGCCATCTCTGGACTCGGAATCACCCTCCCTTCCAGGACCATTGACGTGACATCTGAGAATCCCTGCCAAAATCCCCTCAGCTTCGGACACGCCCAAAACATATGTACATGACTCGCAGGACTTCCCCCACACCGCCCACACCTGTCCTCCAAATAGCTACTCATCCGGGGCCACGGTCATATGAGCTCTGTGGGCCACCTTGAACTGAATCAGGCTAAACCTGGCACACAACGAGGATGCATTGACTCTCCTCAGGTCCTTCTCCCACAGCCCGACTTCCAACTCCTGAGGAGGCCATTTCTAAGGTGATGAAACATAGACACTGTTACTTACCCGGACAGATAGCTGCCCAACAGGTTTTGGGGGGAGGGGGGGGGGGGGGGGGATGATACAATATAATATGTTGATGGGGTTATTCTTCCCCACCGATTGCCTATGCTCACAAGCTGAAGTGACCGTAGTCCTCCAGCTCCTCCTTTTGTTGATGAATGACCCCTCTGAACGTGGCTCGCCACTTGCCTCAGTTAGCTCCTTGACCTCCAGCAGGAAGCTATGCAGTGACTGGGCATCATACCGCAGGTGGGACATCTCCTTGGCACTGCCCACCTCAAAGTTAGAACGGGCCGTGCGACTCTTCAAATCGTCAAGTTCCTTCTGAAAGAGAGCAATCTGTGCAAAACGCACGGCGTGTTAGCGTCCGAGAGGAAGCACTTCCCAAACAAATACACTGATGATAAGCTGTCCATTGCCCAGGGCAACCCAAAGAAGTGCCATCATTGGCACATTTTCCAAACTTCAGCTGCCTCGGCCTAATACTCTGGAATTCCCTACCCAGACTCCTCCCTTCCTCCTTTAAAATCATCTCTTTCACGAAGCTTTTGGTCACTTGTAACCCAAGCTCTTTGGGATGTTTCAATACTTGTTGCAGCTGCTGTATAAATATAAGTTGCTGTAATACAAGATCCCACAAACAATGTGATAATGAGTGACCGGTTTCACCGATGTTGGTTCAGGGATAAAAAATAGCCAGGACACTGGACAGCTCCTCCTAGCTCCTCTTCAAACACTTCCATGGGATCATCTCTACCAATCTGATCAGGCAGCCAGATTACACTGTCCAGGTGGGTGGAAAGAGTTTGCAATACTGGGATTGGACACAAAGCGAATAACAATAATAATACAAGGTGTCAGTTCAGTGGCTGACAATGACATTGCACAAGAGATTTATGGGATCAAATCCTATTCCAGAGACATGCGCACATGGCACAAGTTGACAATACGTTATAATACCGAGGGAGCGCCACACCACCGGGGGGCTAAGCATAGTATTGAGAAGAGGGCTGCACTATTAAGAGGCGCGTTCTATCTGTTAACCCAATGTCCAAATTGTTATCTCAGAAGTATATGAAAGCTCCCACAGCATCATTCTGAACAGCAGCGTTGACACAGGTGTTACTTTTGGTATTGTTGTGATGATCCTGATGAGTGCAAAATGAAAAGCTTCGACAGGAAATGCCTTTTTTTCATCGAAACTAACAAAATGTATTTCGACCGCACTTTTAACAAGGTAAAACATCCCAAAGTGCTTCACAAGGGGCAATGAACAAAAATCTAACATGGAACCACACAAGCAGACATCAGGATAGATGACCAAAAGCATGGGACGGGATTCTCCGGCCGCGTCCGTCCGGTGACCAGAGAATCCCGCCCGAGATCAATGGATTTTTCCATTGTCAGCGTCCTGTCCGTGGTGTTCTTGCGACAGGCGGGGCGGGAGAATCCAGCCCGTGGTCTCAAAGTTAGATTTTACAGAGTGTCTTAACGGAGGAGCATGAGGTGGAAGGGTTTAGGAACGGAATTGCACAAAGGCCCAGGCAGCTGACGGCAAATCTTCCAATGGCAGAGCGACAAAACTCAGGGACGTGCAAGAGTCAGAATTTCTTTTTTTTTTTTTAATTTAGAGTACCCAATTATTATTTCTCCAATTAAGGGGCAATTTAGCGTGACCAATCCACCTAACCTGCACATCCTTGGGTTGTGGGGGTGAAATCAGGCAGACACGGGGAGAATGTGCAAACTCCACACGGCACTGACCCAGGGCCGGGATTCAAACCCGGGTCCTCAGCGCCGCAGTCCCAGTGCTAACCACTGCGCCACGTGCCGCCCGCAAGGGTCAGAATTGAAGGAATGAAGGGATCTCGGGGGATTGCAGGACCGAGGGAGGTTACAGTGATAGGGAGGTTCGAGACCATGCAGAGGTTAAAAAACAAGGATGAGAATTTTTAAAATTTGAGGTGTTGTCAAACCAGAAGCCAATGCAGGTTAACGACTCTAGGGCAGGTAAATGGCTCTCTGTGAGAGTTAGGTGCAAAGCTTCATGTTCAAACAGCAGAGTTGCTGCACCGACTATGCAGTTGAGTTTCCTCGTCCATCTTCTCAGCTGAGGAACACCGGGGTCACAGGGTCCAGTAAAGCTGGGCAGCTGACAGAGGAGGAAAACTAGAAGAGGATCGACACTGAAGCATTAAGTGATCAGTTCCCATTGAAGGGCGGGTTTCGGCAGATATTTCACATTCTCCGCTCTTACCTCCTCCATGATTCCCACCATGACAGGGTCTAAAGTCGGATACTGTTGCAGTTGTTTCTCCAAATCAGACACCGACAGTTCCAAAGAGGCGGAGCTCTGAAGAGAAATGACAACGCGGTGTGTACCAGAATCCACGACAAAATATCCATGCTCATAACAAACTGGTGGTTAATGTTATGTTAAATACATTGTTACAGGTAAGAATAAATAGGTCATGGGTTTCAATACATTTAAGTTTCTCGAGCACATATAAAAGGTGACTTCTGCCGCTGTACCATGGCTATGCTCAAGGCTGTGTCCCCCTGGGGAGGGAACACGCCGTTACCCTTCAGGCCTTCCATGGCCGGTGGGCATCGCGGAGGCTGGGCATCGTCACCACCAGGAATAATATTTTACTTTAATTAGTTAAGTTTCCTTTGACATCCTGTTTGTTACAGTGCCCCATCAATATAAAGAGTGACTGCTGGAACACTGGGCAGGTTAGGAGGTAGCAGGCGGAGATGTGCAACGTTGCACTCTGTGAACAAGAGACGTCCCACAGAAAGCCAGATCTTTGTGGTCTTACCTCCCACTAATGAGCAGAATGCCAATGAACGACCAAGAAAAGGAATTGTGCCCGATTCACACTTCACCATCAGACTTGTGATCGATTTCACAGCTGGAGGCACTGGATCTTTGCTGTGGCAATCAGAGCAAAACAGGAACAGGGCTTGGAACAACTTTCCAAATTGGCGGGCAGGAAAGGGCAGGCGGGCAGCAGTGGTTAGCACTGCTGCCTCACAGCAGCCAAGGACCCATGCTCGATCCCTGTGGGGTTTGCACATTCTCCCCGTGTCTGCGTGGGTCTCGCCCCCGCAACCCAAAAAGATGCGCAGGGTAGGTGGATTGGCCACGCTAATCTGCCCCTTAATTGGAAAAAAAGAATTGGATACTCTAAATTAATTTTTAAGGAAAGGAAAGGACTGGCAAGCCAGTCCCACAATTCTGACGGCCGATGCATCAGGATCTGACACGGCCTCCTCCTGATCACCCCCTCGCTGGCATTCTGCTCAGTAGCGGGAGGTTAGACCGCAAAGATCAAGCAGAGAGCTGGCTTGCTGTGGGACTTCTCTAGATTGGCGGCACTAAAGAAATCTCAGGCTCCTCCCAACTTTGGAAGTGGCCAGTTGAGTCGGTCGAATGGAGCCAGCAGAAAACGCCTGCCCCTTTGCTTCAATCTGCTGAGCGATCCTCATGTAAAGCGATTCTGTATCCTGATGACTTGAGCTACCGAAACTCTTACCTGGGTAGGGCAAATACTGGAAACAGGAAAGGTTGCAGAAGCGCCCAATAAACTTCGAGTCGTGGCTACGTGAAGAAAGAAAGAAAATTAACAGCTCAATAGTTTTCTGAATTTTCTTCCATTTCCCTCTCCACCCCCACCCCATCACAGATAACTCACTGAAATTCCCTTCTTCATTGTCAAGTAGGTATCAGACAGATTGAACTCGAGAAGGCAGTCGAGAAATAAAATGCACAAAGTGAACGGTTCAGTTGTCGCGACAATAGACCATTTACCCCGCCAGGTTTGTCTTCAGTTTCCTGATGCCAGAGTGGGAGTGAGGGGTGTGTGTGTGTGGCAGAGACAGGGCTGGGGGATGCTGCAACACTAGACGGAGATGGGGCTGCAGGGAGAGACGGGACACAGAGGAGACCGCAGACGGGTACAGTGGGTATGATGCCGGTAGAGGTGTGACATAGGCATATGGGAAAGGAGGAGAGGAACATTGCAGGGAAGAATATACATTTGCACTTTCAATATCTAGCAGCTGGCTGAATAAAATAGTATTTTCAGTTGCAGAACCTTGGTGTGCGCTGCGTACTTCTCCAGAGGAGGCTTGCTGTTGTGCTTCTCCGGGTGACTCAGTCCCACTGGGTGATGTGGTTCCCAATTCCAGAAACCTGCAAAGGAGAGCAACAGCTGGCAATAAAAAAAATAACACCCAAATAGCCAGACTAGTAATCAGAACCACTAAATATCAAAGCACAGAACCCAAATAGGCCATTCAGCCCATCAAAACCACACTTTCTGCAAACATGTGGGGGCCTCTCCTCCAGGAAATTTGCCCGACTCGTTTAAGCACCAACGGTATGTGAGAATTCTGAAATAGTAACGGCGGGCCCGGCCCAATCCAGAGACAAGCAGAATGAACATTTCACATTGATCAGGTGGCTCACAGTTCACAACTCTGCAATGCAAAGGTAGCAATATCGTGCACCCAACACAACTTGCAAATTTGAGAGCACAAGCTGAAAGCCAAAAGCTTTCAATGATACCTGCCACCAAGTACCAGAGCCGCTGCCCCACGGGGGAATATTGAAGGTAAATGAGTGATGGAATTGAGCTGTTTGAACTGGTTAAAGGAACTGAAGGGTAGAAGGAGAGCAATTGGCGGCAGCGGTTAGCACTGCTGCCTCATAGCGCCAGGGATCCGGGTTTAACTCCAGCCTCGAGTGACGGTCTGTGTGGAGTTTGCATGTTCTCCCCGTGGGTTTCTCTGGTTGCCTCCCACAGTCCCAAAGATGTTAGGTGGGGTTACGGGGATAGGGCTGCGCCTCGATGGGGTGCTCTATCAGAGGGTCGGTGCAGACTTGATGGGCTGAATTTGTTTTTTATAGACATAGAACAGACAGTGCAGAAGGAGGCCATTCGGCCCATCGAGTCTGTAGTGACCCACTTAGGCCCTCACTTCCACCCTATTCCCCTAACCCAATAACCCTTCCTGACCTTTTTGGACACTAAGGGCAATTTATCATGGCCAATCCACCCAACCTGCACGTCTTTGGACTTGTGGGAGGAAACCGGAGCACCCGGAGGAAACTCGCGCAGACACGGGGAGAACGCGCTGTGTAGCCACAGTGCTAACCACTATGCTGTCTCCCTGAATGGCCTCCGTCTGCACTGTCGGGATTCTATGGATTCTTCAACAGAATTATTTCCTCTGATACAGCAGGCCAGAAGAAACATAACCTTAAAATCAGAGCTAGGCTGTTCAGGGATGATGTCAGGAAGCAAGCAATCGCAGAGGATAGCAGAAATTTGGAGCCATCTCCCCACCTCAAATAACTACCGTTTTAGGGGATTTCACAACAATGGGCGCCGTGCAAAAAAACAAAAACAAGAATGAGACCAGAATCAAGAGGTTTTAACTATCAGCAATGGCTCAACAGACTCTCTCTGGAAGAGGGAAGGCTGAGGGATTACCTTATAGAGGTTTAAGCAATGAAAGGGTTAGATAGGGCAGATGTTGAGATGTTTCCAAGTATTGGGAGAAAAGTAGCTAATAAATCCAAAAGGGAATTCGTTTACGCAGAGAAACTGGAACCGTATGGAATAATTGAGGAATGGCACAGATACCTTTGCGAGAAAGCTGGACAAACACAGGAGTGGTCTGATCAAAGGGCATCAAATCTCAAAACATTAACTGTTTCTCTCTCCGTAGATGCTGTCAGACTGACTGAACATTTCCAGAAGTTCAGTTTTTTTATTTCAGATTTTCAGCATTCTGTTTTAATACTCTCACTTCTCTTTCAGGAATGATGCTCACCTGGAGAAAGGTCTGCTTTCTCTCCGTCAGACTTTCTGTCCCTCTTCTAACTTTTTTTTTTAAAAAAGGATATCTTATTCCAAACATACACAACATCAACACAGTCCATCAGCAGGTAACCGTTTGCACAATTTTTCCCCTTTTGATCCCCCTCGCCCCAACGACGAAAGCTCCTCAAATAGAAGTCATGAACAAACCTCACTGCACCTCTTCTGACCCCCTCAACTCGAACTTAATCTTCTCCAGCCGTAGAAAGTCCTACAAGCCCCCCCCCCCCCCCCCCCCCCCCACGAGCCCAGGCTGCCACCCTCGGCTCCAACCTCCAATTTAACAGGATCCTTCGCCGGGCAATTGGAGGCGAAGGTCACAACATCGGCCCCCTTCCCCTCCACAGCTCCAGCTCCTCCGAAATCCCAAAGATTGGAATAATTCATTAGGTTCGGGAGCGCCAACCCCATCCTCCCAACCTTTCTGTCTCTGCCTTTATAGCAGCGCCCTCTTCACCCTCGGCACCTTTCCCACCCAAATCAACTCTGTAATCAGTGCCTTAGGGAGAAAGATCGGGAGGGTCTGAAAGACAAGACGTCTTGGCAGCACGTTCATTTTTACCACCTACACTCTCCCTGCCAACGTCAAGCGTCCCAGCTCTCAAGATCCCTTAATTTCCTCCACTAACGTTGTCAAGTTCCGCCTGTGCATCGTGGCTCACTCATGTGTCACCCAAGTCCCTCTTCTAACTTAACCAAGATCAAGTTTGATCAGGACAGCAGCGATTCAAGGTGGCACGATCACCTTCACAAGAGAAATTCAGGATGGACAATAGCCGCTAGTCTAACCAGTAACTCGACACAATACTGAATGAATTAACCAAAAATCTACCAAAACACAGTCTCATAGCCACGTCTCCGTTCTGGTGAACGGTCACGGACCTGAAACGGTAACACTGTTTCCTTCTCTAAAGACGCTATCAGTCCTGCTGAGCGTTTCCAACATTTATTTACAGGGAGAGATGTAGAGGGAGGGCCCTCGGAGCATATACACCGGCATGCGCGAGCAGGTCTAAATGTTTGTTTCTGTGCTGTGCAGTTTGATGCAATTGCACGAGACTGACGGTAATGGATCAAACAGGACTTACCTGACGAGTTTGGGTGCGCGGAACTTCAGTACCGGCAAGCCACTCCCGAATGCACTGTCGCTCGAGGAGCTTGAGTCCAGGTTCTCGGCTCTCGTATCATGAGCTGGGAAACCTTTAAAAGAATCGGCCTGTGTCCGTGGGTGGTGGGATAAAGAAGGCAGGATCACTGGCAAAATAGACGAGCGGAATGAAGGGGGAGGGTGCACAACCACTGCAGTGCTCTCTGGCGACGCTGTTGCAGCGCGTGATGGCACCAACATTGAGGGAGCAGGTATCGATGCCTGAACTGCAGGAGAAGGCCAAAGGTTAGCGATAAGCTCCTTAACATAACTATAAAATTACACTTTGTCCATGAAAAGCGGCAATTATATAAAAATCAAACGTAACATCAGAATTTCTCCAACAGGAGTACATGCAAAAAAAAACATTTGCTTCGTTAGTCAACTGATTTAGTAGAATCCTAGAGCAGAGAAAGAGGCCATTCGGCCCATGCTGGCTCACTGAAAGAGTTATCCAGTCAGCCTCACTCCCTGTCCTTGTTCAAGCCTTCATTGAGTTTGCACTTAGAGAATCATAGAATCTACAGTGCAGAAGGAGGCCATTCAGCCCATTGAGTCTGCACTGGAGCTTGGAAAGCCAACCCTACCCAAGCCCACACCTCTACCCTATCCCCGTAACTCACCCCAACCTTTTTGGACACTTCAGGGCAATTTAGCATGGCCAAGCCACCTAACCTGCACATTTTTTGACTGTGGGAGGAAACCGGAGCACCCGGAGGAAACCCACGCAGACACGGGGAGAACATGCAGACTCCGCACAGACAGTGACCCAAGCCGGGAATCGAACCTGGGACCCTGGAGCTGTGAAGCAACAGTGCTAACCACTGTGCTACCATGCTGCCCTACTTACACTGAATTGGTTTACACTGTCCTTTCCTGCGGCCCCGGCAGACATCACTCCCTCCATAGTGCACCGGGAATGGTAACTTGGGATGAGGGGAACAAATCTCTGGAATGGGATTCAAACCCATTAGAGGCAGAGGTGGAAACAACATCGATAACAGCTTTGAAAAGGGATAACCACCCAGTGAACAGTTCTTTCAGAGAGTCAGCACAGCTGAAAATGGGCCACATAGTCCTCTTCCGCGTTTCGCAGGCTATGTATTGCCATTGCTATATGCAGGTGTAACCTATACCTGGTTTGGGCTCTCTCTCCCCTTGAAGATGTGGGCAATGTGGAGCATGTAGCCCTGACTTCAGCCCAGGAATCGAGTTAAGCATATAGAATGGACAAAGAAGTCCATCTGTCGAGAGCAACATCAAGATGGGACAAGGAGGGTAGGTTTTCTCACTCCCTGCTAAAAAGAACAACATTTAAGAATGATTAAATAAAACATACACACAATGACTTGAAGATTTTTACTCAGCAAAGAGTTGTTTCAATTCTATGTTGACTTAATTCTGAATGAAAGTAAACTGATGCCATGATGCATCAAATGTGTATCAAATACACACGACAAGGATTCTCGGCTTGTGTGTGAACATGATGTGGAGATGCCGGCGATGGACTGGGGTGAGGACAGTAAGAAGTCTTACAACACCAGGTTAAAGCCCAACAGGTTTGTTTCAAATCACTAGCTTTTGGAGCACAGCTCCTTCCTCAGGTGAATGAAGAGGTAGGTTCCAGAAACATATATATCGACAAAGTCAAAGATAATTAAGTCTTTACAGATCCAGAGATAGGGGTAACCCCAGGTTAAAGGGTTGTGAATTGTCTCCAGCCAGGACATTTGGTAGAATTTCACAAGTCCGGGCCAGATGGTGGGGGGTGAATGTAATGCAACTTGCGTGTGAAGGCGGTGATTTCCTTCCCAATGCTTGAAGGGTGTTAAATCTAAATACTTTCATACTCATTGCCCTTCACATACAACAACTGGCATGTATATTATGGCTTTAACAATTGAAAACATCCCAAGCCAATTAGCAGCAGCATTATAAAGCAAAATTAGACAGCGAGCCAGACAAGGCAGTGCTAGAGCAGGTGCCACATGTCAAGTCAAAGAGGTCAATTTTAAGAAGCACCGTCGAGGCTGAAAGTGAAGTAAAGAAACAGAGGGATATACAGAGCGAATTCCAGAGCTTCGGACCTCAATAGCTGAAGGCAAGTGACGGGATTCTCCGACCCCCCTCGCCGGGGGCCGGCGTCAATCCCGCCCCCGTCGTCTCCCGAAGTCTCCGGCACCAGAGATTCGGCAGGGGCGGAAATCGCACCGCGCCTGTCGGCAGGCCCCCCCGGCCCGGTGATTCTCCGGCCAAAGTCATGCCGGTCCCGCCGGCGTGAATCAAACCACCTACCTTACCGGCGGCACGGGCGGGCGCGGGGCGATCTGGCCCCCGGGGGTGCCCTCACGGTGGCCTGGCCCGCGATCGGGGCCCACCGATCGGCGGGCGCACTCTTTTCCTTCAGCCTTCGCCATAGTCTTCACGATGGTGGAGGCGGAAGTGACCCCCTCTGCTGCGCATGCACAGGGACGACGTCAGCAGCCACTGACGCTCCGGCGCATGCATGGACTTCCGCCGGCCGGCCAAGTCCCTTCGGCCCCGGCTGGCGTGGCGTCAAAGGCCGTTCCCGCCGGCCGGCGGGGCGCGAACCACTCCGGTGCAGGCCTAGCCCCTCAAGGTTAGGGCTTGGCTCCTAAAGGTGCGGAGACGGCCGCACCTTTGGGGCGGCCCGACGCCGGAGTGGTTCACGCCACTCCATCCCGCCGGGACCCCCCGCCCCGCCGGGTAGGGGAGAATCCCGCCCATGATCTCCAAAGATGGAACAATTAAAATCGGAGCTTCTCAAAGGGCCCTTGAGAACCTCCGATTTTAATTGTTCCATCTTTGGAGATCAGATGACCCCGGAGGGCTGTGGAGTGGAGGAGGTTACACACGGTAGCCAAGTGGTTAGCACTGTTGCTTCACAGCTCCAGGGTACCGGGTTCAATTCATTGCTTGCATCATTTTTGTGCGGCGTCTGCACGTTCTCCCCGTGTCTGCGTGGGTTTCCTCCGGGTGCTCTGGTTTCCTCCCACAAGTCCCGAAAGATGTGCTTGTTAGGTGAATTGGGCATTCTGAATTCTCCCTCTGTGTACCCGAACAGGCGCCGGAATGTGGCGACTAGGGGATTTTCAAAGTAACTTCATTGCCGTGTTAATGTAAGCCTACTTGTGACACTAATAATAAAGGGAGGGACGAGGTTTTGAGGCATTGACATACAAGCGATAAAGTGAAAATCATAACACTTATTTCCTAATGACAACTTTTCACACGTTTGCGCTGCACTATTCCCATCGCTGACAAGGAGGATAAACATATACATTTCCAATAGCAGCTCAATTCTAAATGTGATATATTTTTTTTAATTTAGAGTACGCAATTATTTTTTCCAATTAAGGGGTAGTTTAGCGTGGCCAATCCACCCACCCCACACATCTTTGGGTTGTGGGGGTGAAACCCACGCAGACACGGGGAGAATGTGCAAACTCCACACAGACAGTGACCCAGAGCCAGGATCGAACCCGGGTCCTTAGCGCTGTAGAATTCTTACTGTGATATAAAAACAAGAACAAATCACTTCAAAATTGGACACTTAATTCTCTCTCCACACCTTAATCCACACCTTAATGGGTGTAGAGTTCGAGTAAAGCCTCTGGGTTTAAGGTTGGGGGGCAACCTTAAACCCAGAGGCTTTACTCGAACTCTACACCCATAGTGCAGCACCAAAATAAATTATCTACTTAGCAGGAACAGAAAGTATTTATGAATCTCAGACCATTCTGTAGCGGAGTTCATTTTGGGATAACAGCCAAGTAGACAACTTGCCAATGCAAGGTTGTAGTTTGGCAAAACATGAGCTACATCCTCCCGTTGCAAACAGTACTGTGCAGGAATCCACTACAGCATGAAATACTGCAGCTCCTCTCTAACCTGCACCAAGTGCATCGGCCATTGTCACCTCCCATTGTCACCCCCAAACTACCCTCGATGCTCCAGCACAACGTTCTGTGCTGAAGGAAGGCAGCACCCTCTGAGGCACTGCCTTCCAGGGGAAATGTTAAACCCAGGCCTCACACGCCTTCTCGGGTTGGAGGTGAAAGATCCCATGGCCTGTTTAGAAGGGAAGCAGAGATGTTTCCCCGGTGCGCCCTGCCAACAGGTGGGGTTGAAGGCAGATAATCACAAATGGATAAGTTATCCCAAACATCGATTTAGAAATCCAGAGTGAAACACTCACCCAGGGTGACTGGCAGCTGGTTGGTGAGGTCGATGCCAACACCAATTGGCATGGTATCATCACTGTTCTCCGTCACAGGAAATTCTGCTCGAGCTGCATCCTCCAGAAGCCAAAGTTCCCAGCCGACCTGAACGAGAAGCAAAGAATGTTCTGACACTTGCATTGAATTTACAGCATAGGAACAGCCCAGCCCAACACCACCATGACATTACGTTCCACATTATGAGCATCCTCCGACTCCATCTAATCTCCAACAGCATGACATGGTTCCTTTTCCCCTGTATTGATAAAGCCTCCCGTCAACAACATTGATGCCATTTGGCTCAACCTCCCCGTTTTCCAGCGAGTTCCATATTCTCGCCACTCTGGCTAAAGACGTTTCTCCTTCATTTCCATGCTAGCGTTGGCAGCACGGTAGCACAGTGGGTAGCACTGTTGCTTCACGGCTCCAGGGTCCCGGGTTCGATTCCCGGCTTGGATCACTGTTTGTGTTGAGTTGGAGTCTGCACGTTCTCCGTGTCTGTGGGGGTTTCCTCCGGGTGCTCCGGTTTCCTCCCACAAGTCCCGAAAGACGTGCTGTTAGGTAATTTGGACATTGAATTCTCCCTCTGTGTATCTGAACAGGCGGCGTAATATAGCAACTAGGAGATTTTCGCAGTAAATTCATTACATTGTTAATGTAAGCCTACTTGTGACAATAAAGATTGCGACGCTTCCTCAAAATCCCCTCCTCCGGGACATCCGCATACCTCCTGTCCACCCTTACTATTTCTTCCACCAGCCTCTCCCTCTCCCTGTGCCCCCGAATGGATATCAGCTCCCCTCTAACCACTGCCTTCAGCGCTTCCCAAACCACCCCAACTTGCATACCTCCGTTATCGCTGGCTTCCAAATACCCCTCTATACCCCTACGGACCCGCCCACATACTTCCTCCTCTGCCAGAAGCCCCACATCTAACCTCCACAGCGGGCGCTGATCCGTCCCCTCCCCCAGCTCCAGGTCCACCGAATGCGGAGCATGGTCATGGACTATCGCCCAATACTCCGCCCCCACCACCCAGGCCCGTTCCCCACGGTGGCAGACCCCCCCCCCCACCTTCCCCTTTACCATCCGTTCCCCTACGGCCCCTCCAGCAGCAACCCGCTACCCCCCACTCCCCCTCCAGGCTAGGGCCCCCTTGGCTGTGTAACCCCTACCATTGTACTTCTGTAAGTACACCGTCTCCTGCTGACCCCGGCTGCTCCCGCCATCCCGACGACCCCCCCCCCCCACCCCCCCCCCCCCCCCCCCCCCTCCCGATGCAACACAACCACCATCCCCCCCTCCCAGTGCCGGCCCCGCCCACTACTCCTCCAGCGCAGGAAGAAAGCCCGCGCTTCCATCCCAAACCCCGCCCCCTCCCCCGACCCAACACGCGGGAAAAAGACGGGCACATGACCCAGCTGGACCGCGAACAGATCCCCAACCCTCCACCAGTGAAAAAACGAAAAAGCACCCAAATAAATAAATAACAGCCCCAAAAAGCAGAACAGCAAAAAGGCAACATCAAACACAGCCAATAAAATCGAAAGGTTACCAAGGAGGACAGAGCCTCCGGACTATGTACATCATTCCCCAGCCCCCCATTCCTCAGTTCGAGTCCAACGTCTCTGCCTGGACAAAGGCCCAGGCCTCCTCCGGAGAGTCAAAATAGAGCTGGCGATCCTTGTAAGTGACCCAGAGGCGAGCCGGCTGTAGCAGGCCAAACTTCACCCCCTTCCTGTGAAGCACTCCCTTCGCCAATTGAAACCAGCCCTTCTCTTCGCCACCTCCGCGCTCCAGTCCTGATAGATCCTGATCTCTGCATTCTCCCACTTGCTGCTCCTTTCCTTCTTCACCCATCTCAGCACGCACTCACGGTCAACGAAGCAGTGAAAGCGGACCAGCACCGCCCTAGGCGGCTCGTTCGGCCTGGGCTTCCTCAACAGCATTCGATGGGCCCCCTCCAGCTCCCAGGGTCCTTGGAACGACCCCGCGTCCATTAACGAGTTCAGCATCACAACCACGTAGGCCCCCAAATCCAAACCTTCCAGCCCCTCCGGGAGGCCCAGAATCCACAGGTTCTTCCGACGGGAGCGGTTCTCCATCTCCTCCATCCCTGCCAACCATTTCTTGTGAAGCGCCTCGTGCGACTCCACCTTCACTGCCAGGCCCAGGAGTTCGTCCTCGCTCTCCGAGGCCTTTTGCCGTAGCTCTCGGATCTCTGCACCCTGAGCCGTCTGAGTCGCCAGGAGCTTGTCCAGCGAGGCCTTAAACGGTTCCAGGATCTCAGCCTTCAGCTCTCTGAAGCAGCAATGGAGCAGCTCCTGCTGCTCCTGCGCCCACTGCTGCCGGTTCCCCGCCCGCCGCCATCTTGTTTTTCCTGCCTCACACCTTTCTCTGCTCCAAAGCCGATTTTTTGACCGCACCACTCCTAGTCCAGTCCATCCACCGGCAGATAAGCGCAGTGGATGTGTTCCCACCCGGGGAAAAGTCTAACCAGCACCGCTGTGGGCCCTTAAAACCGCCCAAAAGACTAAAAATAGCGGGAGCTACCGAACGTGCGGCTTAGCTCCACATCACCGCAACCGGAAGTCCCGATTAAAATTATTTTTGTAGGATTTATTAGTGACTATCGCACATTAATGGCACCTTGCATTGCTTTTCCCCCAACCAGTCAAGTCTTTTCATAAAGTTAAAGATCTCTTGCACGCCATCAGCCTTTTCGTTTATTTTTTTGTGTACAAATTTAGAGCACCCAATTAATTTTTTCCAATGAAGGGGCAATTTAGCATGGCCAATTCACCAGCCCTGCACATCTTCTGGGTTGTGGGAGTGAAACCCATGCAAACACGGGGAGAATGTGCAAACTCCACACAGTGACCCAGAGCCGGGTCGAACCTGGGACCTCGGCGCCGTGAGGCAGCTGTGCTAACCGCTGCACCATGGTGCTGCCCTCGCCTTTTCGTTTCTAAAACAAAAACAGAGCCCCAAGCCCGATAAATTGTGACCCACCGGCTCTGCTATCATCCTTGCACCTTCTCCAGTGCCTCTCCATCCTTCCTGTAAAAGGGAAGGCTGTCCACACAGTAGGATTTAAAAAGAGCAGGAACCGGACCTGCGAGGAGCATCTCTACTCCGGCACCGAGCGGAGTTTGCAAAACAATCCAGGACGGGTGGCACATGAAAATGCTACGTTAAGTGGCTGGCAGGTAACTGCTAATTTGTATTACTCAAATCCAAATTACTTTCACATCAAAGGTTAAAAAGGAGAAATATTTTACAGATTAATAAAACTGAACACCGGCTGGAAACGTTTTTTAAAATAATTACATAAAATGGAGAGGCAGGGCCAGGCGATGTGCTTTACCTGCATGTTGTGGGAGCTGGTGGACCCCATTGTGAGTCCCAGTGCACGCATATGTAGCAAGTTGGTTGCTATGGGGCAGCACGGTGGCACAGTGGTTAGCATTGCTGCCTACGGCGCTGAGGACCCGGGTTCGAATCCCGGCTCTGGGTCACTGTCCGTATGGAGTTTGCACATTCTCCCCGTGTCTGCGTGGGTTTCGTCCCCACAACCCAATAGGTGGATAGGTGGATTGGCCACGCTAAATCGCCCCTTAATTGAAAAAGGTAATTGGGTACTCTAAATCTTTTTTTAAAAGTTGGTTGCTCGAGGAACTTCGGGTGAGTTAATGAGCTGGAGTCTGAGCTTCAGACGCTGCGACACATCAGTGAGGGGGAGAGTTACCTAGATGTTGTGTTTCAGGAGGCAGTCACACTCCTCAGCCTTGAAATCAACCAGTGGTCAGGGACAAGAGGGCGCGACTATGAGTGAGGCAGGGAGAGGGATTCAAGAGTTAAGGCTGCAGGAGTCTTGGCTCTGGTCCAACAGGTTTGAGATTCTTGTTGCCTGTGTGGGAAAGAGCAGGGACTGTGGGGAGGATGAGCAAACCACCCACAGTACCGAGGTACATGCAGCCAATAAAGTGGGGGGGAAGAGAAGAGAAATATATTCGTAATTGGGGATAGTAATTGGACCCGGCTCCGTTAAGTTGAACTTTATACGCCTGGTGGGCAGATCTATCGACGTCAGAAGACTTCCCCTATCGTTGGCAGGTCGGGTGCAGGCGGTTAAGATGCAGAGGTGTTTATTTTTATTTCAGTGCTTGCTTACCAGTCTTTTTACCGAAATAGTTCTTTATGAGTGAATAGGTTGGTTTTGTCGTTTGTGGGGGCAGGTAAGGTGGCAAGGATTAGGAGAACGGCCCTTCAGAGCGGGCGAATCGGGAGGGATTTGACCCTTCCGAACCAGTTATACTATTATTGGGCGGCGAACGTGGAGAAGGCGCGGGTGTGGAGCAGGGAGACAAAGGCTTTGTGGGTGAGGATGGAGGCAGGCTCTTGCAGCGGGTCGGGGGTTGCGGACGTTGGCGCCGTTCCCATTTGCCCAAGGGAAGTGCTCGGGGAGTCCTGTGGTGGTGGCCACGCTAAAAATATGCAGGCAATTTCGGCAGCACTTCAGATTAGGGATAGGGTCGAAGTTGATGCCGATCTGATGGAACCATGGGTTTGAGCCAGAGAGGATAGATGAGAGGTTTCGGGGATAGGGGGGAAGCAACGGTTGATAGAGATAAAGGACTTGTTTTTGGAAGGGAGGTTTGCAAGTTTGGAGAAGTTGGAGGGAACAGTTTAGGGTCCCACGTAGGAAGGGTTTCAGGTATATGTAGGTATCTGTGGGATTTAGCAAAAAAGGTTTTTCCAGCCTTTCTGGTGACACCACCTCCTCATTGCTGGGGGGGGGTCATCTCGGCAATCTATGGGAGAATTCTGGAGGAGGTGAGGCATCCCTAGAGGGGGTGATGGCTAAATGAGACCTGGGGATGGCGTGTAGAAGGGGATGTGGTGTGAGGTGCTGCGGAGGGTGATTGCCTCAACCTCATGTGTATTGCTGGATCTGATGCAGCTAAAGGCAGAACACCTGAGTGCACCTGACGAGGTTAAGGATGAGCCAGCTGTTTGAGGGGGTGGAGGATATTTGAGAGTGGTGCGAGAGGGGCCCAGCCAATCATGTACTGATGTTCTGGTCCTGCCCGAAGTTGGGGGAATTTTAGAGGTAGTTCTTCAGCACCATGTTGGCGTTCTTGCACGTCGATTTCGAGCTCAGTCCCCTATGGGCCATATTCAGACTTGCAAACGGGAGGGGAGGCAGATGTTTTAGCCTTCCTGTTGTTGATCACTCGCAGGCGGGTTCTGAGGGGGTGGAGGTCAGCTTCTCCACCCTGTACCTCGGTGTGGCTGGGGGATTTGATTGAGTTCTTGCACTTAGATGGGGTTTGTTTATATTACATTTTGGGGAGCTGGTTGCTGTCAACTGCTAGGGGTGTGGGGGGAGGACGAGGTGGGGAGGGTTCAGGGGTTAGTGTTGGGTTTATTTTGTTTGGTAATGTTATGCGTGTTAAATGTAAAAATGTTAACATTTTAATAAAAAATACTTAACAAAAAGAAAGTAAAATGGGAATCGTATAATTAGAGTCATAGGCACTGTTCTGTGAGACCAGGATCGAGAATCACAAAGGTTGTGTTGCTGACCTAGTGCTAGGGTTTGGGAGATCTCATCTGGCCTGCAAAGGAACGTGGGGTGGAAGGGTAAAGATCAAATTTCTGTGGTCCATGTGGGTAGCAATGATACAGGGAGGGCAAGGTTAGAAATTCTGCAGAGCGGATGAGGGTAGCAAGGGGCCAAATTAAAAAGCAGAACCAAAAAAGGTAATAATCTCTGGATTGCTACCCGAGCCATGAGCTAATTGGCACAGGGTCAAGAAGATTAAAGAGGTAAATATGTGGCTCAAAGGTTGGTGTGGGAGAAATGGGTTTGAATTCATGGGACTAGGAAAAGAGGGAGTTGTTCCGTTGGGACAGGCTCCACCTGAATCATGTGTGGATCAGTATCTTGGCCAAACCACAGCAGAACTTAAGAACTAGGAGCTGGCAATTCAGCCTCTCGCCAGTCAATACGATCATGACTGGTCACCTCCCCGCCTCAACTCCACTTTCCTGCCCGTTCTCCATCAGCCCCACAACCCAAAGATGTGCAGGGTAGGTGGATTGGCCACGCTAAATTGCCCCTTAAATGGGGGGGGGGAGGGGGGGGAACAATTGGGCACTTTAAATTTTTTGTTTTAAATGCCTTTGGCGATCAGTGGTGTTACCTTGTCTGGTTGACGAGCAACAACGCTGACTTCAATGGATGCTGCTGAAGAGGCCAATAGCATATCCCTGTAAATGACAATAGCACAAATTGGATACAGCAGATAGTCAGCATCGCAAAACCAAATTCTAGACAGTCAGCCTCAAAACTTCATTGTCTTTTACTCTGTGAATGGTCTTGTACCCTCAGCATGAACTATTGCTTTAATTAACAACTGCGAGTTTAGACCACGTTCATTAATAGTACACAACACACACACAAGCAGTGAGCATATGCTAATGTTGTTGAATTTGTTAAACACAGCTCAGTAACTCGCTCGCAATGTAATTGCAGGTGAGATTAACACGACACCTTCGGTACATTCGCTGTGAATTTGTTTTTGATGAGGCAGACTGGATTATTCACAGGGCAAATGAAGTACAGATTAATCAAACTGGGAAACGGATTTCACACAAGAGTTGATCAATATTCTATTGGACATACGATTGGGTCCCATCCGGTACATGCCGCCTGGTCCATTGTTTAAAAAAATCCTCTGTTCACCTTTTGTGATCTCAAAATGCTTCACGGGTGCTTTGCCGCCAATGAACTATTTCCCTGTTGAAATGTATGAACTGTAGCAGCCAATTTACACACCCCAAACTCTCACAATGATATAATACCAGATGGACTGTTTTAGTGATGTTGATTGAGGGTTGAGCCAGGGAGAGCCCCCCAGTTCCTCCTCAATGCAATGCTTTGGGATATTTTACATTGCGTAGAGAGGGCAGCGATCTTTTTGGAAGAAAGCACCTCCAACTGTACAGAGCTTCCTTCGTACTGCGCCTGAAGTGGCAGGTTCAATTCCACACTTAGCCCAGAGGGGGGAGCCCAAACATCACAACCTTCTGGCTGTAAAATGAGTGCGTTACCCGCTGAAACACAGCTGTCTGGCAGCATTTGTGAATGAAAATCGTTTATTGCCACAAGTAGGCTTCAAATGAAGTTACTGTGAAAAGCACCTAGTCGCCACATTCCGGCGCCTGTGCAGGGAGGCTGGTACGGGAATTGAACCCGCGCTGCTGGCCCGGGTCTGCTTTACAAGCCAGCTATTTACCCTACTGTGCTAAACCAGCTCCTGTGGCGAGAGAAACAGAGTTAACATCGAGTCTATGTGTCTGCCCAGGTAATTATTCAATTCCCTTTTGAAACCTCCAATTGAATCGCCTTCCGCCACACTCTCAGCCAGTTCTTTCCTGACCCTGACCACTAACTTCGTGAAAAGATTTTCCTCATATTGTCTTTGGTTCTTTTGCCAATCATTTTAAATTGGTGACCTCTGGTTGCACTAATGGGAACAATTTCTCTCCATCTGCTCTTCCCAGGCACTTTATGATTTTGAAAACTTCTATTAAATCTCCTCTCAACCGTCTCGCCACCGAGGACAGGCCCAACTTCTCCAATCAATGTAAGTGAAGACCCACATCCCCGTAACCATTGCACCCATGTCAATGCCTTTCACTCCTTTCTGAGGTCGCGGGGAGGAGAGCAGGAGGTCACGGGGGGGGGTGAGTAGGACCCACGGGGGTCGTGGGTGGGGGGGTCGCCACCTAACCTGCACATCTTTGGGTTGTGGGGGGAGACCCACGCAGACATGGGGAGAATGTGCAAACTCCGCACGGAGAGTGGGCCCCGGGGTTGTGATCTAACCCGGGCCCTCGGTGCTGTGAGGCAGCAGTGCTAACCACTGCGCCACCCATCGAACCATTAGTTTGTAGAGTTTCATCACATCGTCCTTGTTTTCATAGGGCGGCACAGTAGCACGGTGGTTAGAACTTTTGCTTCACAGCGCCAGGGTCCAATTCCCGCTTGGGTCACTGTCTGCGCGGAGTCTGCACATTCTCCCCGTGTCTGCGTGGGTTTCCTCCAGGTGCCAAGGTTTCCTCACAAAATTCCCGAAAGATACGTTTGTTAGGTTAATTGGACATTTTGAATTCTCCCTCTGTGTACCCGAACAGGCGCCGGAATGTGGCGACTAGGGGATTTTCACAGTGTTAATGTAAACCTACTTGTGACAATAATAACATTATCATATTCTATTTATAAAGCCCAGGATTGAGTTTGTCTTTTTAGCTGCCTTCTCAACCTGCCCTTCCACCTTCAACAATTTGTGCACCCACACCCCCAGGTCCCCCTGTTCCTGCACTATCTCAGAACCGTACCATTTATTTAATGTGGTCTTTCGCCATTCTTCCTACCCAAGTGTATCAGTGCGCACTGCCACCCATTCAACCAGTCGGTGTTCTCTTGTAGTCTATCACTGTCGTGTTCACAGTTCCCAGATGATAATCAAGAGGCTGTTTAGCACACTGAGCTAAATCGCTGGCTTTAAAAGCAGACCCAGGCAGGCCAGCAGCGCGGGTTCGATTCCCGTACCAGCCTCCCCGAACAGGCGCCGGAATGTGGCGACTAGGGGCTTTTCACAGTAACTTCATTGAAGCCTACTCGTGACAATAAGCGAATTTCATTTCATTTCAGTGCCTGTACATGTGGATGTCAAGGGGTGAGAGTCAAGCTCCGTTGTTATGCTCCCAGTGAAAAAGGAAACTATTTAGGGACAAGTGAACTGCATGTATCCCAGGTTTATGGACAAATAATCTCAACAACAAGGTGCGATTTACACCCGGTTTTGCCGTTTAGTGAGCACGCTGTGAATGAAAGCTGTATTCTTAACGCACCAGTTCTCTATGTAGTGCAGGTAGTAATGGTGCTGTCTCTCCGTAGATACTCCAAAGCACAGGTCGTTAAAATTGAAGAACTGGTCCTCTCGCTTCTCATCCTTTTTCTGGAAGAAAAATGTCATTTGTTCTCCTATGGCAATATTTTCACACTGAACTGTATTCATGACGCTGCAAGATATTAACATTCAATTGCACGAGACATTTCAGGTTGACAATGGTGACACACAGTCAATTCTTCAAAGAAAAGTCACCGATAGATTAACATGCACACTCCTTGTTACACAGCCACCTCCACGGGGAATAGACTAATTGCAGCCTTAACCCTCACCGCCTCGGAAAACCTGGCCCGTTTCTCATTTCCCTGCGAACATTCTTCCAGGGTTTCCACAATGAACCAGGTGGTTAAAGAAAAAACAGGCCTGCGTTCATATAGCACCTTTCATGATCTTTCTCTACAGGAGCAGGTCGGACGCTAGTTTTGCGCATGTGCACCGATGATCGGGTACGCATGCGCAGTGCGGCCGAGTTTTTAAAAATCTGTTCCTGGCCATTTTGAAGGCCGCTCGTGGCATTATTAAAAGCCGGCTGCTGCGGCTGTTACGCGCGATCAGGAGCGCCGCGACGGACGACTCCGCGACACCCGCCCGTGACCTACCCGCGGGTCGCGCCCCCGAGTATGGCAGTGCCTGGTCTACAAGGTGTACTGCAGACACTCACCTAGGCTCCTCAGGTAGCACCTTCCAACCCCACGGCCACTACTACCTAACAAGACAAGGGCAGTAGATGCATCGGAAAATCAGCTCCCGCAGGTTCGCCTCCCAAGCCACTCACCGCCCTGACCAGAAACTATATCACTGTTCCAGCACTGTCATTGGGTCAAAATCCTGGAACTCACTTCCTACCAGCAATGTGGGATTGCAGCCGTTCAAGGCAGGAGCTCACCGCCAGCTTCTCAAGTGCAATTACGGATGGGCAACAAACGCTGACCAAGCCAACACTTCCCAGAAAATAATAAAGAAAAATATTCCAAGCTGCTTTAAACAACTTACAGCCAATTGCCATCCACAGTTTATTTAGTTTAGGATCAATCAGTGCTTTGGTATAAAGGACTATATCTTTTTTTAAACTAACATAGATTAAGGGGTGTGAAATGAATATAGAAATTGTTATATATTATATTTCCTATTTGTAGCAGTAACATTGTTGGAAACCCTGGTTTGAAATACATACAGACTGTGTCTACTGAAGCTGTCATTAAGAAGTCGTAAAAGAGGGGTCATCATCTATTCCAACTCTTTATTTGGAATATTGTTATGATTTAAGAGATTCCCTGGAGAGTTAATAATGTTGAGGGATTGTATTTAGTCCAAACTAAGCAGGTTGTGGAACTTAGTGGGATACAGGTGGTGTAATTAATGGGAGGTTCCAGGTCTGTCTGTAGTTTTGCAGTTCGCCATAAGGTTTGAGTCTGACAAGGCAGAAGGATTTTAAGTTGAACAGCAGTTTTGCCAAATGCTGTTAGGTTGGGAAATGTACTGTATCTGCACTTGAAAGGAAGTCTCTCCAAAGGTCTCTACACAGATAAGTAAGTAACCTATTTTGTTAACTTTATTGATAAGCAGCATTTGAACTGTATTGGCTCGCTAAGTTCAAGTTTTTCCCTTTAAGAACTGTTTAACTGAAAATTCTAAATGATAAATGCAAAGTGGGGCTGGTTTAGCACAGTGTGCTAAACAGCTGGCTTGTAATGCAGAACAATGCCAGCAGCGCGGGTTCAATTCCCGTGCCAGCCTCCCCAAAAAGGTGTCGGAATGTGGCGACTAGGGGCTTTTCACAGTAACTTCATTGAAGCCGACTTGTGACAATAAGTTATTATTATTATTATTATTATTATTAAGTGTGGGTCAGCCTGTATTTGCGTTAAATTCTCTGGAATGGGGCCTGAACCCACAGCCTCTGACGCTGCTAGATGGGCAAATAACATACATTCGCGCAGTGCAATTAACATTGTAAAACGTGTGAGGGCGTCATGTCAGAGGATTATACATGTAGGTTCGAGACTTTGCCAGAAAAAAGAAACAGAGCTTCCCAGCAGAGCCGACTTCCACATTGCTGGATGAGGTGCTGACGACAGGGGGACTGGAGAAGGGGGTAGTATCAGTGGTTTACGGGGCTATTTTGGAGGAGAAGGCGCCGCTAGAAGGGATCAAGGCAAAGTGGGGGGAAGAGTTGGGAGAGGGTATGGAGGAGGGGTTCTGGTGTGAGGTGCTCCGGAGGGTGAACGCCTCCACCTCGTGTGCGAGGTTGGGGCTGATACAGCTGAAGGTGGTGTATAGAGCACACGTTACAAGGGCGAGGATGAGCCGGCTCTTTGAGGGGCTTTGTATGTGTTAATGGTGACTCTGGGCGATTCCTGATTCCTCTTTGTCATTTGTTTATGTTAACATGTGGGCCAATGTCTGGGGTTTGGTGTGAGGATGGGATTGTTGTTATTGATATGGGGATTGACATTACATTCGTTACTGATTATTGCTGCGTGTAAATTTGGGAGAAAATGTGAAAAAGGAAAATAAAAAATTATATATATTTTTTAAATGTCAGAGGATGAGACACGTGACGTGTTGTGAAAATTCAAAGCACGTCCAAAGGCAGAGGGCTTACCGCCAGGGAAAGGATCACGAGCTCGGGTGGACTCTCCAGTGATCCGTCTGCAGCCACATAAACCACAGCGAAAACGTACGTACTGATCCAGCAGATATCCAACACTGTCAAAGGAAAAGACACAATCTTAGCATCAATCAAACACAGTACCAGCTGTAAACAAAATCCAACACTTGGAACGTCAAAACAGTCCAGATGCAGGAATGTCAATGTCCCGTTATGCAAGCCGGTTTAATTAAAAGCAACTGTTTTGTTTTTCAGTGAAAGTGCTATTTGAGGGCAGCACGGTGGCCTAGTGGTTAGCACTGCTGCCTACAGCGCTGAAGACCCGGGTTCAATCCCGGCTCTGGGTCACTGTCCGTGTGGAGTTTGCACATTCTCCCCGTATCTGTGTGGGTTTAGCCCCCACAACCCAAAGATGTGCAGGGAGGGTGGATTGGCCACGCTAAATTGCCCCTTAATTGGAATAAAAAAAGAATGCACTATTTGGAATGCCCAGATCCGAACTCAAGACTTCAGCTACGGGAGAGGGGCAATACCTCTGGCGGCACAAAATGCAAGCTGCCCTGGTACAGACGTGTGCGCACACAAGGTGACTAACTGCACGGTGCTGAGGACCCGGGTTCGATCCCTGCCCCGGGTCACTGTCCGTGGGGAGTTTGCACATTCTCCCCATGTCTGCGTGGGTTTCACCCCCACAATCTACAAAGATGTGTAGGGTAGGTGGATTGGCCATGCTAAATTGCCCCTTAATTGGAAAAAAAACTTGGCGAGCACTGGTGTCAGAACGCTCCCCCCCCCAAACCAATTCAGCCTTGACCTGTGAACTTTTCCCCAATTTGCACCATTCCGACAATGGCCGGAACGGGCTTCATGAAAGCGGTGACAAAGTCCTCCTGAAAGGCAGGTTTGTTCTTTTGTTTCTGCTGTTGGGAAATCAAAGCCACAACAAAAAGATTGAAAACTGAAAACTGTGGTAATCGGAACCCAGGAGGCCATTCGGCCCCTCGGGCCTGCTCCGCCATTCAATACCGATCGAGTCCTCGACTCCACCTTGCTGTCAGCCTACAAAAACACAGCAAGTCTCGTCCATCTGCCGAACTGAGCCTTAAATACATTCATTCGCCCGGACTCCACTACTCTCTGGGGGAGAAAATTCCACAGAACAATGCTAGCTCGTCAGAGAGAAAACAGAAGGTCCGAATCTCTTATCCTTAAACTGCGTCCCCTGGTTCCAGTCTCTGCCAGAATTGGAAACACCTTCTCTGTATCCACACTGTTAAAAGCCTCAAAACCTTCTACATTTCAATGTGGAAACCTCTCATCCTTCTGAGCTCCAGTGGATGGGCCCAACGTATTAAACTTTGGATAATGCCCCAATTTAAATCCCTGCAGGCTTTAATCTAATCACTACATGTCTTTAAACTGCCCATTATAAGGATTCAACCTGACAGAGCATGTTCTTCCACACCCAGTAACTCAGTCACTCTCCAGTTCAGTGATGCCCCATTTCATTGTTTACGGAGCTCAATGCAGCATCTTATGGGGCTGGTTTAGCTCAGTGGGCTAGACAGCTGGTTTGTGATGTCGGAACAAGGCCAGCAGCGCGGGTTCAATTCCCGTACCCGCTAAGAATTATCCCTCCGTGTACCCGAACAGGCGCCAGAATGTGGCGACTAGGGGATTTTCACAGTAACTTCATTGCAGTGTTAATGTAAGCCTACCTGGATGAGCACTTGACACGTCTTAACATTCAAGGCTACGGGGCCAAGTGCTGGCAAATGGGGTTGGTTAGGTAGGCAGGTCAGGTGTCAGTGCAGACTCGATGGGCCGAAGGGTCTCGTCTGCTCTGTGCAATTCTGTGATTGGTTATAGACACAGTTAGTGGGGTGCTGGTTTCAAATTTAAACGATAGAAGGTGAGGCCCAATTTCCCAGCCCTCTCATTCCTCGCCCCCCCCCCCCCCCCCCACTCCCCCTCCAGAGGGAATAATCCTCAATCCCACCCTCACTAAGGGGTGGATTGCCATTTGGCACGATCCTGGCACCGTGCCCATTGTAGAGGCCAGCTGGATAAGACAGACAGACATTCTTCGCTGGCATTCTGGAAATCAGACTCGGATCAAGGATATCGTGAGGACGTCCTGCCGAGTGAGTTGCTGCCTGAAACTGCCAGGCCCAGCCTGGTCATTAACCTGTCCTCACGTTAAGATCACTACAACTGGCCCAAGTTAGGAAGGAGGGGAAAACGTGCAGAAGGTATAAGAAGGTTCCCAATCCTAGCTGTATTCCAGTGTGCCTGCACACAGCTCCAATCGCTTACCCGAGTTGTGATGCAAACAACACCATAGCCACCAGTTTCAATCGATCCCACCAGGTTGTACATTGCACAAAGCCCAGCGACTCTTTTTTTTTAAGTGGTCTTGTTGGCCTGAGAATACGATTCCGAGGATGGTAGGAGCAGCACCCCATTTCGAGCCAGCTAGTTTGGCAATAAAGTTGTTTGTGGACTTGACCTTGTCTGCAGTTGTTTATAGATATTCCCGGGAGGTCAGTATCCTGTTTAAGGTCACTCTGAGGTAGTTTGGGAGTTGGGTGGTGCTTTAACTTGTAGCCATTCATTTGAATGTTAAACTGTTTATTGGTCTTTGCATTGTAACGGTGGACTAAGCTGGATACTGTTTTGGCAGCGTTTGGCTTGAGACGCCGTGCGTTGCAGTACGGGGGGGGCGGGCAAGTTCAGGAGGAGGCCAGTGTGCCAAACGGTGTCGTAGAAGCTAAGAAACTGCAAAAATGGTTCAACCCCTGTCTGCCACCAGAGGTCCCCAGAGTCTGCATTCTGTCACAATGCTGAGAGTCCGACACTGAATTAACAGCGACAGTATTTTGGAAACAAATGATGAAGGAAATGTAAACTAAACAGTAGTTTTAAAGTGACAATTTCCAGTGCCTGGAGTCTCACACATACATCCCTACCTTTAACCGGATTTTCCGAAGTGTAGAAAGGTGGAAATGGGATGACCTTCTTTTCTTGTAGAACCTACAGAAAAGAACTTGCAGCATGATCACGTTTAAAAGCTAAAACAAGAAACTCATGTTACAGCCTCTGAATTTAACAAGATCATAGCCGATCTTCCACTTCAACTGTACCTGCTCACAAAATTCCCACTGGCCTCTGTTCCCAAGCCATCGACCGAACCCCCCACACCCGTGTCCTCCTGTTATTCCACCCCGCGACCTCCACCTCGCCCCCGACCCCCCGCTCGCCCCCGTGACCTCCACCTCGCCCCTGCGACGACCTGCTCTCCCACCGACCCCCCCCGCTCGCCACCCTGCAAACCCCCGCTCGCCCTCCCGCTCGCCCCCCCGCGACCTCCCGCTCGCCCCCCCGCGGCCTCCCGCTCGCCCCCCCGCGGCCTCCCGCTCGCCCCCCCGCGGCCTCCCGCTCGCCCCCCCGCGGCCTCCCCCGCCACCTCCCGCTCACCCCCCCCGCCGCCTCCCGCTCGCCCCCCCGCCGCCTCCCGCTCGCCCCCCCGCGGCCTCCCGCTCGCCCCCCCGCGGCCTCCCGCTCGCCCCCCCGTGGCCTCCCCCGCCACCTCCCGCTCGCCCCCCCCGCCACCTCCCGCTCGCCCCCCGCCACCTCCCGCTCGCCCCCCCGCCACCTCCCGCCGCGCCCCCACCGCCACCCTCCCCGCTCTGCCGCCCCCCGGCCACCTCCCGCTCGCCGACACCCCCGACCGCCACCTCCCGCTCCCCGACCCCCGCCACCTCCCGCTCGCCCCCCCGCCACCTCCCGCCTCCGCACCCCCCCGCCACCTCCCGCTCGCCCCCCGCCACCTCCCCTCGCCCCCCCCCACCTCCCGCTCGCCCCCCCCGCCACCTCCCGCTCGCCCCCCCGCCACCTCCCGCTCGCCCCCCCGCCACCTCCCGCTCGCCCCCCCGCCACCTCCCGCTCGCCCCCCCGCCAACCCCGCTCGCCCCCCCGCCGCCACCTCCCGCTCGCCCCCCGCCACCGCCCGCTCGCCCCCCGCCACCTCCCGCTCGCCCCCCCGCCCCCCCGCAACCTCCCGCTCGCCCCCCCGCAACCTCCCGCTCGCCCCCCGCAACCTCCCGCTCGCCCCCCCGCAACCTCCCGCTCGCCCCCCCGCAACTCCCGCTCGCAACCTCCCGCTCGCCCCCCCGCAACCTCCCGCTCGCCCCCCCGCAACCTCACCGCTCGCCCCCCCCGCAACCTCCCGCTCGCCCCCCCCCCCAGCAACCTCCCGCTCGCCCCCCCCGCAACCTCCCGCTCGCCCCCCCCGCAACCGTCCCGCTCGCCCCCCGCAACCTCCCGCTCCGCCCCCCCGCAACCCCCCGCTCGCCCCCCCCCGCAACCTCCCGCTCGCCCCCTCGCAACCTCCCGCTCGCCCCACCCGCAACCTCCCGCTCGCCCCCCCGCAACCTCCCGCTCGCCCCCCCCGCAACCTCCCTCTCGCCCCCCGCAACCTCCCGCTCGCCCCCCCTGCAACCTCCCGCTCGCCCCTCGCAACCTCCCGCTCGCCCCCCGCAACCTCCCGCTCGCCCCCCCGCAACCTCCCGCTCGCCCCCCCGCAACCTCCCGCTCGCCCCCCCGCAACGTCCCCCCACGACCTCCCGCTCGCCCCCCGCGACCTCCTACTCGCCCCGCCCATGCAACCTCCTGCTCTCTCCCCCCCCCCCCCCCCAACCTCCTCCTCTTTGGGTTAGAGAATTCCAAAGATAAGAGAGAACTCCTTGATTCTCAGATGGAACCGAAGGGATTCTGCTCTTGGGAGCACAAACAACTGATTGGTTCACGAGTGACAGGACGGTCCAGCTTGGGGACATTATATCGGGCACCATCAAACTGCACCAACAGCACTGAGGGCAGCCGACAGTTCTTACTGAATGGCAGGGATTTCATACCATGGGACAGGTCAAAGGGCTGGCGAGTAGCTAAATCCTTTCAGCTCAGCTCCTGGCTGAAATGTTTACGGAGATAAACACTGAAGAGCAGTGTGTTGCTCACTGGAGCCACTGTAACACCCGGAAAATGGAACGCCAGTTTTGAATTGATCCAGAGCCCCTCCCATCCATTGGAGCGCTCAGGCTTACCAACAACTTGCATTTATATAGCGCCTTTAGCAGAGTAAAACGTACCAAGGTGCTTCACAGCATTTATCAGAATAAAACATTCTTCCCCCCCCCCCCCCCCAACCAAGCTACACGCAACAGGGCAGGTCCCATTGTTGTTGAGGACTGTCGTAAAATAGACAAGAGCGAGTTGGAGAGGTTAATGTTGGGATCGCCGAAGCTTCGGGCCCAGGAAGCTGGAGGCCTTGTGCTAAAATGGAGCGATTAATATCAGTGACAGTGGATTGGAGGAGCACAGACACCCGAGGGTTTGGGGCTGGGAGAAATCGCTGGCTTTGAAAGCCGACCAAGACAGGCCAGCAGCACGGTTCAATTCCCGTACCAGCCTCCCCGAACAGGCGCCGGAATGTGGCGACTACGGGCTTTTCACAGTAACTGCATTTGAAGCCTACTGGTGACAATAAGCGATTTTCATTTCATTTGTTTCAAATTGCAAAGAACAGCACAAAAATCGTGGGATTTGGAAAAAACGCTAAAAAGCCACTGGAACTTACCGGTGAATACTGAACCACTGTCCCATTCTGTCGACCTGCGGCCAGCTGCTTACCTTTCGGACTCCAGCACACTGAAGGGGGTGGAGGCGGAGAGAGAACATGTTAAACTTCCAGGGATAGTTTACTTCCTCAGCCCAGCCACCCATTTCTCAATAGCAAACCTCCAAGAGAGCAGGAGGAGAGGGAAGGAGAGGAGAGTGTCTGCTAGAGGGAAGGGGAGGAGAGGAGAGGAGAGTGTCTGCTAGAGGGAAGGGGAGGAGAGGAGAAGAGAGTGTCTGCTAGAGGGAAGGGGAGGAGAGGAGAGTGTCTGCTAGAGGGAAGGGGAGGAGAAGAGAGTGTCTGCTAGAGGAGAGGGAACGGGAGGAGAAGAGAGTGTCTGCTAGAGGGAAGGGGAGGAGAGGAGAGTGTCTGCTAGAGGGAAGTGGAGGAGAAGAGTGTCTGCTAGAGGAGAGGGAAGGGGAGAAGAGAGTGTCTGCTAGAGGGAAGGGGAGGAGAGGAGAGGAGAGTGTCTGCTAGAGGAGAGGGAAGGGGAGGAGAGGAGAGTGTCTGCTAGAGGGAAGGGGAGGAGAGGAGAGTGTCTGCTAGAGGAGAGGGAAGGGGAGGAGAGTGTCTGCTAGAGGGAAGGGGAGGAGAGGAGAGTGTCTGCTAGAGGGAAGGGGAGGAGAGGAGAGGAGAGTGTCTGCTGGAGGTGAGGGAAGGGGAGGAGAAGAGAGTGTCTGCTAGAGGGAAAGGGAGGAGAAGAGAGTGTCTGCTAGAGGAGCGGGAAAGGGAGGAGAAGAGAGTGTCTGTTAGAGGGAAGGGGAGGAGAGGAGAGGAGAGTGTCTGCTAGAGGAGAGGGAAGGGGAGGAGAGGAGAGTGTCTGCTAGAGGAGAGGGAAGGGGAGGAGAGGAGAGTGTCTGCTAGAGGAGAGGGAACGGGAGGAGAAGAGAGTGTCTGCTAGAGGGAAGATGAGGAGAGGAGAGTGTCTGCTAGAGGGAAGTGGAGGAGAAGAGTGTCTGCTAGAGGAGAGGGAAGGGGAGAAGAGAGTGTCTGCTAGAGGGAAGGGGAGGAGAGGAGAGGAGAGTGTCTGCTAGAGGAGAGGGAAGGGGAGGAGAGTGTCTGCTAGAGGGAAGGGGAGGAGAGGAGAGTGTCTGCTAGAGGGAAGGGGAGGAGAGGAGAGGAGAGTGTCTGCTGGAGGTGAGGGAAGGGGAGGAGAAGAGAGTGTCTGCTAGAGGGAAAGGGAGGAGAAGAGAGTGTCTGCTAGAGGAGCGGGAAAGGGAGGAGAAGAGAGTGTCTGTTAGAGGGAAGGGGAGGAGAGGAGAGGAGAGTGTCTGCTAGAGGAGAGGGAAGGGGAGGAGAGGAGAGTGTCTGCTAGAGGAGAGGGAAGGGGAGGAGAGGAGAGTGTCTGCTAGAGGAGAGGGAAGGGGAGGAGAGGAGAGTGTCTGCTAGAGGAGAGGGAAGGGGAGGAGAGGAGAGTGTCTGCTAGAGGGAAGGGGAGGAGAGGAGAGTGTCTGCTAGAGGGAAGGGGAGGAGAGGAGAGTGTCTGCTAGAGGGAAGGGGAGGAGAGGAGAGTGTCTGCTAGAGGAGAGGGAAGGGGAGGAGAGGAGAGTGTCTGCTAGAGGGAAGGGGAGGAGAGGGGAGAGGAGAGTGTCTGCTAGAGGAGAGGGAAGGGGAGGAGAGGAGAGTGTCTGCTAGAGGGAAGGGGAGGAGAGGAGAGTGTCTGCTAGAGGGAAGGGGAGGAGAGGAGAGTGTCTGCTAGAGGGAAGGGGAGGAGAGGAGAGTGTCTGCTAGAGGGAAGGGGAGGAGAGGAGAGTGTCTGCTAGAGGGAAGGGGAGGAGAGGAGAGTGTCTGCTAGAGGGAAGGGGAGGAGAGGAGAGTGTCTGCTAGAGGGAAGGGGAGGAGAGGAGAGGAGAGTGTCTGCTAGAGGAGAGGGGAAGGGGAGGAGAGGAGAGTGTCTGCTAGAGGGAAGGGGAGGAGAGGAGAGGAGAGTGTCTGCTAGAGGAGAGGGAAGGGGAGGAGAAGAGAGTGTCTGCTAGAGGGAAGGGGAGGAGAGGAGAGGAGAGTGTCTGCTAGAGGAAGGGGAGGAGAGGAGAGGAGAGTGTCTGCTAGAGGAGAGGGAAGGGGAGGAGAGGAGAGTGTCTGCTAGAGGGAAGGGGAGGAGAGGAGAGGAGAGTGTCTGCTAGAGGAGAGGGAAGGGGAGGAGAGGAGAGTGTCTGCTAGAGGGAAGGGGAGGAGAGGAGAGTGTCTGCTAGAGGAGAGGGAAGGGGAGGAGAGGAGAGTGTCTGCTAGAGGGAAGGGGAGGAGAGGAGAGTGTCTGCTAGAGGGAAGGGGAGGAGAAGAGAGTGTCTGCTAGAGGAGCGGGAAAGGGAGGAGAAGAGAGTGTCTGCTAGAGGAGAGGGAAGGGGAGGAGAGGAGAGTGTCTGCTAGAGGAGAGGGAAGGGGAGGAGAGGAGAGTGTCTGCTAGAGGAGAGGGAAGGGGAGGAGAGGAGAGTGTCTGCTAGAGGAGAGGGAAGGGGAGGAGAGGAGAGTGTCTGCTCCAACAGGCCGTGTCACAGACTGGCTTTTCTTTAATTTGTTAATGCAATGTGAGCATGACTGGCAAGGCCAGCACTTACTGCCCATCCCTCAATTGCCATCGAGAGCAGTTAAGACTCATCCCCATTGCCGAGAGTTTAGTTAAATGTATCCAAACCACGCTTGACCATTCTTCAAGGATGCAACTGGCAGCATTGACGAGGGGAGCCAGTGGATCTGGCTTATTTAAACTTTCAGAGGCTTTCAACAACGACCCACATAAGAGATTAGCGTGTGAAATTAAATCGCATGGGATTAGGGGTAGGGTATGGAGATGGATAGAAAACCGGTTGGCAGGCACGAAAGAGTAGAAATGAACAGGCTTTGCAAAGCTGGGTGGGAGGGTGAGCTGTGAGGAGGATGCAGAGATACTTCAGTGTGACGTGGACAAGTTGAGTGTGTGGGCAAATGAATGGTGGATGAAATATAATGTGGATAAATCTGGTATCCACTTTGTCATGAAAGTGGGAAAGCAGATTATTGATAAATGGCCATAAGTTAGGAGAGGGGAATGTGCAACGAGACCTGGGTGTCCTTGTACACCTGTCACTGAAGGTAAGCATGCAGGTACAGCAGGCGGTAAAGAAGGCAAATGGTATGTTGGCCTTCATTGCAAGAGGATTCGAGTACAGGAGCAGGGATGTGTTGCTGCAATTATACAGGGCCTTGGTGAGGCCACACCTGGAATATTGCATGTCGTTTTGGCCTCCTTATCAGAGGGAGGATATTCTTGCTCCAGAGGAAGCGAAGGTTTGCCAGACGAGCTTGAAGCTGTGGGCAGCAGACAGCTTTTAATCCAGGAAAAAAATTAGGTAGGTAGGTGGTTGGGGAGGGACGGGGAAGGAGAAGTAAATGGGACTAGAAGTCACTCTGGTTTCTCACTTCTCAGATACCCTGTTCAACCAGGGCATCGTGACAATATCGGGAACAAAGGAGAAACGGTCCCACACACAAGTAACCTGCAAAGCATCGCCCAAGATCAACAGTCATGAGTGCCAGCACCCATTTTCTCTAGCACAATCGGCCCAAATATTTATTTTAATACTAGCCAAAGGTTTATTGCAGATTTGCGAGCAGTGAACCCAAAGTGGGTGAGGTACTTAGGCAGCACAACTCTGCAGAAAACAAACAGGAAGACACCCCTCATAGCCCCAGTAGATAATGACACAAGCCATGGCCTATAAATGACACAATGGGATCAGTACAATTCATGCCTACGCCCAAGTCCTTGTGCAGGAGCGATACGTACGTGAAGTAATCGCAGCTGTAGGTGGAAGGCAGGCATGCTGCTTAATGATGTCAGTCACTTCTAATATGGTCAAGCTGCCATCCGACTGGCAGAGGGCCAGGATACTGCTCACTGCGGGGTTCCACTTCAAATCCAGTACCGTGCATTTGGTTTCCGGCTTGTAATACAGAAACGGTCGCTTCTGCTGCTTCTCCTGCAACAAGAGCTTGCATTTATTCACAGCCCAAAACATATTCCAACGCAGGCCTGTAATCAGACCAAACGCAACACCGGACAACACAAGGCGACTCAGGGCAGACAGACGAGGTCTCAATGGTGTTATCTTCAATAAAGTTAGGCGGAGTTTAGAACTGGAGCTGATCTTTATTCAGCCTAACATTTATTTGCAGAGGGAAACATTACAAGCATGTATCTCCCAACTCAGCCACACTTTGGTGTCAGTAAGTGTCTCTTTATTAGTGAAGTGAACCCCCCCCCCCCCCCTTATTATTCTCCACCAGCAAATAATTCCACATTGAGCAGCTGTAACATGGCCAGTGATTAAAATCGGGAATGCTCAACAGGAAGGATAGGAGGTTCAGGGGGAGCAGGGAAATTTGGAGGACTGAAGGAGATTGTGGAGCTAGGAAATGGTGAGACCGTGGAAGGATTGGAACACAAGAATTGGAATTTCAAATAAGTCATTCATTAATATCAATTCTGTATTAATAGACTCCATTAAATAATCTCTCCTTCATTCTCCACCCACTCGGTGAGGATGTTGAATAGAACATAGGAAATAGGAGCAGGTGATTCGGCCCTCTGAGGCACTCCGCCATTCGTTGTGATCGTGACTGATCATCCAACTCAATTGCCCAATCCCAGTTTCTCCCAATATCCTTTGATCCCCTTTGCCCCAAGTGCTTTATCCTTTTTTTTTAAATTTAAAGTATCCAATTCATTTTTTTTACCAATTAAGGGGCAATTTAGCGTGACCAATCCGCCTACCCTGCACATCTTTGGGTTGTGGGGGTGAGACCCACGCAGACACGGGGAGAATGTGCAAACTCCTCATAGACAGTGACCCAGGGCCGGGATCGAACCCAGGCTAACCACTGCGCCCCGTGCCACCCTGTCAAGTGCTATATCTAACTGCTTCTTGAAAACATGCAATGTTTTGACCTCAACCTCCTATGGTGATGAATTCCACAGGCCGACCACTCTGGGTGAAGAAATGTCTCCTAATCTCTGCCCTAAATGGTCTACCCCGTGACCTCAGACTGTGACCCTGGCTCTGGACACACCCACCATCGGGAACATCCTTCCTCCATCCACCCTGTCCAGTCCTGTTAGAATTTTATAGGATTCTATGAGATTCCCTCTCATGCTTCTGAATTCCAGTGAATACAATCCTAACCAACTCAATCTCTCCTCATAACGTCAGTTCCCCTCCATCCCAGGAATCAGTCTGGTAAACCTTCGCTAGTGCAGCGAAGAACATCCTTCCTCAGATAAGGAGACCAAAACTGCCCACAATATTCCAGGTGTGACCTCACCAAGGCCCTGTATAATAGCAGCAAGACATCCCTGCTCCTGTACTTGAATCCCCTCGCAATGAAGGCCATTTGCCTTCTTTACCGCCTGCTGCATCTGCATACCTATCTTCAGTGACTGGCGTACGAGGACACCCAGGTCTTGTTGCACGTTCCCCTCTCCTGATTTATGGCCATTCAAATAATAGGCTGCCTTCTATCTCATAACAATGTCATCAAACACACAAAAAGAATAAAATGATATATTTGATTTAGTTAGAAGAGACAGGAACACTTTGTAAATGCCAAATGTTCTCCAGTCTAAAAGCAAACAAACTTTGGCTTATAGGGACGGGAAGAGGCCATTCAGCCCCTCAAGCCCTGATCTGTATCTCAACTCCACCTACTCACTTTAGCTCCATTACACTTAATCTCCTTGCCTAAACAACATTTATAATTTTAAACTGCCCCTCAGTTTCATGGGGAAGAGAGAGCTGGGTGATTCTCCTTCCTCAGTCCTGACAAACACCCACTGTACTGTTAGGGAGGAGGGTTCCAGGATTTTGACCCAGCGACAGTGAAGGATCGGCCAATATATTTCCATGTCAGGATGGTGAATGACTTGGAGGGCAACTTGCAGGTGGTGGTTGTGGTGAATGTGATTCACACTATATATAGTTGTCAATATCACTCCATGTATATATGTTCGTTATCTACCCATTGTAAGTGCAGTTGCACTATCCGACCACCAGGGGGAGTCGCTCTGGGAGTATGCGAGAGTTTGTACTGGGCTCCTCCTTTGGCTCCGCCCAGGACTCCTCCCCCTGGGACCGATGTATAAAGATCAGTGCCTTAGAGCCAGCCTGCCAGTTCACCTGAAATTCAACGATGAATAGGCTGGCTCTATTGTAAGTGTATTAAAGCCGCTGTTCAGATCCAACTACACGTGTTCGCTGAATTGATGGTTCCATCAGTGGTGTTCTGGGTATCTGCTGCCCTTGTCCTTCGAGGTCGCAGGTTTGGAAAGTGCAGTTGAAATGGTCGTGACTCTTTCAAAAAACCACCTCCTGCACTGTATGATTCAAGTGATATTACTGGATCAGTTAACATCCCATCTATGTGTAAATGGAGATTCCGAGGTGAACTTCACACGAACGGAGAGCAAGTGTTTAAAACACAGCAATGAATCTGAGCTTCACATCATGAGGAGAAAATCAATGCTCACCTTGTTCAAAAACGTTCGTATATCAAAGAAGGCGATGACGAGCCCATACTCCTCTGATGTCATGGCAACAGACAGGGTTAAATCATCACAGCTCAGGGCGATGTGGTGTGCTGGGAGCTTCATAAAAACCGACATGAGAGGGGCACCTTCAACTAGAACAGGAAAGAGAGGTTTAGATACAGACATGTGAAAGGGGACGCAGCAATGCGGATATGTTCTATGCTGCTGGACCCGTGATCCAGACAAACGCTCCCGAGGCACAAGGTCAAATCCCACTTGGGCAGCTGACGTGTGGGTAGAATTTAAATGCAATTAATTTAATAAATCTGGAATTAAATGCATCAATAAGCATCCGACTAGCGGGTTGCTGTAGGAACATATCTGGCTAACTACGAACATCAGGGGAGGAAATCGGCCATCCTTAACTGGGTTAGGGTAAGGCTTGGGATAAGCCGTTCACATGAATCAGCAATGCCGCCGACTCTTATCTGCCCTCAGAAATGGCTGAGTTCTCATTTTAAGATCGTTGTTCCAGCTTTCCTTCTCCAACACGAGGAGATTTCTCTACATTATGCTAACTGAATCTTATTTATCTTTGACACCCAATTGGACCAGCCCTCAAACAAGCCTTGTTTCTGCATTTGTGTACAGTTTGTCCCAGTGCCACTTTAAGGGGCTGGTCTTTGTTTCGTTTGTAGACTCCAGAAGAGGAAAACAGAGGAACTGACCGGCCGGCAGGGACTCAGTATTTAGCACGTTAGCCTTCCAGTCAAAAGTTGCGTGTTCAAGTCCCACCCCAAGTACCTCACACAAAATCGAGGCTAACACGATATTACCTGGACACGGCCATCAGCAAGCCCAGGCACCCGGCCGTTGAAGCTATCGCTCACCCAGACTGTCTGTGGCTTGTGTTCACACCTGGCTACCCCCGGGTCACATGGTGTCTGACTGTTCGCTGGGGATGTGGTGGCGTAGTGGTATTGTCACTGGACTAGCAAACCAGAGACCCAGAGTAATGCTCCGGGGACCCGGGTTCAAATCCCACCACTGCAGATGGCGAAACCCCAGTTAAGGCCACTATTAAAATTCTGGAATTAGAAATCTAACGATGACCATGAAACCATTGACAATTGTCGTAAAAAACCACCTGGTTCACTCATTCCCTTTAGGGAAAGAAATCTGCCGCCCTTACCCAGTCTGGCCTACATGTGACCCCCAGCAATGCGGTTGACTCTTAACTTCCCCCTCAAGGGGTGGGCAATAAATGGCTGGCCCAGCCAGGGACGCCCACGCATGCGCGGATCAGCGACTTTATTGAGACACCGAGGGAGTGGGGTGCAGGTGTGGGAGGAGAGGAGGCACACTCGAGTGGACTATTTGACTGAATAGGTCGTCACAACTGACACTCAACTCAGCGTCTCACCAGTTGTCCATGCATCACAACAGTACGCACCAATGAGAGTCAGTGATTGTTCACCTTCTCACTTTAGGCCCGCAGGCTAAATGCAACCCCTGGTCTTGGGAGCAGACAGGCTGCATATTGTCCAGGGACACAGGAGCTGGCAATCCAGCGAGAGTCAGCGGAATAGGAAGAGGGCAACCGGCTTGTTTTTTGCCACGTTACGAGATTATGGCAAAACCATTCCTTAAAACCACCCACCCACCTCGGCCACACATCCTTTCCCACCTTTGCCGAGCAGGATCTCATTTGAAACCAATCATTGAAACGGCATCTGCTGCTTTTGACAGGAAGAGTGTCCCACACTTCTGCCACCCTGCGTGAAAAAGTGTCTCCCGCGTTCCCGGGCGAATGGCCTGGCTCGAATTTCTCTTCTACTCCCCAAACAGCAGCAGCAGGAACAACTTCTCTAAAAAGCCTAAACACCAGAGTGAAAACCCTCCATGCCCATCGTTACAATCCCAGCTTGTGGACTCTCTCCTTGTCCAGGGAGTTATGCGGGACAGGCAGGAAACCAGAGTTAAGGCCACTATCAGACCAGTCGTTGTTTTATTGAACAGAGCTGGCACGGTGGGTACAATTGGAAGAAGTGACTAGGATGCGAAGTACACCTACTTATTGTGTTAATGCTCCCCTCGTCCTTGTCAGCCATGCTGACGTACTGGCTGCTGATAATCTTCAGGCCACCGTTCCATCCAACAAACACCAGTCCGTAAATGTTGGACACCGTCAGGAGATTAATCCGATCCTTCGGCAAGTCCTGCGGAGACTCAAAGATTCGGATTTTCTTCATCTGGCGGAACTGGAAATTCTGCAGAGGCAAATGACATGGGGCAGCCGTCAAAACTCAGGCTCAGCAATTATTAAACAGCAGCTCTGGAACAAAATTGCAGAAAACTATGGGCAGCACGGCAGCATAGTGGTTAGCACTGTTGCTTCACCGCTCCAGGGTCCCGGGTTCGATTACCGGCTTGGGTCACTGTCTGTGTGGAGTCTGCACGTTCTCCCCGTGTCTGCGTGGGTTTCCTCCGGGTGCTCCGGTTTCCTCCCACAAGTCCCGAAAGACGTGCTGTTAGGTGAATTGGACATTCTGAATTCTCCCTCAGTGTACCCGGACAGGCGCCGGAGTGTGGCAACTAGGGGATTTTCACAGTAACTTCATTGCAATGTTGTCAGCCTACTTGTGACAATAATAAAGATTATTATTAAAACTAACATTCAAAGGACGTCGCCTATACAACCACGAAAGATAAAAACAAAGATAAATACTTGGAAGGGGAAATAATTTGGGAGAATTATGGGAAAGGGAGGGATCTATTGATTGGACTGCTCTTCCAAAGAGCTATCAAAGGCATAAAGGGCTGAATGGCCTCCTTCTGTGCTTAACCATAGCACACCGGTGGGGGGGAAGGGCGAGAGAGCGAGCGAGAGAGACAGACAGAGAGAGACAGACAGACAGACAGACAGACAGACAGACAGACAGACAGAGAGACAGACAGAGAGACAGACAGAGAGACAGACAGAGAGACAGACAGACAGACAGACAGACAGACAGACAGACAGACAGACAGACAGACAGACAGACAGACAGACAGACGACTCTGACCCCATATTTTAGATTCTGGGGAATCGATAGCGTGTCATGGGACAGAGCACAAAAGGCAATCGGGACAATAGCAAAGTAAAGTCCAGCAGGGGAAGAGGCACCAGCCAGCAGAATTCCGGAGCTTGCGGAGTGGGGTTGTTTCTTTTCCTCTGCTTCGTAATAGGCTTAAATTCAGCGGGTTGCCACTTCTGATCTGAGGGTGTAGCCTGGGAGATCAGTGGCAAGAGCTTTGCAGCTAAATATGATCAGGATACCCGGGTGAATCGCCCTCCTCTTCTCAAACCCTGCGATGGGATGTTCCTTCAGCTGTGAAGGTAGGTAGGACCTCAGTTTAAATGGGGCCTTTCCTTGGTCTGTCCGGGTTAGGAATATTAACCTGGGCCCAGTACTGGTGGGTAGTACGACCACAACAGGGCCCCAGGCCAAGGGCGGCACAGCGGTTAGCACTGCTACCTCACAGCGCCAAGGACCCCAGTTCAATTCCGACCTTGGGTGACTGTCTGTGCGGAATCTGCACATTCTCCCCGTGTCTGCGTGCCTTTCCTCCGGATGCTCCAGTTTCTTCCCACAGTCCAAAGATGCGCAGATTAGGTGGATTGGCCGTGCTAAATTGCCCCTTTGTGTCCAGAAGGTTAGTTGGGGTTGCTGGGTTACGGGGATAGGCTCGGGGGCATCGGCCGAGGTAGGGTGCTCTTTCAAAGGGTCGGTACAGACTCGATGGGCTGAATGGCCTCCTTCTGCACTGCAGAGATTCTATGACACAGGCTGCCAGTCGAAGGCATAACGTAGAAGTGACAGATTAAATAAAGACATTGTTTAGCAACAAGCAGCTGACATCTCGAATGCACACCTTGTGTTTAAAGCTGTTTAAGATTCGTCTGGGTCCTCAAGTAGGCCTTGTAGGTGCAGTGGATAGCGAACCTGCCTGTGAGCCAGAACCTCTGGGTACAGCTCCCACCCCGGTTATCTGACGGCAGAGGTTCATAACGTGGCCCAAATAGATCATCAACCTGCAGATGCTCCCAACCTACATCAATGGAAGTTGATAAGAGTGGGAGATTCCTGGTCAGGTACGTGATGGGGGGGAAAAAAAACATGGGAGTCTCTGCCATCACTCTCCATAGCTGCAGGCAACATGTAAAAGTGCACGTTGCCACAGCAACGCAGGCTCCAAGTGAACCGACCACCACTACTGGGAGCAAAGGAAAATGAAACCAAAACTAGTTTAAAATTAACGTGCAATCTGAGCGGGGGAGCAGCTGCAGTTCCCCAACCCAAATATATAGATGCTGGTCCTCCCTGTATAAATGTGAAATGGTGTAGCTTCTGTACTGGGCCCAAGATTGTGGTTATATTGCGTTATGTGTATATGTGTAACATCCTTTTAGAACTGGGATTCTTCCATATTTCCTTTATCTTTTTCATGTTATTGTTACGGCAGGTAGAAGGAATCCGTCACTGGTTCCTGCAGGGGTACAGAGAGATCAAGGAGGAGGGGCTGTGGCGTGTTATTGCTCCTTCTGGTCCTGATGGGGTTGAGCGAGATGTGTACTGGTGAACACCCAAACATGGCACAAAGAACCTATCCTGAACTCTCGTGGTTGCTGCGAGCAATTGCCGGTGGAAAGCGTGCACCATTTTTGTGTAATGGCCTCATCCCGTCTCTCCCTTGGCGTCTGGTGATGCATCAAATTTTGTCTAATGATTGTACTGAGCTGTGTCGCTGTTCTCCCCCTGCTTTGTAATCACGCAGATTGAAAACAAATTGCTCAAATTAGTCTCTGAGATTTGGCAGGTCTGAATTTGAATGAATCTCTGACGTTAAAAAGGAATATTGCACCAGATCTGGACATTTGAGAGGATGTAGAAGAGTTTTCCTCGGATAGGCAGCAGGGATACGGGACTTCAGTATGTGGGGCCAGGAGAAATTGGGGTTTTATTCATTGCATTCATTCCCCGACCCTCCTCGAGGTATCCCCAAATCTCACTCCACCTCCTCCATTACTCTCTTGCCATCAAATAGCTCTTCTTTGATCTCGCCCCCACCTTCATCCCCCTCCCTCCATCAATCCCTCCCACTCCATTGCTACCTCCCTCCCTCCCCTCCATCACTCCCTCCCTCCCCCACTTCCTGCCTCCCCCCTCCATCACTCCTTCCCTCCCCCACTTCCTGCCTCCCCTCCATCACTCCCTCCCTCCCACACCCCACCCACCCCCTTCCCTCCCTACCTCCCCCTCCAACACTACCTCCCTCGCTCCCCCTCCAACACTACCTCACTCCCCCCTCCATCACTCCCCCCTCCCCTCCATCACTCCCCCCTCCCCTCCCCTCCATCACTCCCCCCTCCCCTCCCCTCCATCACTCCCCCCTCCCTTCCCCTCCATCACTCCCTCCCCCTCCAACACTCCCCCCTCCCCTCCATCACTCCCTCCCCCTCCCCTCCATCACTCCACCCCCTCCCCTCCATCACTCCCACCCCCTCCCCTCCATCACTCCACCCCCTCCCCTCCATCACTCCTCCCCCCTCCCCTCCATCACTCCCACCCCTCCCTCCATCACTCCCCCCCCCTCCCCTCCATCACTCCCTCCCCCTCCCCTCCATCACTCCCTCCCCCCTCCCTCCCATCACTCCACTCCCTCCTCCCCTCCATCACTCCCACCCCTCCCCTCCATCACTTCCCACCCCTCCCCCCCATTCACTCCCACCCCTCCCCCTCCAGCACCTCCCACCCCCCTCCCCTCCATCACTCCCCCCCTCCCCTCCATCACTCCCCCCCCTCCCCTCCATCACTCCCCCCTCCCCTCCCACTCCCACCCCCTCCACTCCCCTCCATCACTCCCCCCTCCCCCCTCCATCACTCACCCCTCCCCTCCATCACTCCCCCCCTCCCCTCCATCACTCTCCCCCCCCTCCCCTCCATCACCCCCCTCCCCTCCATCACTCCCTCCCCTCCCCTCCATCACTCCCTCCCCTCCCCTCCATCACTCCCTCCCCTCCCCTCCATCACTCCCTCCCCTCCCCTCCATCACTCCCTCCCCTCCCCTCCATCACTCCCTCCCCTCCCCTCCATCACTCCCTCCCCTCCCTCCATCACTCCCTCCCCTCCCCTCCATCACTCCTCCCCTCCCCTCCATCACTTCCCTCCCCTCCCCTCCATCACTCCCTTCCCCCCCTCCCTCCATCACTCCCTTCCCCCCCCTCCCCCTCCATCACGTCCCTCCCCCTCCCCTCCATCACTCCCTCCCCTCCCCTCCATCACTCCCTCCCCTCCCTCCATCACTCCCTCCCCTCCCCTCCATCACTCCCTCCCCTCCCCTCCATCACTCCCTTCCCAGCCCCTCCCCGCCATCAACTCCTTCCCCCCCCTCCCTCCATCACTCCCTTCCCCCCCCCCCCCCTCCCTCCCTCCCCTCCCCTCCATCACGCCCTCCCCTCCCCTCCATCACTCCCTCCCCTCCCCTCCATCACTCCCTCCCCTCCCCTCCATCACTCCCTCCCCTCCCCCACTCCCTCCCCTCCCCTCCATCACTCCCTCCCCTCCCCTCCATCACTCCCTCCCCTCCCCTCCATCACTCCCTCCCCTCCCCTCCATCACTCCCTCCCCTCCCCTCCCTCCCCTCCCCTCCATCACTCCCTCCTCTCCATCACTCCCTCCCCTCCCCTCCCCTCCCCTCCCCTCCCTCCCCTCCCCTCCCTCCCCTCCCCTCCCTCCCCTCCCCTCCATCACTCCCTCCATCCATCCATCACTCCCTCCTTTCTCACCTTCATCTCCCTCTCGGGAGCGGCGCTCTGATCGTCTCCCATCGCTTCGCTGCTCCGCCGCCCTGAGGCTGCGCTTCACACTTCCGGCGCCAGATGTTTGCGTCACAAACGTGCCGGAAGTCACTGGACAGGTCGGGAGGGGGCGGGGCCGGCGACGGGCTGCACCGCCATCTGGCCGGGCGGAGTGGGTACTGCAGGCGGCTGCTGAGCAGAATGACAGAACTTGCATTCACATAGCGCCTTTCATAACGTCAGGGCACCCCAGGACCCCTTTACAGTCAACGAAATAATTTCAAAGTGTAGTCAAGAAAGGGAGCCTATATGTGCCTGTATTGCAGCAGAATGAGGTTAAAACCATTCTACTAAAGAACATTTTGAACATCTGGAACTCCACTTGTAATGTGGGAGACACAGCAGCCAATTTGCACACAGCAAACTCCCTCAAACAGCAATAAAATGACGCTTCGATAATCTATTCCGGTGACCGTGCTTGGTGAACAAATATTGGCCAGAATCGTGGCCATAGGATCCACCCAAGAAAGGGGGCAACGAGCCCTGCGTTTGGTGCCTCAGCTGAAAGAAGGCACCTCGGATAGCGCTGCACTCCCTCAGACCCGCCTATGTTGGGCTCACATAGATGCTCAAGTCTCTGGAGTTGGGGGGGGGGCGTCAGGAACCCACAACCCAATTAGTCGCAGCGGTTCAGGAACAACAGCAACTGCAGCTACAGGGAACTGGCAGGAGCAGATCACCATTGTATATATGAGAAGGAAATTTGGGAAGAGAGTTTATAACAGCATGTGTGTGTGCGTGTGCTGGCAATGTTTATGACAGGGAGGTGCAATGTGTGACGGGGAAGTCTGATGGGCAGATTTGACACCAGGATCGGAATCTCCCCAGCAAGGTATTCTGATTCCCCTTCTGACGTGGTTATGCTCAATCCACAGGTATCTCCCAGAGCCCCTACTGCGTCTGCCAAAGCTGCCGTGTCCACGACTGGGTTACTGACTGTACAAACCAGACACTACAACACTCAGAGCGAGTGAACGCCTCGCCAACTAACTGCTGGGACAGCTTGTTTGGTTCGCACACGCACAGGGCTCACAGACAGAAGAAACATTGCAAACAATTAAGTGTCCAACACTTGCTGCCGCACGAAAAGAGGAAATTGGGAAGGGACCTGCCCTGAGCATCCAACTCAAAGTAAATCACTGAGCAAAAAGAACATTATTATTGACAGCTGAGAAATACGGACTCAGCAATTCCGCAGATTTTACTCAGTGAAGCAGGAGAGCACAGAAAGAGGCCCTTCAGCCCATCGTCTCCATGCTAGTCCTCAACTACCTATCTATTTTATACCGATTTTCCAGCACTTGGTCTAACCTTGTACGCTACGGTGTTTTAAGTTCCCATCTAAATACTTCTTAAATGTTGTGTGGGTTCCCGCCTCCACCATCCTTTCAGACAGCGAGTGCCAGATTCCCAGCAAGCTCTGGGTGAAAAAAGCTTTTCCTTAAGTGTCCCCTCTAAACCTCCTGCCCCCCCCCCCCCCCCCCCACCCTGAAATTAAATGTGTGCCCCCTGTTACTGACCCCTCTGCTAAAGGGAAAAGTTGCTTCCTCTCTACCTCTAGGGGCTGGTTTAGCTCACTGAGCTAAATCACTGGCTTTTAAAGCAGACCAAGCAGGCCAGCAGCACGGTTCGATTCCCGTATCAGCCTCCCCGGACAGGTGCCGGAATGTGGCGACTAGGGGCTTTTCACAGTAACTTCATTGAAGCCTACTCGTGACAATAAGCGATTTTCATTTCATTTCATCTTATCCCTGCCCCTCATAATTTTGTACATGTCCCCCCCCCCCCCCTCAGCCTTCTCTGCTCCAAGGAAAACAACCCAAATCTGTCCAACTTCTCTTCATAGTTGAAAAGTTCCAGCCTAGGAAACATCCTGGTGAATCTCCCCTGCACTCTCTCCCTTCTTTCCTTCTTTCCTGTGGCGACTGGACTGCATGCAACACTTTAGCTGTGGCCTAATCAGCATGTGGTGCAGGTGCCTCTTTATGTTTCTTGTGGGATCCCTCTTGCCAAGGGCATCTTACCTGCTCCACCTCCCACCCCACCGCCTCGCCCCCCCCCCCCCCCCTTATCTTCTACCTTTTTTATTAATTTACGGGATGCTGGCGTTGCTGGTTAGGTCAGCATTTATTACCCATCCCTAGTTGCCCTTCAGAAGGTGGTGAGCTACCTTCTTGAACCGCTGCAGTTCTTGAGGTGTAGGTACACCCACTCTGCTGTTAGGGAGGTAGTTTCAGGATGTTGCCCCAGCGACAGTGAAGGAACGGTGATATATTTCCAACTCAGGGTAGTGAGTGACTTGGAGGGGAACCTCCAGGTGGTGGGGTTCCCAGGTATCTGCTGCTCTTGTCCTTCTAGATGGTAGTGGTCGTGGGTTTGGAAGGTGCTGTCTAAGGAAACTTGGTGAGTTACTGCAGTGCATCTTGTAGATGGTACACACGTGCGTTGGTGGTGGAGGGTTTGAACGTTTGTGGAAGGGGAGCAATCACGTGGGCTGCTTTGTCCTGGATGGTGTTGAGCTTCTCTGAGTGTTGTTGGAGCTGCGCTCATCCAGGCAAGTGGAGAGTTTCCATCACACTCCTGACTTGTGCCTTGTAGATGGTGGACAGGCTTTGGAGGGTCAGGTGGTGAGTTACTCGCTGTAGGATTCCTAGCCTTTGACCTGCTCTGGTAGCCACAGTACTAATATGGCTGGGTCCAGTTCAGTTGCTGATCAATGGTAACCCCCAGGATGTTTAATAATAATAATCTTTATTAGTGTCACAGGTAGGCTTACATTAACACTGCAATGAAATTACTGTGAAAAGCCCCTAGTCCCCACACTCCGTCACCTGTTCGGGTACACAGAGGGAGAATTCAGAATGTCCAATTCACCTAACAGCACGTCTTTCGGGACTTGTGGGAGGAAACCCACGCAGACACGGGGAGAATGAGCAGGCGCCACACAGACAGCGTCCCAAGCCGGGAATCGAACCCGGGTCCCTGACGCTGTGAAGCAACAGTGCTAACCACTGTGCTACCGTGCCTCCCATATTGTGATTGTGGGGGATTCACGGATGGTAATGCCTTTGAATGTCAAGAGGCGGTGGTTAGATCCTCTTTTGTAGGAGATGGTCATTGGTATTTGTGCGGCATGAATGTAACTTGCCCCTTGTCAGCCCCGAGCCTGGATATTGACCAGGAATTGCTGCATTTGGACATGGACTGCTTCATTATCTGAGGAGTCGCGAATGGTGCTGAACATTGTGCAGTCATCCGGCTCTGGGTCACTGTCCATGTGGAGTTTGCACATTCTCCCCGTGTCTGCGTGGGTTTCTCCCCCACATTGGAAAAAATTAATTTGGTACTTTAAATTTAAAAAAGATAAATAAAATTAATGGGTACTGCTGAAAAAAATACATTTCTGTTGAAGCTTTTCATTTTGCACTCATCAGGATAATCGCAAGAATACCAATTGTCAGGGGAATCAATCCATTTATACAGTATGAGAAGAGAGCGCTGATTGGTTGGGAAGTGGACTCTGATTGGTAGAGGTGTTGCCAATGGAGACGGCACCAGTTGATGGTGACATGTAGTTAACTGCTGAGCATTGTTTGGAATTTAAACCAGGCAGCTCGACTCTGATTGGACAAGGCATTGCACAGTGGAATGAATCACCAAATGGTTGTCTCTTTTCTGCAAATGGTAAGTGCCTGGCACTTGTGTGGCGTGAATGTTACTTGTCACCTATTGGCCCAAGGACTGCTTCAGTGTCTGAGGAGTCGCGAATGGTGCTGAACATTGTGCAGTCATCCGCAAACGTCCCCACTTCTGACCTCACGATGGAAGGAAGGTCATCGATGAAGCAGCTGAAGGTGGTTGGGCCTGCTTATCTTGTGCAATGTCAACGTCCGTTCACTGAAATATTTCCCTAAAATTCATGCAGCATCTGTTGAGTTTGAACCAGGCTTCCCATTATACTGCTTGATGGAACCATCAATTCACTAGACACGTGCTTTAAGATATGAACAGTGGTTTTAATCTACTTACTACAGAGCCAGCCTGTTACCCGTTGAACTCTCGATGAACTGCAGGCTGGCTCTGGACAAGGGTATTTATACAGCAAATCCAGGGGGCGGAGTCATGGGTGGAGCCAAGGGTGGAGCCCTGTACAAACTCCTGAGCATCCCAGAGCTACTCCCCCTAGTGGTCGGATAACGCTACTGTGCTTACAATGGTATTGGTAAATACAGTGTGAATTACTGAGTTACATTCACCACACTGCTGGGACCCAGTTTAAAAACATTCATCCCGTGCGCCTGCTGGGCAGGTGGGATACCACTACACCATGAGTTTTGATGGATGAATTAATAACTCGCGTTGCTTTATAACTGCCCACGGGGGAACACAGCTCCTTTCACAAACTCCCGAAACACCTCACAGCCAATCACAAACTTTTGCAGCAGGGGTCACTGTTGTAATGTAGGAAACACTTTGCTATTTGTGAAATCTTGCTGTGCACAATGCGAGAGTGACAGGATCATCAGGTTTTTTTTTCTAAATTCGTTCATGGGATGTGGGCGTCGCTGGCTGGGCCCAGCATTTATTGCCCATCCCTGAGGGGATTTAAGGGTCTGTCTGTGCTGTGGATCTGGAGTCACATGTAGGCCAGACCGGGTAAGGACGGCAGATTTCCTTCCCTGAAGGGCGTTTAGTGAACCAGATGGTTTTTCCGACCATAAGACATAGGAGCAGAATTAGGCCACTCGGCCCATCGAGCCTGCTCCGCCATTCAATCATGGTTGATATGTTTCTCATCCCCATTCTCCGGCCTTCTCCCCATAAACCCCTGATCCCCTTATTAATCAAGAACCTATCTACCTCTGTCTTGAAGACACTCAGTGATTTGGCCTCCACAGCCTTCTGCGATGGACAATGGTCTTTTAATTCCAGATTTTTTCTATTGAATTCAAATTCCGCCATCTGCCCTGGTGGGATTTGAACCCATGTCCCCAGAGGCATTACCCTGGATTCCTGGTCCAGTAACAATACCACCACGCCACTGTCTCCCCTAGATGTTGGTTGAGGGATAAATATTGGTCAGGGCACCAGGAAGAACCACCCCGCCCCTGGCCCCGAGAGGTCAAACATCTCCAAACGATAACACCTCCCTCCACCCTGGATTCTTCTGCTCAGGTGCCCAGCGTGGGGCTTGAACTCACTGCGGTGATATGCATCACTGTAGATACACAAGGGGTTAATGTAAGTACACATAGACTAGCCAGACACTAGAGGGAGCACCAGAGACATGACACACAGACACTCAACCAATAGGTCAGTAAGATAGGACACGACCAATGGGCATTCACGATACACACAGAGGTGACACTACCACAGGGGGGCATTACACCAACCTATATATAAAGGACACAGCACACATGCTCTTCCTCTTGCCAGTGGAGACACTCAGTGAGTACAGACACGGGGTTGATTCAACATCACACCCACCACGTGGATTGTAGCAGACTGGTTCATCAGTCTGAGTAGCTATAGAAGGATTAATAGTAGAGGCGAATCCAAGTAGGAGAATTGTAAATAGTTTAATAAACGTGTTGAAGTTATCTCCAAGTCAGAACCTTCCTTTGTCAGAGTGAACATCAAGGAAGCAGCTTATGCTACGTCAAGAGGATAACAAGACACTCACCACCTTCTAAGTCGAAGGTCGGAGAGAACAATCTGCTGATCCACGGCCGAAGCTTAGAAATGAAATTAAATATCACGGGATTTGTGTGGGCGCATGGGACTCCGAGGGTTCGAAGAGTGTTCCTGGAACGAGGCAGGGATGGGGGGGGGCTGGCGTTGCCCAACCTCTGTGGGTACTATTGGGCTGCCAACGCAGCGATGGTGCGTAAGTGGGTAATGGACGAGGAAGGGGCAGCATGGAAGAGGATGGAGGCGGCGTCTTGTGTGGGCACGAGCTTGGAGGCGCTAGTAACGGCGCCGTTGCCGCTCCTTCCAATGAGGTATACCACAAGCCCGGTGGTGGCGGCTACCCTCAAAATTTGGGGGCAATGTAGACGGCACAGGGGAGAAATGGGGGGCTCGATGGAGGCCCCGATACGGGGAACCATCGGTTTGTCCCAGGGAGCATTGATGGCGGATTTCTGGGCTGGCACAGGGCAGGGGTTAGGAGGTTGAGGGACCTGTTTGTGGAGGGGAGGTTCGCGAGTTTGGGGGAGTTAGAGGGGAAGTTTGGGCTCCCCCCGGGGAACATGTTTCAGTACATGCAGGTTAGGGCGTTTGCCAGGCGGCAGATGGAGGGGTTCCCCTTGTTGCCCCCACAGGGGGTACGGGACAGGGTGCTCTCGGGGGTGTGGGTCGGAAGAGGGAGGATTTCGGACATATACCGGATAATGCAGGAGGTAGACGAGGCCTCGGTGGAGGAACTGAAGGGTAAATGGGAAGAGGAGCTGGGTGAGGAGATTGAGGAGGGGACGTTGGCGGATGCCCTGGAGAGAGTGAATTCCTCCTCTTCCTGTGCGAGGCTTAGCCTCATACAGTTCAAGGTGCTGCATAGGGCCCACATGACTGGGACGAGGTGTGCTAGGTGCTCGGGGAGCCCAGCGAACCACGGCCATATGTTTTGGGCGTGCCCAGCGCTGGGGGAGTTTTGGAAGGGGGTAGCAAGGACGGTGTCGAAGGTGGTGGGATCCAGGGTCAAGCCAGGCTGGGGACTCGCGATATTTGGGGTGGCAGTGGAGCCGGGAGTGCAGGAGGCGATAGAGGCCGGGGTCCTGGCCTTTGCGTCCCTAGTAGCCCGGCGGTGGATTCTTCTTCAGTGGAAGGATGCGAGGCCCCCAAGCGTGGAGGCCTGGATCAATGATATGGCGGGGTTCATTAAATTGGAGAGGGTGAAATTTGCCCTGAGGGGATCAGTACAAGGGTTCTTCAGGCGGTGGCAGCCTTTCCTGGACTTCCTGGCGGAACGGTAGGGAAATAGGCCGACAGCAGCAGCAACCCGGGGGGGTAAGGATTGGGGGGAGGGAGAACTGTGCACATGGGTTTGTGGAGGGTGCTATCTCTTTCCCTTTCGTTGTCTGGGTGCTCTTTTGGTTTTTTTTGGTTTTGTTTTTGTTCTTTCCTTTTGTTTGAAGTTGCTCTTGAAGCTGGGGGGGGGGGGTATTGTTAATGGGGTGTTACCGTGGGTGGTTGTTAATAGAGTTACGATGTTTATATTTTGTATTTTGTAAAAATTTCAATAAAAATTATTTTTAAAAAAAAGAAAGAAATGAAATTAAATGAAACTCGCTTATTGTAGTAGGGTTGAGATGAAGTTACTGTGAAAAGCCCCTAGTCGCCACATTCCGGCACCTGCTCGGGGAGGCCGGTACGGGAAATAAAAGCTGGACTGTTTAAAATATCCACCCTGGAAAGGAGAGACGGACACACCCTTGTTTACAAATCATTTATTGCATATCTGAAGATGTACAAAAGTCAGATTATTTTATTAATAACCATAAAATGAATCACCCGACCATTTCCACTGCACCCGAGGATTGAAATCATCACGCAAAGGTTTCCATTCATTGCACAGCTATGTAATGGAGTTGGTTAAAATATATTTGCCACGGCAAAAATCGCTGAAGTTAGGAGAGATTGGAACAAATTTTACATCAAAGAACTGAAAGGCACGCGGGTCAAACGGAGAGGGATTGACAACACCCTGAACCAAATCGCTCAGATCTCAAAGAATATCGAAGCACTGGCAAAAACATCGACAAGGATGAGAGCGGAACTGAGGGTCAAACTCGGGAAAGGTTGAAAAGGTTTTCTCTGAAAAAGAGGAGGTTAAGAGACACCCTGACAGGGGTTTTTAGAAAGAGTTTGATTGGGGAGGGACATGTTTCCATTTGTGGGGAAGACCAGGACGAGTGGCCGTCACTTATTCATTCAATCGGGGAATTACCTCTTGACCCAGGGACTGCGGAGAATGTGGAACCTGCTCCCACACGGAGTGGTTGAGATGATTGGCATCAATGCTGGATAAATACACGAGGAGGCAGGGAAATATTGAGAGAGTTTGACAAAGAGGCTCACAATGGAGTGTAAACGTACAGCTCCAACATGGACCAGATGGGCCGAATGGCGTGTTTCTGCATTGCCCACTAAAAGTAAAACTGGAGTTGTATTCTGTCTGGTTCATCCTCCCACAGCTTCAGTTACCACAGGAAGCCCAGCAGCAGGCAATGGGCAGAGGGTGGCGGAGTCAGGGAATTCAACGGGAAATGTATCACCTGAGTTTGGAAACAGTTCAATACTCTCCTTCTATAGAGGCCTACCCCCAGCCCAAAACACCCAGAAATGCTTTACCGCCGAATGAGGTCATTCGGAATTGTGGTCACTGTTGTGATGTCGGAAAAGTGGCAGCCAATTTGTGCATGGCAAGATCCCACACACGGCAACGTGATCGTGGCCAGGTAAATTTGGTTGGTCAGTGGGTAAATATTGGGTTAGGGTTAGGATTAGAGTGCGTGTCTCACATGGACACAGCTGACACCTTCATGCCACCTTTCCACCAAAATGGCAGCACTGGATTTTCACCGAGGATTAGTCAGCAGGTTCTACTGGGGAGATATAGAATAAAACCTCTGCTCCCTTCCTACAAACCTCAGGGTGGCATAGCGAGGAGAAAGACCCAGCGTACTGCGCATAGTTTTCACTGACAGCGATCCCATTCCTCCAGACCCATTCCTCCCTCTCCCGCCATGGCCAGGATGAAACATCAGACGGAACTATTTACAAACCAGGACAGGCACCATGACAGCGCCCGTGGTCATGGGAGGCTAGAGATGTCCCTCTTAGCAGGAGGGCCTGCAGGTTTCGAACCATTTCCATCGCTCCTTCCTTCAAACATCATGATCCTGCAAAAAAAAACAGAATGGTTTTAGCTCTAAAAGTTTCATGTCTTCAATAGTTTTAAAACAAATTCTCTGAATGGGTCTAAAGGAAGTGGCACCATTCAGTGTCATTTCGATTTAACATCATGTTTCCAGTGGGGCTGGCATTCACAACCAGCAGTCTGGATTCAAATTAATCTTGTGTCATGTCAGGTGTCCTGTTGGGTCACGTGATCCACCTGGTGCCACTTTGGAATGACCTCCTCGTCTCCGTGACACCCCCCTGCGCTCCCCAATCCTCCTGCTCCTGTCCCTCCCACTCCCCAATCCTCCTGGACCTTAATCTCCCACTCCCTGACCCTCACACTCCCTGACCCTCACACTCCCTGACCCTCACACTCCCTGACCCTCACACTCCCTGACCCTCACACTCCCTGACCCTCACACTCCCCGACCCTCACACTCCCCGACCCTCACACTCCGTGACCCTCACACTTCGTGACCTGAACACTCCCTGACCTGAACACTCCCTGACCTGAACACTCCCTGACCTGAACACTCCCTGACCTGAACACTCCCTGACCTGAACACTCCCTGACCTGAACACTCCCTGACCTGAACACTCCCTGACCTGAACACTCCCTGACCTGAACACTCCCTGACCTGAACACTCCCTGACCTGAACACTCCCTGACCTGAACACTCCGTGACCCTCACACTTCGTGACCTGAACACTCCCTGACGTGAACACTCCCTGACGTGAACACTCCCTGACGTGAACACTCCCTGACGTGAACACTCCCTGACCAGAACACTCCATGACCAGAACACTCCCTGACCTGAACACTCCCTGACCCTCACACTCCCTGACCCTCACACTTCCTGACCCTCACACTTCCTGACCCTCACACTCCTCAATGCTCCTGGAGGGTAGCACGGTAGCACAGTGGTTAGCATTCCTGCCTCACAGGGCCAGGGTCCCAGGTTCGATTCCCGGCTTGGGTCACTGTCTGTGTGGAGTCTGCACGTTCTCCCCGTGTCTGTGTGGGTTTTCTCCGGGCGCTCCGGTTTCCTCCCACAAGTCCAGAAAGACGTGCTGTTAGGTGAATTGAACATGCTGAATTCTCCCTCAGTTATTATTATTATTACCTGACTGTCCCAATCCCTGAACTTCCCGCTCGGGATCTCTCTAGTTTGACCCCCCTTGGCCTTTATGCTCAAAGCTGCTCTCATTGGTCAGGTTGCTTCCTTCTTCTCACTGTTCATCTCCAAAGCCCTCGATCATAGTGAGCGGGAGGGTCAGGGAGCACGATCACAGTGAGCGGGAGGGTCAGAGAGCACGATCATAGTGAGTGGGAGGGTCAGAGAGCACGATCACAGTGAGTGGGAGAGTCAGAGAACACAATCACAGTGACCGGGAGGGTCAGAGAGCACGATCACAGTAAGAGGGAGGGTCAGAGAGCACGGTCACAGTAAGAGGGAGGGTCAGAGAGCACGATCATAGTGAGCGGGTTGGTCAGGGAGCACGATCACAGTGAGCGGGAGGGTCAGGGATCGCAACCACAGTGAGCGGGATGGTCAGAGAGCACGATCATAGTGAGCGGGAGGGTCAGAGAGCACGGTCACAGTGAGCAGGAGGGTCAGAGATCACGATCACAGTGAGCGGGAGGGTCAGAGAGCACGGTCACAGTGAGCAGGAGGGTTAGAGAGCACGATCACAGTGAGCGGGATGGTCAGAGAGCACGATCATAGTGAGCGGGAGGGTCAGGGAGCACAATCACAGTGAGCGGGAGGGTCAGGGAGCGCAACCACAGTGAGCGGGATGGTCAGAGAGCACGATCATAGTGAGTGGGAGGGTCAGAGAGCACGGTCACAGTGAGCAGGAGGGTCAGATATCACGATCACAGTGAGCGGGAGGGTCAGAGAGCACGGTCACAGTGAACAGGTCAGAGATCACGATCACAGTGAGCGGGAGGGTCAGAGAGCACAACCACAGTGAGCGGGAGTGTCAGAGAGCACGATTACAGTGAGCGGTAGGGTCAGAGAGCACGATCATAGTGAGCAGGAGGGTCAGAGAGCACGATCACAGTGAGCGGGAGGGTCAGAGAGCACGAACACAGTGAGTGGGAGAGTCAGAGAGCACGATCACAGTGAGCGGGAGGGTCAGAGAGCACGATCACAGTGAGCGGGAGGGTCAGAGAGCACGGTCACAGTGAGCGGGAGGGTCAGAGAGCACGATCTAGTGAGCGGGAGGGGTCAGAGAGCACGATTACAGTGAGCGGGAGAGTCAGAGAGCACAATGACAGTGAGCGGGAGTGTCAGAGAGCACGATTACAGTGAGCGGTAGGGTCAGAGAGCACGATCATAGTGAGCAGGAGGGTCAGAGAGCACGATCACAGTGAGCGGGAGGGTCAGAGAGCACGAACACAGTGAGTGGGAGAGTCAGAGAGCACGATTACAGTGAGCGGGAGAGTCAGAGAGCATGATCATAGTGAGCAGGAGGGTCAGAGAGCACGGTCACAGTGAGCGGGAGGGTCAGAGAGCACGATCATAGTGAGCGGGAGGGTCAGAGAGCACGATCACAGTGAGCGGGAGGGTCAGAGAGCACGATCACAGTGAGTGGGAGTGTCAGAGAGCACGATCATAGTTAGCAGGAGGGTCAGAGAGCACGATCATAGTTAGCAGGAGGGTCAGAGAGCACGGCCACAGTGAGCGGGAGGGTCAGAGAGCACGATCACAGTGAGCGGGAGGGTCAGAGAGCATTTTCAAAGTTTTATTTACAAATATAGAAATTTTGCAAAGGTCAGACTGTGAACTGAATCTCACCATAAAGTCCTGGGATTAGACTGTATTAACATCAGCACACCGCCATGGGATCGGACTGTGCACTGATCATCAGCACACCGTGATGGGATTGGAGTGTGCACTGAATTCATCACAAAGTCAAGGGAGGGTACTATGCACTGATTATCACCACAAGTCATGGGATCGGACTGTGCACCCCATCCACACTGCCCCAGGATATTACAAGCAAGCTTGAGGCTTTCAATTTCTTGTGTAAAACAGGAAATTGCTGCTGATTCAGGAGAGCTGTGCAGTTAGTAATCTCTGAAACCCCCTGGAGCAGAGAGCGCGCACTCCATGGAGTTGGAGCTGAAATACAAGATCAGCATTAGCCCCTGTGAATGGCCCCAGGACAAGTGCTCACACACAGTCAATGCAGCCCCCACACAATGAGCTGAATTGACAAGCTTGCACACTGCAAAAGCCCACAAAAAGGCATTCAATGCTGTGCATTCTTTAGCAATGTCACTCCTATTTAAATGCAGCGTGTGTAGGTTTAAGGTGGGCAGCCGAGAATGAAGGTGGTGACGTCACTGCTTTCCCGAGAAAGGGGTGGATACAGCTGCCTCTGTTCCAAAGGCCGCTGCGAGCAGCCTCTCCTCACGGCTCTCACTCATCAATCTTTACATTCCAAACCTCAGGGTCCACCCGTAAACCTGGGCAGAATATTAAATACCGTCCGCTTGCCTGGTGGCCACACAAAGAGCTCAGTTACAGACTGATGAGGATAAAGTTTTCTTACCCCCCCCCCCCCCCACACACACACACACAGACACATCGAATGTTGTGAACATGTCTGCTCTCCCCATATTGCAAAAAGGATATTGGGTCACTGGAGGAAGGGCAAAAAAAATTTTTTGCTAAAGTAATACCAGAGTTGAGAGGCTAAACCGAGCAGGAAAGACTCGGTCGAAAGGAGAAAAGTGATGGGTGACCGAATGGAGCTCGTTAACATTACGAAGGGGTTTGATCGGGAAGATGTAGACAAGGGGGCTGGATTCTCCGTTTCTGAGGCTAAATGCCGGCACCACAATGGGAAAATTGTCGGGAATCCCTCACCGATTCCGGTACACGGTGTGGGGCTAGCACCGGCGGCGCGCGGAACATCTGCGGATCGGGCGGGAAAAGGCCGGAGAATCAGCGGATCGGGCGGGAAAAGGCCGGAGAATCAGCGGGTCCCGAGCCGCGCATGCGCAGGGCTGACAAGCTGCAGTCGCGCACGGCTACGCCCCCACCTGTCGCGCCGGAAAACATGGCATCGGTCGTGCTGGACCGTGTACCCGCCCACCCTGGCCCCACAGCCCACCCTGGCCCCCCCACCACTCCTCCCAGCCCAAGCAGAAGCCCCCAGGCCAGCGGCACGGATGTCGGCCGAGTGTGGGGCGCTGGACACTGTCTGCAGCCGCCACGCTAGGCTCCCGACCGCTGGGGCCACACATGGCCCGCGCCGTCGGGGACTCGACCCATCGGAGGCTTCGCGCAGGGCGCGGCCTGATGATGCCGATTTGGAGAGGGTGGAGAATCGGCAACCGGGTCAAACCGGTGCCTGCCCCAATTTCGGTGTCGGGAGCCATTCTCTGCCCGAACACCGTTCTCGATTTCGGTGTCGGGCTCTGGAGAATCTCGTCCAAGATGTTTCAACTTGTGGTCAAGACTAGAACGAGGGAGCATCAAGATAAGATGGTCATAAACAAATCCAATCAGGAACTCAGGAAAATCGTCTTTCCCCAGAGGGTTGGTTTAGCACAGTGGGCTAGACAGCTGGTTTGTAATGCAGAACGAGACCAGCAGCACGGGTTCAATTCCCGTGCCGGCTCGTTACCCGAACAGGCGCCGGAATGTGGCGACTAGGGGCTTTTCACAGTAACTTCATACTTGTGACAATAAAAGATTATTATTATAATTGTAGAACTCGCTACCACAGGGGATAGATGTGGTGAAGAGAGGAGATATTTTTCTTTTTTTTTAGAAATTTAGATTACCCAATTAATTTTTTCCAATTAAGGGGCAATTTAGCGTGGGCAATCCACCTACCCTGCACATCTTTGGGTTGTGGGGGCGAAACCCACGCAGACACGGGGAGAATGTGCAAACTCCACACGGACAGTGACCCAGAGCTGGAATCGAACCTGGGACGTCGGCGCCATGAGGCAACAGTGCTAACCACTGTGCCACCGTGCTGCCCTGAGCGATACATATAAGGGGAAGGTGGATAAACAGACATGTTGATAGAGCGAGCTGGAGAGAGTTGGGAAGAGGCGTGTTTGGAGAATAAATACAATCATAGCGCAGATGGGCAGAATGGCCTGATACTGTGCTTTAAATATTATGTAAAATATTTAAGCTACAACAGTCAATAAAACTCAAACATTGATCAGCAGCTTCTCCCTCGGTTCAAATACCAGCGAATCCACTCTGAGTGACAAATGACAAAGAAAACCACATCAATCTGGGGACTGGAAATGGAGACGAGCAGTCTCCAAAACGGCCAGCTACTAAATCACACCAACTGGAATGTTGGCTTAATTTGCAATAAAATCAAATCACCAAAGCCGACAGAGAGGTTCGGCTACGTTTGATTACAGCGATAGCTCTTGAGAAGGTGGCCATTCTGCCCATTCTGCGCTGACTCTCCCAATGAGAAACGTCAGGAGGCAGTCCAATTCCCTTTTTGAATTCCCATTGAACCTGCCTCTACCACCCTCGAAGACAGTCAATCTTAGCAACATTCATTTCATAGGACATAAGACAGAAGGAATGTGCGTTTCTACAGGACATTTACCCACCTCGGCACATCGTATTGAAGTACTTTTTACATGTGGACATTTTTGATGTTTAGTAAAGGTAATAGTTAATATGTGCACAGTAAGATTCCACAAATAACGTCTTCCATAGAATTCCTACAGTGCAGAAGGAGGCCATTCGGCCCATCGACTCTGCACCAATCCACATCCCACCCTATCCCTGCAACCCCATAACCTAACCTTCACTTCCCTGGACACTAAGGGGCAATTTAGCATGGCCAATCCACCTACCCCGTATATCTTTGGACTGTGGGAGAGAAACCGGAGTCTTGCAATTCAACAGCAGGTTTAACATGGCGAAACATCCCAAGGTGCTTCACAAGAGCAGCTGGCGAACAAAATGTGACATCCTGTCAGATAGGGAGAAATGAGGGCAGATGGTAAAACACTTGACCAAAGAGGTAAGCTTTAAGCGGCATCTTAAATGAGGAGGGAGCGACGTCGAGAAATTTTGGGAAGGAGTTTCAGAACTGAGGACTGGGCATCGGAAACGGAGGAATCCAGCGAACCCAGTATTGTCGGGAAGGTTACAGAGATATGCTGTAGGCGGCACCTCGGCGGAATTTGAACACCAAGGTGAGTATTTTAAAATTCAGATGATGCGATGTGACAACAGGTGAGTAGCCACACACCCTGGGGCTCCTTTTAAATCACATGCTAGCTCTCTGCTATGAGAGGTTTCCAAGTCTGCTTTAAGCTGCTGTGTGAAAACCACAAACATCAAACAGTTTCCTTCAGATCCTGCCCGTCACAATGGTTCCCATCAACTCACTGCTGATTTCAAACTCTCGCCACCCTTTCCTGAAACACACCAACAGTTTTCCCCAAATTCAGAATTCCTAAACCTTCCCCAACCACCCCTCTTAATCCCCAGGGCCAAGTGTAGGATCACAGGTGAGGTCCAACTAAGCATTGAATCAGAGAATTTACAGTGCAGAAGGAGGCCATTCAGCCCATTGAGTCTGCACCAGCCCTTGGAAAGAGCACCCCCATTAAGCCCACACCTCCACTCCTTTCCCGTAACCCAGTAATCCCACCTAACCTTCTTGGACACTGAGGGTACCCGGGAGTCAGCGATGGCGTTGCTGCCTCAGAACATGGCGGGTGTTGAGCGTGAGAGCTGCCACAGTTAGTCTGTGTTTCTCTGTGGCGAGCAGAGAATCTCGCTGCATCTTACCCAACCAACTAGCCTCATTGCACCATTAGATAAAAACCTGTCACACCCAGGACAAATAGTTTAGGTGGAACTCATAATTACAGAAAGCACAAAAAAACAAATCTGAATCAAGTTAATGGAGCACGGGTAGAATGTGGCCACACCAGATTTCTCAAATCATGTATGTTGCTTCTCCAACGACGATGGAAGGACATGACTTGGTTCTGGAGAATGAGGAAGATGTCAGAACATCAAACAGAATGGGTGGATTGGCCATGCTAAATTGTTCCTTAATTGGAAACATTTTTTAAAAAGTATTTCACTTTGAAAATGAATAGAAGCCTCACAGATCAAAGAATATGAGGGGGTTTAAAGTCTTGCGATGTGTTATGAAGTTACAACAGTTGTTTTCTACAATTCTGTCTGAGGCAGCAGGGGTAAGGAACAGGTAAGTGAATAAGCAATGGATTTTTACTGTTTTTGCCTGTATTGCCCTTTACCTTCCAGCTAGGTATAACTGATGGCTGGAGGTCACTGAGATTGGGGTCTCTGATAGGGGGGTCTCTGATAAGGGGGTCTTTGATTGGGGGGTGTCTGGTATGGGGAGTTTCTGATGGGGGGGGGGTCTCTTATATGGGGTCTTTAATATGGGGTCTCTGATATGGTGGTATTATGGGGGTCACTGATAGGGGGTCTAATGGGGATGGGCAGGATTTGTGTTTTGGGGGGGGGGCCCTCTGATGGACTTTGGAGGCACTTACATTAAATACTTACCCACTTGACCCACCCCGAAGTCCAACACACTGGGGCCATGCTGGAAAATGTTTCCACCAATCCAGGCCTGCATGAACCCCAGCCCAGAGGGCCCCAGCGTCAGAGAAGCGTGGAAAATCGGGTGTCCAGCCTGCTAATTAGATGCAAATGGATTCAAATGACCCATCGGTATCACCCTACTGGTGGCGGGGAGGGGGGGGGGGGCTTGTAGCTCGCTGCCAGGGCCAGCGGGAGACCGGAGCATCGGGTGGCCATCCCGATTTTTGCCCGATGCGTGATTCCCCACCACATCGGGAACTCCGCTACCGGTGGGGGGCAGCGGAGAATCTACCCCAATATTTCTTGAGTTGCGGCCACCTCTTCTGTCTTTGTTCCTGTTAACCAGTTAAAGTATTGGCCCCCACCTCTCTTCGATTTCATTCTCTTTCACTGAGGTTACTCCACCTGCACCTTGCAGTGTACCGACATTTCCCACTTCCATTGTTAACCTACATCGAGAAGCTGCATTTTACAGGATATCGTTTTGCCTCTCTATGGAATCAAGACTTTCAAATATTCCCTCTATGGCCAGGAATCATTTTTTAACAATCACTTTCCTTCCATTCATTTTCGCTTCTTCGTTCTGTTCTGAATCTGTTTCCCTTTTCTCACAGTTCCTTCTGAATAGATTCTAGTGAAGGGGGAAAGAGCACAAAATACATTGAAGGTCGGAATATCTGAAGAGAAGATTAGATCAAATCTTAAAGTAAGCATGGACTGAGTCACCAAGGACAAAAACCTAGGGGTAAACTTGAGGTCATTTAAAACTCTGCTACCCGTGTCTTAACCTGCACCAAGGTCCATTTCTTGATCAGCTCCCTGTATTCACATCAACCATTGAACCATAGATTTTCTCCAGTGCAGAAGGAGGCCATTCAGCCCATCAAGTCTGAAAGAGTGCCCTACGTAAGCCCACTCCGCTGACCTATCTCCATAAACCCACCTAACCTGCACATTAGGACCCATTTTTCTCACAACTCCACGACCCATTCCCCTGTCAACTCCGTAAATTCACATCAGGACCCATTCCCCTGTCAACTCAGTAACTTCACATCAGGACCCATTCCCCTGTCAACTCCGTAAATTCACATCAGGACCCATTCCCCTGTCAACTCGGTAAATTCACATCAGGACCCGTTCCCCTGTCAACTCAGTAACTTCACATCAGGACCCATTCCTCTGTCAACTCAGTAACTTCACATCAGGACCCGTTCCCCTGACAACTCGGTGATCACTGACCTACCCTGGTTCCTGGTCAAGCAACATCCTGATTTTAAAACTCTAATCCTTGTTTTCAAATCTCTCCATGGTCTCGCTCTTCCCCCTTCTTCCCAATCTCCTCGAGCTCCGCAACCCTCTGAGATCTCCTCACTCATCTAATTCTGGCCTCTTCAGCAAATCTGGCTTTAATCACGCCAACATTGGCGGCACTGCCTTCGGTGGTTGGGAGTTCTGGAATTCCCTCTCCATCTCACTCTCTGTCTTGAAGGTGCTCCTTAAAACCAACCTCCTTGACCAAGATTTTGGCTAATTCCTAATATTGCCTCATCAGGCTCAGTGTGATACTCTGTATTATAACATTCATGCGAAGCACCTTGCTGTGCTTCGTTATGTTAAAGGCGCTATGCAAGTACAAATTGTTGTTGCTCCAGATTCCTTCCATAACATGCATTGCAAAGGGACTGCACTGGGTGAAGCTGGCCTGGGTAAGAGTCACCAGTTTGAGGGGGTGCCATCACTCACAATCTGAGAACCGCAGAGCGTTTGCCCAGCATCATGGTGACAAAGTCACGGTAGGAGATGGTCTCACTGCTGCCACCGGTTACTTCGGCAATCATCTTCTTCACCTCCAGGTGGGTCTTGGCAACTCCGAGTTTCTCCAGCATCTGTTTCAGACTCATGAGGTCTGAATGGGTGGGACAGAGGATAATTACTATTAATATAACTATTATTATTACTATTAATATAACTATTATTACTATTAATATAACTATTATTATTACTATTAATATAACTATTATTACTATTAATATCACTATTATTACTATTAATATCACTATTATTATTACTATTAATATCACTATTATTACTATTAATATCACTATTATTATTACTATTAATATAACTATTATTACTATTAATATAACTATTATTACTATTAATATAACTATTATTACTATTAATATCACTATTATTACTATGAATATCACTATTATTATTACTGTTAATATTACTATGGGCAGCACAAGTGGATAGGACTGTGGCTTCACAGCGCCAGGGTCCCAGGTTCGATTCCCCGCTGGGTCACTGTCTGTGCGGAGCCTGCACCTTCTCCCTGTGTCTGCGTGGGTTTCCTCCGGGTGCTCCGGTTTCCTCCCACAGCCCAAAGACGTGCAGGTTAGGTGGATTGGCCATGATAAATTTTTAATTTTTTTTATTTAAAAAAAAATTTAGATTACCCAATTATTTTTTCCAATTAAGGGGCAATTTTAGCGTGGCCAATCCACCTATCCTGCACATCTTTTGGGTTGTGGGGGCGAAACCCACGCAGACACGGGGAGAACGTGCAAACTGCACATGGACAGTGACCCAGAGCCGGGATTCGAACCTGGGACCTCAGCGCCGTGAGGCGGTTGTGCTAACCACTAGGCCACCGTGCTGCCCTTGGCCATGATAAATTGCCCTCAGTGACCAAGAAGGTTAGATGGGGTTATTGGGTTACGGGGGTAGGGTGGAAGTGAGGGCTTAAGTGGTTTGATGCAGTCTCGATGGGCCGAATGGCCTCCTTCTGCACTATGTTCTATGTTCAATATGTATTACTATTAATATTACCATTATTATTACTGTTAATATTACTACTAATATTTCTACTATTATTACTATTCATATCACCATTATTATTACTGTAAATATTACTATTAATATTACGATTAATATTCATATTATTACTAATAATATTAATGTTAATATTACATTATTATTGTTAATATTACTATTATTACTGTTAACATTACTATTATTATAACATTACTATTAATACCCACAACACAATGTCACTGGCAGACTTCACACATTGACTGCCAGGGGTGGAGGGGGAGGCAATTCAGCCCAGAGCTCACCATCTCGCTGTTACCTCTGCTTACCCCAACACTGAACTGATCCTCAAGATGTGGCCTCCATTCGCCAGCTGAGCATCACTCTGAGTCTTGCCTGAGACAGGGCAGGAGCTCAGGGCAGCCTATGGCAGGTCCCTTTCAAAATGGTGGCAGCCATATTGCTCAGGGTTATGTGGAGTCAACAGCACGGCAACAGGCTCTCTGAACAACTGGCCTTCGCCTACGTTCCACATGGGCCTCCTCCCATCCCTCTTCACCTCACCTACCCTTCTACTCTTTTCCCTCTTTACCCAGGTTCCCTATAAATACATCAATACCATTCACCTCAACCGCTCCCTGTGGTAGCACGTTCCACAGTCTCACCACTCGCTGGATAAAGACGTTTTTCTGAATTCCCGATGGGATTTATTTGGGACTAATTTCTATTTGTTTCAGATAGTTTTGGTCTCCCCACATCTTCTCTACATTTACCACAGTGAACCTCTCAATCTTGAAGTGAGGGGGCAGTGAAGTTACCAATCCCAAGTTGAAGCCATCAACATCAGCTAATGAGAAGCCAGGATTGGGAATTGCTGTCTCCAGAGAGACTCAGACAGGCATTGTGGGTAAAATACCGAGAGAGAGTTTTAAAAAATAAATCTAGAGTGTCCAATAATTTTTTTCCAATTAAGGGGCAATTTGGCGTGGCCAATCCACCTACCCTGCACATCCTTTTTGGGTTGTGAGTCGTGGTGATATAACCACTGTAGATATGTGTACTTGCAGTAGGGGGATGTATGCCTGTACCTGTAATACAGGTTCCTCCGGTAAGCCCCTGCCGGCTAGCTCCGCCCACAGGGAGCTTGTGTATAAATATGCGCTAGCTTCACTGAGATCCTATTCTACAGCTGCCGCCGGAGGAATAGCATCACACAGCAATAAAGCCTCTCTTGCACTTCACTCGAGTCTTTGTGTACAATTGTTAGCGCCACAGGGGGCGAAACCCACGCAGACACGGGGAGAATGTGCAAACCCCACACGGACAGTGACCCAGAGGCGGGATCAAATCTAGGACCTCGGCGTCATGAGGCAGCAGTGCTAACCACTGCGCCACCGTGCTGCCCGGTCCCGCGAGAGGGTTGAGGAATGGTTGGATGTCGCGATGGAACAATAGAATAGAACAATAGAACATTACAGCGCAGTGCAGGCCCTTCGGCCCTCGATGTTGCGCCGACCTGTGAAACCAATCTAAAGCCCATCTACACTATTCCATTGTCATCCCTATGATGGGGAGTGGGGCTTTCTCTGGATGGGCTGAATGGCCTCACTCCTTACAGCAGAGGTTCATTGGCTGCATTCCTACCCACAGATGCCAATCAGCCACCAGTGCGATGATTGCACAGACCTCCCATCAACCCAAGAAACAGATGAGGAGGGAGAGCCGGCAGCAAATGAGGTTTGCGTGTTTGAACCGTGAACGAACAATTCATCCTCACTGGGTCAGAATCGAGAAACTCCCTTCCCAACATCGTTGGCACCACAATAACCGCCGGGTTTGCCGGCGACACCCACATCCCGATAATGAATGAGGAGAAAGAAAATCATTCAGAAACTGCTGCTGATTGGTTCGGTCCTGCCAGCTGCAGCCTGTAATCTTTCCCAGACAGAAATCTCTGCGACATTCCTGTCAGCTGCCTCATGAACGGAGTTGCCAATCCGTTTTATTTTCAAAGCAGAGAAGGTTGAGGAAGGGGGCGGGCGTGGGTGGGGGGTGGGGGGGGGGGGGAATAGCAGTGAAACCTAAGAGAAAAGAAAGGCAAACCACAGGAGAGGGGGGGGGGGGAGTGGGAGCGGGAGGAGACAGGGAAGAATAGAGGGGAACCAGTGAGGTGCCCGGGGGGGGGGGGGGGAAGTGGGAGCGGGAGGAGACAGGGAACAATAGAGGGGAACCAGTGAGGTGCCGGTGGGGGGGGGGAGCCAAGGGAATGCCAGCCGGAAGGAGGGCACGGGAAACGACAACAAACTCGGCGAAAGACGGGACGAACGGCTGAAGCGGAGGTGATCTCGAGACGACAGCGTCCGGGAAAACCGTCCGGGAGAAGCAAGCGACAACACCAACACCACATCCATTCGCGTATTGCCCTCTGTAATTGTTCTGTAATTGTTTCCCTGTCGCCCAAATGTATATGTACCCCCCCCCCAGTTCCCCCCCCCAATAAACAGATGCCTACTTATGTGCTAAAAACAATACTGCCAATTGTACAGAGCTGTTGTTGTTGAGCGAGCACATAGTACCCTGCCAGTTATTTTATTCTAACTTTTTTTTTTGTTGTTGTTAGGTTTTTTTTGTGCGTGTTCCCTTCTCTTCTATATATATATATGCATGTATTCTATTTTGTGCACATAACAGTGAATATACTTTATTCAAAAACCCAATAAAAACATTCATTAAAATAAATTATCAAAGGTTTTACCACACAGACCATAAGAAATAGGAACAGGAGGAAGCCATTCGGCCCCTCGAGCCTGCTCCGCCATTCAATAGGATCATGGCTGATCCGACATTCCTCATGTTCATCTTCCTGCCCTTTCCCCGTAACCCTCGATTCCCTTACTGATCGAGAATCTATCTCAGTGTTAAATATACAGAAGGTCCATGTCACAGCTCACTGTGGTCATAAGAAACATCGGAACAGGAAAGGGGCATTTAGCTCCTCAAACCTATTCTACCAACTCAACAACTGAGCATTCCAGGCTTTCTCAGGGCAGAGAATTTGACAGATTCACAAGAAGAAATTTCTTCCCAGCTCAGTCCTCAACAATCACCCGCTTACTGGGAGCCTGTGTCCGAGACCCTCCAGCCTGGGCAAACAGCTGCTCAGTATTGACCCTGTCAAGCTCTCTAAACATTTTTCAATCCCTCCCGTGAAGTACTCTCATTGTTTTTGGTGCCATTCTAAAAAGGAGGCAAATGACACCAGAATGATGATATGTTACCAAATATTACACAGTATTTCCAGAACAGAAACAGACCATTCGGCCCAAAAGGTCTCTGCTGGTAACATGCTCCACAAGAATCTCCTCCCACCCTGCTTCATCCCAGCCTATCGCCATTCCCCTCTCTTCCTTTCCCCCTCGTGTGTTTATCCACTTTCTCCTTAAACACATCTACACTACTGTCCCTGTGGCAGAGATTGATTGATACTTATTGTCACATGTACCGAAGTACAGTGAAAAGCCTTTTTCCGCGGCCGAGGGAACGTACACAGTACGTACATAGTAGACAAAAGAATAATCAACAGAGAACATTGACAAATGGTACATCGACAAACAGAGATTGGTTACAGTGCGGAACAAGGGGCCAAACAAAGCAAATACATGAGCAAGAGCAGCATAGGGCATCGTGAATAGTGTTCCCACAGGGAACAGATCAGTCCGAGGGGGAGTCGTTGAGGAGTCTGGTAGCTGTGGGGAAGAAGCTGTTCCTATGTCTGGATGTGCGAGTCTTCAGACTTCTGTACCTTCTGCCTGATGGAAGGGTCTGGAAGAAGGCAATGCCTGGGTGGGAGGGGTCTCTGATAATGCTGTCTGCCTTCCTGAGGCAGCGGGAGGTGTAGACAGAATCAATGTGGGGGTGGCAAGCTTGTGTGATGAGCAGTTGCCATACCGAGCTGTGATGCAGCCGGATAGGATGCTCTCTATCGCACATCTGTAGAAGTTTGTGAGAGTCGATGCAGACATGCCAAATTTCTTTAGCTTCCGTAGGAAGTAGAGACGTAGTTGGGCTTTCTTGACTGTTGCATCAATGTGAGTGGACCAGGACAGACTGTTGGCGATGGTGACCCCCAGGAACTTAAAGCTATTGACCATCTCCACTTCGGAGCCATTGATGCAGATGGGAGTGTGTATCGTGCTACGCTTCCTGAAGTCAATGATCAGTTCCTTGGTCTTTCTGACATTTAGAGAGAGATTGAGTTCAACATTCTCACCGCTCTCTGGGTAAGAAAGTTTCACCTGAATGGGAAAGGTTAACTCAGAGTGACGAGTTAAATATAGGACAGGAAAATGCAGGTACAACCTGACAGCACGCTCAGGGAGAATCTTCCCACCTTCAGCATGAGCCCAGGGCACAGCCAAAGAATATGTCACCTTCTTGTGGTGACTGTCCCTTTAAGCAGAATAAAGGCCAGCTGGCTTGGGGGACCAATTGGAGTCTTATGTGAGGCAGAAGACATATCGGAGATGAATGCAGCTGTGTGGCTGCTGTCCTGCTGAACACTTTTTATAATTAATAAATGCCTGCTGTGTTTTGAATGAAGTCTGTGAAAGTGGGGATTTTGATGGGGGGAAACCCGTGTTGCGGCGATGCAATTCAACTCCAAGCATTTGTCTTTGTCAGGCTGCTCTGGGTGGAGGGTCCTGGCTCTGGGTGGGCACCTCCCTCGATCAGGGTGTCGTGCTTGTTGGGTGATCTGGCGTTGCTGGTCCCCACGGTTTCTCTCACCACAGGTGCCTGGCCGTGATGGGGTTCAGGCAAGGGCAGGGTCCCAGGGGTCCCATTCCTAGGGGGCGTCGCCCCTCTGAATGGGGAGGCATCCTACGCTTTTCACCTCCATCCCCGATCCTGGAGATCCTGGATTCCCTTCTCCACACTCTCCCACCAGAGGAAGATCACGATGGCCCTTTTTATATCCATCTCCGGTTTGACCAACAATTTCCGCTGGGTTGCCATGTTATTTTGCCGCATGCAAGGCGATCTTGTAGCATCTTGGGTAGGGATGGCTGTGGTCGTAGTGTTCCGCCAGTTTGCATAATCTTGCCAGAAACTCAGTAACAGACTCCCTGGGGTTCTCTTGACCGTATTAACTCAGTATCTTTGGACAATGACTGGCGTCATAGTGGTTTGTCACGAGCATCACCAATTCCTCAAATGTCTTATGTTCTGGAGTCACAGGGTAGGCTAGGCTCTTTATGATGCTGAAAGTAAGGGCCTCATAGGCGGTCAAAAGCATCACCTCTGGCGGTCTTCTCAGTAATAGCGTTCGCCCTGTAGAATGCCCTTCACGCACTGAGCATCAATGCGTCAAATCTATCGAAAGCGGCATTTTTGAAACAGTGCAAACCTTACCCCTTTAGGTTGAGAAGCGGCCGTCGTCTGAGCAGCTCCGTCTGTAGTTCCGTTTTATCCTCGTCGCCAATACTGTAGTCAATGAGGAGTCCCGAAAAGGTGAGTCAAAAGTAGTTTATTTCTTACTCACAGTTCGGAAAGGCAGCAACTGAGCAACAGTCCGAGTTCCAGCCGGGGTAATCCTGAGATGCCGTCTCCTTCCTGGGCCTGCTTTTACCTTGTGGAATTAGCCAGGCTGCTGTCAGGTCTCCATCCCTCAGTGGGCGAACTCGTATTCCATGAGCCCCACAGGGAAATCAATCAGGTCATCCCCATAGGCTTTGTGGAGAGATATTGAGATATTCCAGACCCTGGGCGACAGGCGCAGAACGAACCTAAATTGGCCGGTGCGCTCAAAGGTTTAGAAATGTACGGAGAAAAAAATACAAGAGAAAATAACCGTACGAAGCAAGGGCTGTGGCTTTAAGTTGTAAAATAAAAAAGACGTGAGTAAAAAAAAAAAGAACAGAGCTTCTGCAAAGTTTCTTTCAAAGAAAAGAACACAAAAAATACCGCTTTAAATAAAAAGAACAGCTCCTTGGGCCTCGAGTCTCTGAGCGAAATTGACAAAAACGGCACATCAGAAAGAAGAAATAAAAAAAGACTTTCCAAATGGCCAGAATATAACTCCAAAGATCGCTAAAAGGGCTTTCCTTCAGTAAACTCTTGAACATTATTTTTAAAAAGAGCAGCCAGGTTAGTGCCAAAACTTAAAAAGTGCGGGAAAAACATAGAGTGCTGGATTCATCCGCCCTGCTCCGCGCAAGGTCGACACGGGCGGGACACGGACCACGTAAAGGCCCTCGGACGAGGATTCCCGGTCGCCGGGCTGGCGCGGCCGGAGAATCCTGCCCAGAGAGAAAGTTGGCAATGCATTTAAATAAGTAATGGACGGTATTCCCCCCCCCCCCCCCCCCCGCCAGGTGGGAGAATCGCCGGGGCGCCGTGTGTATCGCACTACGCCGTCCCGACACCCGCACGCGATTCTCCCACCCCCCCCCCGAAACCAGCACCACGCAAATCATGCCGAGCCGCTTAGAATCATCCCGGATGGGCCGAATGGCCGTGCGTAAACGGCCAAGTCCCACCGGCACCGTCCACACCTGGTCGCTGCCGGCGGGTACTCGTCACGAAGGCTTGGGGGGGCGGCCTGTGGGGGGGGCGTTGTTCCCAGGGGGGCCTCCGATGGGGTCTGGCCCGCGATTGGGGCTCACCGATCGGCGTTCTGGCTTCTCCCCCGCCCAGGGCCTACTTCCTTCCACGGCCGGCCCCAGAACCCTGGCGCCATATTGGTGATGGGCTGGAGCGCTCCGCGAGGTAACCGTGCATGCGCTAGTTGCCGCCGGCCCAACTGCGCATGCGCGGGACCCAAGTCTTTTACGCGGCGCCGGGTCTCTGATGCCATGCCGAGGCCCCGCCCCCGTAAACTGCACAACGCCCCTACTAGCCCCACGGAGGGGGAATAGGGGCCTGGGAACGGGCGCCGACGTCAGAGTAACATTCCGGTTTTTACTCCGGCGTCGGCACTTAGACTCCCGCTGGGAGAATCCCGCCCACTGTATTTAAAGTAGCGATGCACGTAAAGCGGGGACCACAAGAAGGAACGAATGGCTATGGACAAGAAAATTGGAGAAGACCCCAGATAGAGGGCAATTCTCAAAATTGGTTCATAAACAAAAGACCTCAAGGAAGAGGCAAAGGAAGACCTCAGAGGAGACAATGAAGAACTCAGAAAGACACCAAAAGAAGATCTCCGATCAGAATACTTGCAAATGTTATTTCATTTCAGGGGGATATAAGTGGGCTTTGGAATACTACAGCTACTTTGATCAATATGTTCACATTTTGTCTGGTTTTATGCATTAGAAGACCCCAGATATTTGTATTAAATTTTAGAGTACCAATTATTTTCTTTTCAATTAAGGGGCAATTTAGCATGGCCAATCCACCTGACCTGCACGTCTTTGGGTTGTGGGGGGTGAGACCCACACAGACACGGGGAGAATGTGCAAACTCCACACGGACAGTGACCCAGAGCCGGGATCGAACCCGGGTCCTCACGCCGCAGACCTAGTGCTAACCACTGCGCCACATGTCGCCCTAGAAGACCCCAGATGTTAACTGAAGAATTAAAAACATTGAAATTGACAGCAGAATCTGCAATTCGGGCAGAGTGGGAAACTGAGAGCCAGAACAAGATTGCAGAAATGGTCACGTGTACGGAAAAGCACAAGAACCAGTATAATAAAACGGACGATAAAAAAAGATGCTGAATTGAACTGCTGGAAAGCGAAGAAACGTTATCACATGACACAAGACCCAGAAACGGAGCACCACGACTATTCCTTCACACAGACCAAGACTGTGCAAGAACTGGCAAGAGACAAGTCTTTGCTGTATTGTGATGATATGTGCCTGCAAGCATTATTAAAAAATAATCCCCGGGCAGTACGGTGACACAGTTGCTAGCACTGCTGCCTCACGGCGCCGAGGTTCCAGGTTCGAATCCCGGCCCCGGGTCACTGTTCGTGTGGAGTTTGCACCTTCTCCCCGTGTCTGCGTGGGTTTCACCCCCACAACCCAAAGATGTGCAGGGTAGGTGGATTGGCCACGCTAAATTGCCCCTGAATTGGAAAAAAAGAATTGCCTTTAATAAATTTGTAAAATATATATATTTCAAACCCATTAAGCACCAAAGTGCCTGATCGACCTGTTATAGACGTAATTGATGTCTCTATGGAAGCAAGTAATAATGAATTGCCTGTGCCTGAAGGGGTACCCGTTATTGCAGTTCCTGTTAATGTCAATCCTGTGGAAGCAGTTCAGACAACAGAATGTTTCTGCTCTACAAGAAAACAGATAAAACCCTCAAAGACTCGATTTATAATTGTCCAACTCGTGTACATTATGTTGGAATTTGGGACTGAGCAATTGAGTTATTGAAGATTGTATGAAGGGGTTAAAGGGGGAGGGATGTGGTGATTTGTGGTGACTGTCACTTTCAGGGCAACACAGCAGAGTAAGGGTCAGCTGGTTGGGGGACCAATTGGGAGTCCTCTCTTAGGAAGAGAAGGGCAGCCATTGGCTGCTGCATTGCTGTATAGTTTTTCATATTAATAAATTAATTTTGTGTATCTAATGAAGTCTGTGAAAGTGCATCTTTACACCTCTCACACTTTGAAGCATTGAATAGTGGAAGCAAGACTGGCAGGAGGAATAGTTACATTACCCGCAATGTCATTTCAAAGTCTGATAAAGAATTATCAGGTCTTTCTGTGTGCGGCTAGACACGGAGACTCACCAATGTCACCTTGATCGTTGAGATCAAATTCCATGTACTTCTCTGCAAAAACAGAAAGAAGTAAGATTAGGCAAATCTCAAAGTCCTGCTGAATATAACAACAGCTGCTTACATTAACTTTACTGTGGATTCAATAAAAGGATTAAACTTGGAATAGAATTTTATTATTTTTATAAATTTAGAATCCCCAATTATTTGGTTAAGTACCGTGGGCAGCATGGTAGCATAGTGGTTAGCACTATGGCTTCACAGTGCCAGGGTCCCAGGTTCGATTCCCGGCTTGGGTCACTGTCTGTGCGGAGCCTGCACGTTCTCCCCGTGTCTGCGTGGGTTTCCTCCGGGCGCTCCGGTTTCCTCCCACAAATCCCGAAAGATGTGCTGTTAAGTCATTTGGACATTCAGAATTCTCCCTCCGTGTGCCTGAACAGGTGCCGGAATGTGGCAACTCAGGGCTTTTTACAGTAACTTCATTGCAGTGTTAATGTAAGCCGACTTGTGACAATAAAAATTATTGTATTATTTTTATTCCCAATTAAGGGGCAATTTAGTGTGGCCAATCCACCTACCCTGCCCATCTTTGGGTTGTGGGGGTGAGACCCACGCAAACACGGGGAGAATGCGCAAACTCCACACGGACAGTGACCCAGGGCCGGGAATCGAACCTGGGTCCCTGACGCTGCGAAGCAACAGTGCTAACCGCCCCGGAGGAACACGGTGATCTTGGAGGGTTGTGGAGTTGGAGGAAGTCAAGCATGGTTGAGACTATGGAGAGATTTGGAAACTAGGGTGAGAATTTAAAAACTGAAGCATGGCCGGGTCTGTGATATCCATTCTAGCGATGTGGGCATCGCTGGCTCGGCCAATGTGGGGCAGAATGGGCAAGTGGGCAGTGGGGGTGGGTGAACAGGATGTGAAGCCAGTTAGGAAACAGGCAGCAGAGTTTGAGCGAGCTTGAATTCTTTGGAGGATTGAATGTTGGAAGCTGGCAGAAGAGTATCGGGGTGGTTGAGTTTTAAGGTGACAAAGGTGTGGCCGGGGGTTCCAGCAGCAAATGGGCTGAGCTGTGGCAGAGATGGGCCACGTCACAAAGATGGAGGTCGGTGGTCTTGCTGATGGTGATTCACCACATGGACAGCAACAGTTCAAGAAGCGTCATCACCATCTGCTCAAGGGCAGCTGGGGATGGGCAATAAATGCCAACCTTGCCAACGACGCCCATAAGAAAAAGCATGCCGAGATTCACTGTGCGTGGGGCTTACTGTACCCAAATCGGCTGCCATGTTTCCAACAGTAGAACAGTGACTACACGTCATTGGCTGTAAAAGTGCTTTGTGATATCCAGCGGTCGTGAAAATGCGATATGAATTAAAATCTTCCTCTTCCTATTATTCCGGTTATCCTAGTTATCCACCACATCTCGGTGTTGGGTGACTGGATGGGTGCAAGTTATCTTTATGGGAGCTAGGTGCCCCATGACACTTGGTACCTAGGTGGGCGCTAGTTATCCCCAGGGGTGCCAGGTGTCAGACCATTGTAACATTGCTGGTCACGGGCTGGGGAGTGGATGACACCTTATTCCCACCTTCCCCTCCCCCCCTCCCCGGTCACCCAGAGTCACCATTAGGAACACTCTGGGTTGGGGGAGGGGGGAGAACAAAGGATTTTTCTTCACGACAAACGCTCTTTAACACAGGAACTCAATTTGCACACACTAGGACATGGCGAAAGATTGCGGAAAACGGAACTGAAGGGCCGCATGTTGTAACATCAAGACAGCTGAAGACATGGCTGCTGGTAACCAAGGGAAACAGATTTAAGGTAAATGAGGCAGAGGTGACAAGAGGGAAGCAACATTTATGCAGTGAGTTATGGTGACCCGGAAGGTACTGCCCGAAAAGATGGTGCAAGCAGATTCCGAAATAACTCTCAAGGGAGAATTTAATGAATGCTTGGGAGGGAAGCACTTTACAAATTACAGGGAGCTGGGAAAAGTGCAGAGGGAGAGGGACTAATTTGCAAGTTCCCTCAAAGTGTCAGCAGCAGTCACAATGGGCTGAACGGCCTCCCTCTATACTGTAAGATTCAATGGTCATTTTGTCACTTTCCTTATCAGCCCACAGGGAGATATTGTGCTCGTTGCACTGGGATTTATTTGACTGTGAGCGATAAGTAATGTATTGGGTCATTCCATTCTGATGTTTAATACCAGCCTGGCAATCACTTTCACATTTCATCTCAGCGCGATCCATCAAAGAGAAATGGAAAGAGTTCGCCATGGCCAGCCATGGATAATTGAATTTCAGCAACACATCCTGAGGCGGCCCAGGGCTGTTTATAGTGAATGGGGAAAAGGAGAAGGCATTAAGGTGGCTTGTTCCCTGTCTCGCTGTGGAATGTTTTGCCAGCAGATTATCAGCAGCCTCACAGGATAACAAGCAATTTCCAAACTCCCACACAAATCGCAATCCAACTCCATCCGGTAGCAATTCAGCACTGGGGGAAACTGGCAAACACCCAGGTACACAGTGTGAAAGGGCATGTGGCACCCATGGCAATAACTGGCACCCATCTATGCACCCAGTGCCAAAGGGCATGTGGCACCCATGGCAATAACTGGCACCCATCTATGCACCCAGTGCCAAAGGGCATGTGGCACCCATGGCAATAACTGGCACCCATCCATGCACCCAGTGCCAAAGGGCATGTGGCATCCATGGCAATAACTGGCACCCATCCATGCACCCAGTGCCAAAGGGCATGTGGCACCCATGGCAATAACTGGTACCCATCCATGCACCCAGTGCCAAAGGGCATGTGGCACCCATGGCAATAACTGGCACCCATCCATGCACCCAGTGCCAAAGGGCATGTGGCACCCATGGCAATAACTGGCACCCATCTATGCACCCAGTGCCAAAGGGCATGTGGCACCCATGGCAATAACTGGCACCCATCCATGCACCCAGTGCCAAAGGGCATGTGGCACCCATGGCAATAACTGGCACCCATCCATGCACCCAGTGCCAAAGGCACCTGACACCCGCAGGGATGACTGGCACCCACCCAGGTACCCAACACTGAGAAAGATACACAGCACCAACAGGGGCATCCAACATCATAACGGTGCCCTGTGCTGATTGGGATAACCATTTTCTTTCCACGGCACTTTTCACAGTCTCTGGACGTGGCAAAGCGCCATCCAGCCAATGAAGCAGTTTTGAAGTGTAGTCGCTGTTGTAATGTAGGAAACACGGCGGCCAACTTGCGCATGGCAAGATCCCACAAAGGACAATGTGATAATTAACTGTTTTCATCGATGATATTGACTGGAGGGGTAAAGTTTGCCCAGGACAGTGGGTAGAACTCCTGAACCTGTCTTCAAAATAACATCACCAGATCTTTTCTATCAACCTGAGCAGAGCCTTTGACAGCACAGTACAAGAGAACGTGAACCTTGAGTTGTCACGCTGAAGTGGGATTTGAACCAAGAACCTTTTGATCCAGAGGTTGATCACAGCTCCCACTGGCATTGACAGGACTGAAACTAACAATAAGGAACAATGGGAATTTACTGTTATTTACTTTTAAAAGATTCCAGACTTTCTGCCAGGTCTTCTTCATCTTTATACTTCTGATCTTCCAGAAATTCCTACAGGAGAAGTTAAGGTATAAAATTATAAAGCATTAAATAGTCGAGGTCAACCATGGACCCAGCCATATAAATACTGTGGCTACAAAAGCAGGTCAGAGACTTGGAATCCCGCGGTGGGTAACTCACCTCCTGACCCCCCCCAAAGCCGGTCCACCATCTACAAGGCCCAAGTCAGGAGTGTGATGGAATACTCTCCACTTGCCTGGATGAGTGCAACTCCAACAACACTCAAGAAGCTCAACACCATCCAGGACAAAGCAGCCCCGATTGATTGCTCCTCCTTCCACAAACATTCACTCCCTCCACCACCGACGCATAGCCTCAGCCGTGTGTACCATCCACAAGATGCACTGCGGTAACTCACCAAGGTTCCTCAGGCACTTCAACAACCTTTCTCCTGCATCTTAACCCCATTTTAAAAAATCCCCCCCCCCCCCCTCTGTCCCCACACTGATTCACCTATCCTCTGTTCTGAAGATTGCTACACTTTGTTGGAATCTCGGTTCCAGCTACAGTAGAGGAGGTAACAGACTTTCCCTCTCCCTCGATTCTAATGAAGAGCCGAGCAGACTCAAAACATTAATTCTGATTCCTTCTCCCTACAGCTGCTGCCAGACCTGCTGAGATTTTCCAGCATTCTGCTTGTTTCAGACTCCACCATCCGCAGTATTTTCCTTCCTCTCGTTCGACAGCACCTTCCAAACTCGGAAACCTGCAGCCATCTCGAAGGACCAGGGCAGCAGGTACCCGGGAGCCCCACCACCTGGAGGTTCCCCTCCAAGTCACTCACCGCCCCGACTCGGAAATATATCGGCCGTTCCTTCTCTGTCGCTGGGTCAAAATCCTGGAACTCCCTCCCTAACAGCACAGTGGGTGTACCTACACCTCAAGGACTGCAGCGGTTCAAGAAGGCAGCTCACCACCACCTTCACAGGGGCAATTAGGTACGGGCAACAAATGCTGGACTAGCCAGCGAAGCCCGCATCCCCCAAGAATGATTTAAAAATAAACGTACATGAGTTTAGCAATCCCATCATTCTCGCTCAGAGGCTGTCTTTACTCACCAACCCATGTGCAGCTCGTTCGAAAACTAAAGTTAGAGAAATCAAGCTCAGGACACTGCAAAGTGCTTCATAGCTATTGGCATATCACATTGTGGGGAGATAACAGTCAGAATGTCACTGGGCCAGTTATCCAGAGGCCAGTCTAATGTTCTGGGGACGTGAGTTCAAATCCCATCATAGCTGCTGTTTTTTTAAATTTATTCGGGTGGAACACACCATTACAAGAGGATATAAATTTAAGATAAATGGTGGAAGATATAGAGGGGATGTCAGAGGTAGGTTCTTTACCCAGAGAGTAGTGGGGGCATGGAATGCACTGCCTATGGAAGTAGTTGAGTCGGAAACGTTAGGGACCTTCAAGCGGCTATTGGATAGGTACATGGATTTGGGTAGAATAATGGAGTGTAGGTTAACTTCTTAAGGGCAGCACGGTAGCATTGTGGATAGCACAATTGCTTCACAGCTCCAGGGTCCCAGGTTCGATTTCGACTTGGGTCACTGTCTGTGTGGAGTCTGCACATCCTCCCCGTGACTGCGTGGGTTTCCTCCGGGTACTCCGGTTTCCTCCCACAGTCCAAAGATGTGCAGGTTGGGTGGATTGGCCGTGAAAAATTGTCCAAAATTCTTTGATTAACATAGGACAAAAGTTCGGCGCAACAACGTGGGCCGAAGGGCCTGTTCTGTGCTGTATTTCTCTATCTCTATCTATCTATTCATGGGTTGTGGGTATCGCAGGTTGTGAGTATCGCTGGCTGGGCCAGCACTTATTGCCCATCCCTAACTGCCCTTGAGGGGCAATTAAGAGTTAATCACATTGCTGTGGGTCTGGAGTCACCTGTAGGCCAGACCGGGTAAGGGCGGCAGATTTCCTTCCCTAAAGGACATTAATGAACCAGATGGGTTTTCACCACAATCAACAATGGAGTTTTACTTCCAGATTTTTATCGAATTCAAATTCCACCATCTGCCGTGGCTGGATTCGAACCCGGGTCCTCAGAGCCTTACCCGGGGTTCCTGGTTTACTAGTCCAGTGACAAAACCACTAGGCCACCACTTCCCCCAGAAAGCATGGCGGCGCAGTGGTTAGCGCTGCTGCCTCACGGCGCCGAGGATCCGGGTTCAATCCCGGCCCCGGGTCACTGTCTGTGTGGAGTTTGCACATTCTCCCCGTGTCTGCGTGGGTTTCACCCCCACAACCCAAAGATGTGTAGGATAGGCGGATTGGCCACACTATATTGTCCCTTCATTGGGAAAAAAATAATTGGGTGCTCCGAAAAAATTTTTTTTTTAAAACAACAGTAACTACATTTCCAAAGCAAAAGGTATCGATTGGAAAACATTTCTGAGGTGACTGCATCAGTGCAGATGGTGAGACTGAGTTGCTCTTTGAAAGAGCAAGCACAAACTCGATGGGTCGAATGGCCACCTATTAATATGGACTGTTTTATGATTCTGTATAATCACAGGTTGGCACAGGTTAAACCTTTCATTCGTCAGTCAATTCTGGAGTGGGGTGAGCTCCATGACTTGATAAAATCTAACACCTGTGAAAAATCAGTGAAGCCAAGTCTGGGGTTAGGCAGACGCAGTTAAATCAGCCACAATACCTTCAGGCCACAGGAACTGATTATTGCAGGTCAAACTCCTGCTTTATTACTTTTACAACCTTGAAGTAAGGAGAATGGAATTATTCATATGTTCATTTGTCTGTGGATATCTTCGCAAAGCAGGATTCGAACCCTGTTCTGACAGTGCGGCATTCCCTCAGTACTGACCCTCTGACAGTGCAGCACTCCCTCAGTACTGACCCTCTGACAGTGCGGCACTCTCTCAGTACTGACCCTCTGACAGTGCAGCACTCCCTCAGTACTGACCCTCTGACAGTGCAGCACTCCCTCAGTACTGACCCTCTGACAGTGCAGCACTCCCTCAGTACTGACCCTCTGACAGTGCAGCACTCCCTCAGTACTGACCCTCTGACAGTGCAGCACTCCCTCAGTACTGACCCTCTGACAGTGCGGCACTCCCTCAGTACTGACCCTCTGACAGTGCGGCACTCCCTCAGTACTGACCCTCTGACAGTGCGGCACTCCCTCAGTACTGACCCTCTGACAGTGCAGCACTCCCTCAGTACTGACCCTCTGACAGTGCAGCACTCCCTCAGTACTGACCCTCTGACAGTGCAGCACTCCCTCAGTACTGACCCTCTGACAGTGCGGCACTCCCTCAGTACTGACCCTCTGACAGTGCGGCACTCCCTCAGTACTGACCCTCTGACAGTGCAGCACTCCCTCGGTACTGACCCTCTGACAGTGCAGCACTCCCTCAGTACTGACCCTCTGACAGTGCAGCACTCCCTCGGTACTGACCCTCTGACAGTGCAGCACTCCCTCAGTACTGACCCTCTGACAGTGCAGCACTCCCTCAGTACTGACCCTCTGACAGTGCAGCACTCCCTCGGTACTGACCCTCTGACAGTGCAGCACTCCCTCAGCACTGACCCTCTGACAGTGCGGCATTCCCTCAGTACTGACCCTCTGACAGTGCGGCACTCCCTCAGTACTGACCCTCTGACAGTGCAGCGCCCCCTCAGCACTGACCCTCTGACAGTGCGGCATTCCCTCAGTACTGACCCTCTGACAGTGCAGCACTCCCTCGGTACTGACCCTCTGACAGTGCAGCACTCCCTCAGCACTGACCCTCTGACAGTGCAGCACTCCCTCAGTACTGACCCTCTGACAGTGCAGCACTCCCTCAGTACTGACCCTCTGACAGTGCGGCACTCCCTCAGTACTGACCCTCTGACAGTGCAGCACTCCCTCGGTACTGACCCTCTGACAGTGCAGCACTCCCTCAGTACTGACCCTCTGACAGTGCAGCACTCCCTCGGTACTGACCCTCTGACAGTGCAGCACTCCCTCAGTACTGACCCTCTGACAGTGCGGCACTCCCTCAGTACTGACCCTCTGACAGTGCGGCACTCCCTCAGTACTGACCCTCTGACAGTGCGGCACTCCCTCAGTACTGACCCTCTGACAGTGCGGCACTCCCTCAGTACTGACCCTCTGACAGTGCAGGGCTCCCTCAGTACTGACCCTCTGACAGTGCAGCGCTCCCTCAGTACTGACCCTCTGACAGTGCAGCACTCCCTCAGTACTGACCCTCTGACAGTGCAGCGCTCCCTCAGTACTGACCCTCTGACAGTGCAGCGCTCCCTCAGTACTGACCCTCTGACAGTGCGGCACTCCCTCAGTACTGACCCTCTGACAGTGTGGCACTCCCTCAGTACTGACCCTCTGACAGTGCAGCACTCCCTCAGTACTGACCCTCTGACAGTGTGGCACTCCCTCAGTACTGACCCTCTGACAGTGCGGCACTCCCTCAGTACTGACCCTCTGACAGTGCAGCACTCCCTCAGTACTGACCCTCTGACAGTGCAGCGCTCCCTCAGTACTGACCCTCTGACAGTGCAGCACTCCCTCAGTACTGACCCTCTGACAGTGCAGCACTCCCTCAGTACTGACCCTCTGACAGTGCAGCACTCCCTCAGTACTGACCCTCTGACAGTGCAGCACTCCCTCAGTACTGACCCTCTGACAGTGCAGCACCCCCTCAGTACTGACCCTCTGACAGTGCAGCACTCCCTCAGTACTGACCCTCTGACAGTGCAGCACTCCCTCAGTACTGACCCTCTGACAGTGCGGCACTCCCTCAGTACTGACCCTCTGACAGTGCAGCACTCCCTCAGTACTGACCCTCTGACAGTGCGGCACTCCCTCAGTACTAACCCTCTGACAGTGCGGCACTCCCTCAGCACTGACCCTCTGACAGTGCAGCACTCCCTCAGTACTGACCCTCTGACAGTGCAGCACTCCCTCAGTACTGACCCTCTGACAGTGCAGCACTCCCTCAGTACTGACCCTCTGACAGTGCAGCACTCCCTCAGTACTGACCCTCTGACAGTGCAGCACTCCCTCAGTACTGACCATCTGACAGTGTGGGACTCCCTCAGTACTGACCCACTGACAGTGCGGCACTCCCTCAGTACTGACCCTCTGACAGTGCAGCACTCCCTCAGTACTGACCCTCTGACAGTGCAGCACTTCCTCAGCACTGACCCTCTGACAGTGCAGCACTCCCTCAGTACTGACCCTCTGACAGTGCAGCACTCCCTCAGTACTGACCCTCTGACAGTGCAGCACTCCCTCAGTACTGACCCTCTGACAGTGCAGCACTCCCTCAGTACTGACCCTCTGACAGTTCAGCACTCCCTCAGTACTGACCCTCTGACAGTGCAACACTCCCTCAGTACTGACCCTCTGACAGTGCAGCACTCCCTCAGTACTGATCCTCTGACAGTGCAGCACTCCCTTAGTACTGACCCTCTGACAATGTGGCACTCCCTTAGTACTGACCCTCTGACAGTGCAGCACTCCCTCAGTACTGACCCTCTGACAGTGCAACACTCCCTCAGTACTGACCCTCTGACAGTGCAGCACTCCCTCAGTACTGATCCTCTGACAGTGCAGCACTCCCTCAGTACTGACCCTCTGACAGTGCGGCACTCCCTCAGTACTGACCCTCTGACAGTGCAGCACTCCCTCAGTACTGACCCTCTGACAGTGCAGCACTCCATCAGTACTGACCCTCTGACAGTACAGCACTCCCTCAGTACTGACCCTCTGACAGTGTGGCACTCCCTCAGTACTGACCCTCTGACAGTGCGGCACTCCCTCAGTACTGACCCTCAGACAGTGCAGCACTCCCTCAGTACTGACCCTCTGACAGTGCAGCACTCCCTCAGTACTGACCCTCTGACAGTGCGGCACTCCCTCAGTACTGACCCTCTGACAATGCGGCACTCCCTCAGTACTGACCCTCTGACAGTGCAGCACTCCCTCAGTACTGACCCTCTGACAGTGCAGCACTCCCTCAGTACTGACCCTCTGACAGTGCAGCACTCCCTCAGTACTGACCCTCTGACAGTGCGGCACTCCCTCAGTACTGACCCTCTGACAGTGCAGCACTCCCTCAGTACTGACCCTCTGACAATGTGGCACTCCCTCAGTACTCAGTACCCTATGGGGTTTGGGAGTCTATGAAACCATAATGCCGTAGAGGGACAATTTGTTATGACTATGGAAAGAGTGTTTGCATCGCGGTCTATCAGAGACGGACTATCACACAATTGGAGAATGTGGAGATTATTCCGAATGTTTCATTGTACAATGGTGGTGGTGGTACCCTTCAGCCCTATAGATAGACACAGAGTAAAGCTGTGCTTCTTCTATTCCAGAAAACCAGTCAGTGAAGGACAGAACTGGAGTCAATCTTTAATCAGTCTTACCTTTATTTACAGAGTGAAATATTACAAGCATATACCTCCTAACCCAACCACACTACACCTTCAATAAGTGTCTCTTTATATATGCTCAAGTGGAACGCCAATGAATGCCCTCCACCTGCATATGATTAAATAAAATTGAATAAAATAAAGTTGTTAGGCGGTGTGTGCATATAATATGTAGTTCTGTAAATAAATTAAAAAGTGTGTAAAGATGGGCAGCACGGTGGCGCAGTGGTTATCACTGCTGCCTGACAGTGCCGAGGTCCCTGGTTCGATCCCGGCCCTGGGTCACTGTCCGTGTGGAGTTTGCACATTCTCCCCGTGTTTGCGTGGGTTTCGCCCCCACAAACCAAAAGATGTGCAGGGTAGGTGGATTGGCCACGCTAAATTGCCCCATAATTGAAAATAATTAATTGGGTACTCGAAAATTAAAATTTTAAAAAATGCGTAAAGGTTAGTTCCAGTTCTATCCTTCACCAACCAGCTCTCTGGAATAGAAGAGAGGTACAATCAAATAAAAATGGCTTTGAGGGGGTGAAATTTATTCCCCCAGCAGAATATAACTGAAGGTATCATGCCCGTTGACCACTACAAAGTTCAAGTGACCAACTGAAAGTTATAACGTTGAATGGGGAATTGTATACTGCCTTGATGCTGGCTTCCTGTGAACACAATATGGTTTTGTGAAAACATTTGGACAATGGGAGCTTTTCAATGGGGCCTTCTCTCCCTGCACTCTGGAAAGATCTGATCCAATCCCACAGTTCTGGCCCTGTCCCAGAATATTTGCTTTGCTAAATGCATGTGCAACACCAGCGCACACTTAACCCGGCTGGTACTGCAGTGGCCAGCCAGCTTGAGCAATGTGTACGATCATAAGCCTATTGATGAGTCACATGCCTGAACGATCGAAAATATACCCTGCATTTATATAGCACCTTTCACAACTTCAGCCTGTTCCAAAACTCCCAAAGGACAATTCCGTATTTTGGAAGTGAAGTCACTGTTGTAATTTAGGAAACAGTATGAAGTCTTACAACACCAGGTTAAAGTCCAACATGTTTGTTTCAAACACGAGCTTTCGGAGCACAGCTCCTTCCTCAGGTGAATGCAGCAGTGCTCCGAAAGCTCGTGTTTGAAACCAACCTGTTGGACCTCAACCTGGTGTTGTAAGACTTCTTACTGTGCTCACCCCAGTCCAACGCCGACATCTCCACATCATAATTTAGGAAAGACAGCAGTCAAGTTGTGCAGAAAGTTCGCAAAGACGGCACTGAGATAATGACCAGAAAATTTGTTTTTTAGCGACATTGGTTTAAAAAACAAAATTTAAAGTACCCAATTCACTCTCTCCAACCAATGGGCAATTTAGTGTGGCCAATCTGCCCACCCTGCATATCCCCGTGTCGTGGGGGTGAGACCCACGCAAACATAGGGAGAATGTGCAAGCTCCACACGAACAGCAACCCAGAGCCGGGATCGAACCCGGGACCTCGGCGCAGCGAGGCAGCAGTGCCAACCACTGCGCCGTTGTGCTGCTCTTAGTGACATTGGCTGAAGGATAAATAATCAGCCAGGTCACTGGGGTCAACTCCCCAACTCTTATGGAAATAGAGCCCATAGGATTTCTCTATCCACCTGCATGGACAGACAAGCCCCGAGTTTAATGTTCTATCTGAAAGACGCACCTTCGACAGTGCAGCACTCACTCACTCAGTAGCACAGTAGGATTCCCAATCTGGATTTTGAGCTTGAGTGCCTGGGGTGGGACTTGAACCCATGATATTCTGACTCCAAAGGTGAACGCGTTGCTCACCTCATCACGGTCGTGTCTAGATGGGAGAACAGTGGCAGACTGGCTGTGTGAAAGAATTGAAAGCCCCCCCCCCCACCCCACCCCCCGCACCTGGCCCATCAGCCCATCCACATTCAAATGGACAGCCCGGCAAATCGACTGGGTTTGAAATTTGTGAGTTAACTAGCAGCTTCCCTGTGGCATTGCCCATATCGTTTGATAACAGGGAGAGTTCTACACTGAATCTCACTGTGCATTAGACCAGGCATTTTCAAAGTGGAGGTCGCGACCCGTGGATTGGCGTCGGGAGGGTCGCGGAGCCATCCGTCGCGACGTTCCCGATATCAGGAATTTAGGCGCAACAGCCGGCTTTTAGAAATGCCGGCTGCGAGCGGCTTTAAAAATGCAGGCACGTTGTGCATGCGTGCCCGCTCATCAGTGCGCATGCCCGAAGCCCAGAGAGAAACACCGCCTCCTCCTGACGTCAACGCGCTGACCCAGAAGAAGGTTTTTTTAAAAATTCAATTCAGTCTTCCTGCATCTGTTTTGTACTTGCTCAATCGCTGAACCCGCAGAACTCTGATAGTGAATTTTAGCGATTAAAAAGATTCACAATACTTTGAGTAAAGCAATTCCTTCTCGTCTATATCTAAAATCGTCACATTGTAATTTGCTGACTATATCCCCAGGCTGCAACCAACCCATCTGAGGAAAACTTGCATTCTGCACCTGCTCTGTAGAGTCCTGAGAGAATAATGCCTGTTTCAATGAGGTCATTTCTCATTCTTCGCTACTCTGGGCTATAGAATATAAACCCAGGCTCATCTCTCGCATTAAAGGTAAGCGAAAATGGTGGGTCACGAAGGTCGGTCGGCGTGGGTCGCGAAGGTCGGCCGGCGTGGGTCGCGAAGGTCGGCCGGCATGGGTCGCGAAGGTCAGCCGGTTGGTAAAAATGGGCCCCGGGCATAAAAGTTTGAAAAACACTGCATTAGACTGCAGCTAAAGTGGAGCAGTGTGTAATCTGGTTTGAGGCTTTACATATATAAAGTTTAATTGTTGAAAGAACAAAACTGGGATCAGTTCTCGTTTAATTATTTTTGCTGCGGGATAGTTGCACTTCGGAACAGGAAGAGGCCAATCAGCCCATTCCACCATTCAAGTCGCTCAAGGGTGATCTTAACTTCAATGACCTACCTTAGATACATATTTCTTGACATCCTGACCCAACAACAAACCCAGTTATATTCACCCTAAAGAGCCTTTGGCACTATCAAAGGAGCTGGGAGCTCAACCAGTATCATTACAAACAGATTATCTGATTAGAATCACATGGCTATTAATTTCTTTATTCCTTCGCAGGACGTGAAGGTCAACATTTATTGGCCATCCCTAATTGTCCTTGAGAGCCGCCACCCACAGTGCTGTTAGGGAGTGAGTTCCAGAGATGTTGCCCCAGCGACAGTGAAGGAATGGCCAATATATTTCCCAGTCAGGATGGTGAGTGACTTGGAGGGGAAGCTCTGGGGGGGGGGGGTCTTGGTCTGTTTTCAAAGCCAGCCATTTAGCCCTGTGCTAAACCAGCCCCGCTGGGTTCCATAACCACACATATAGACAAAGTCAAAGATGCAAGATGATACTCTGAATACGAGTCTTTGCGGATAATTTAGTCTTTACAGGTCTAGACGGAGCAACTGGAATGAGGGATAATCACAGGTTAAAGAGGTGTGAATTGTCTCAAGCCAGGACAGTGGGTAGGGTTTTTCAAACTCAGTTGACCAGTGGAAAGCAGATTATCCGGCCTTTATCACATTGTTGTTTGTTGGAGCTCACGGTGCCCAAGTTGCCGCCACTATTTCGCACAAAGACTGAAATTCAGGAACATACCAAATTGCCGGTTTTGGGACATTGCTGAAAGGCGCTATGTGAATGCAAGTTCCTCATGGCTGGACTCTGTATTTTATCCATGTTTCTCCCCTCGGGGCGGAAGCTCCCTTGCTGCCCCCCTGCCCCCCACAGAGGTTGCCCCAGTTGTCTATATGTGTGTGGATGTGAAACCCACCTCGTCACTCACCTGAGGAAGGAGCTGTGCTCCGAAAGCTAGTGATTCCAAACAAACCTGTTTGACTTTAACCTGTTGTTGTATATAGGATGGATGTGGAAGCATTGGAAAGGGTGCAGAGGAGATTTACCAGGATGCTGCCTGGATTGGAGGGTGGGTCTTATGAGGAAAGGTTGAGGGAGTTAAGGCTTTTCTCTTTGGAGTGGAGGAGGATGAGAGGCGGCTAAATAGAGGTTTATAAGATGATGAGGGGATAGATAGAGTGGACGTTCAGAGACTATTTCCTCGGGTGGATGTAGCTGTTACAAGGGGGCATAACTATAAGGTTCAGGGTGGGAGATATAGGAGGGGTGTCCGAGGTAGGTTCTTTACTGAGATAGTGGTTACGGTGTGGAATGGACTGCCTGCTGTGATAGTAGAGTCGGACACTTTTAGGAACTTTCAAGCGGTTATTGGATAGGCACATGGAGCACACCAGAATGACAGGGAGTGGGATAGCTTGATCTCGGTTTCGGACAAGGCTCGGCACAACATCGAGGGCCAAAGGGCCTGTTCTGTGCTGTACTGTTCTATGTTCTAAGGACTGCACTTTTCCTCATTCTTTGCTGTAGAGGGCCTCGGGGTCGGTTTGTGATGGTAAAAGCTGCTATAAAATTGCAAATCTCTTTAACCCCTCATAGCCTGGTAACCAGAGCCATGGATGAGGCTTTAGCGAATTCTGGAATTTGGAATAATAACTGGTGGAGAGGGAGGGAGAATCGGTGGCTCATTATCAAAGCCCTTTCCCCTTCCTCCACTAATTGTACCTGTTGCTGACTTCCACACAAGGGGGACATTACTGCTGTAAGTACCACTGGGGGGGGGGGGGGGGTGCTGGGTGCTGAAGATACAAATTCACTGGCAAAGGGACAGGGGCAAAAATTGGGAGTCAGCCAAATAAACAGAGGGTTGTAATTGATTGAACCCACCCAGCAAACCCAGAGACAGCTCCCACCCTCTCCAGGATCCAACCCTAACCCCTTTCACTCACCCAACAGCAGGGTCATTGCTGTGGCTTAACATGAAGCACATCTGGCAGAAATGTCTCCAAGTTCAGAACAGAGTTGAGAGTCAGACTGGGAGAGTTCCCTCTCTCTCACTCTCTGCAGATACTACCCAGACCTGGGTGGCTTTCCCAGCAGTTTCTGCTTTTAGCTTTGGGCGTGTTCCAGCTTCAAAAATATTCATCAAAGATCTGACGGCCCTTTTCCCACTGGCTGGGCTGAGAAATGATCAGTGTTGTTTCAAACATGTTATTTATAGAGAGAAGAGAGGGGTGGGGGGGAGACAAGAACATTGACAGAAAGAGTGAGAAAAGGAAGAGAAAGATACACAAAGGGAGGGAGAGAGAGGCGGTGGGGGTCTCCCACAGAGGAAAAGACAAATTCAAAGTAGAGTCAGGCAGAGCAAGTTAAAGTTGATGGGAAGGGGGCTGTTTGCTGGCTGGGAATCTCTCACCTTGTTCACACTGTCCAGTCTCTCCTGCTGCTGAGCTTTCAACAATCCAAACATCTTCCCCCCTGAGAGAGAAAGACAATTCAGATCAGAGACATTCCCCCAGGAAGCCCCCTCCCCAGGAAGCCCCCTCCCACCCCCACTCACCCTGAGCCTGCTGTCCAGGGCGCATCCTGAGGGACTCCCAGCTCTCAGCCTCCGGGACTGGACTGAATGCTCAGCCCGCGCCGCAGCTCCAACTGGGGATGTCCCGGGGCAGAGACGCCCGCTGGGGGGGAGCGAGAGTAACTGCAGCTCAGCATGGGAACACCTCCCAGATCAACCCAGAGCCAACTCCAACCAGCCTCGCCAAAACCTACCCCCAATACATACCCCCAAATCATCCCCCAAAATCACCCCCCCAAAACCTACCCCCAATACATCCCCCCCCAAACCTACCCCAAATCACCCCCCCCCCCAAATCACCCCCCAATACATCCCCCCAAACCTACCCCAAATCACCCCCCACCCAAATCACCCCCAATACCTACCCCCAATACATACCCCCAAATCATCCCCCAAAATCACCCCCCCAAAACCTACCCCAATACATCCCCTCCCAAACCTACCCCAAATCACCCCCCCAAATCACCCCCCCAATACCTACCCCCAATACATCCCCCCCAAACCTACCCCAAATCACCCCCCCAAAACACCCATCCCCCAAATCATCCCCCCCAAATCACCCCCCCAAATCACCCACCCCAAATCACCCCCCCCCCCAAATCACCCCCCCAAATCACCCACCCCAATACATCCCCTCCAATCACCCCCCAAATCACCCCCCCAATACCTACCCCCAATACATCCCCCCCAAACCTACCCCATATCACCCACCCCCCAAATCACCCACCCCAAATCACCCCCCAAATCACCCACCCCCCAAATCACCCCCCCCCCCCCAAATCACCCACCCCAATACATCCCCTCCAATCACTCCCCCCAAATCACCCCCCCAATACCTACCCCCAATACATCCCCCCAAACATACCCCAAATCGCCCACCCCCAAATCACCCCCCCAAATCATCCCCCAAATCACCCACCCCCCAAATCACCCACCCCACAAATCACCCACCCCACAAATCACCCACCCCAAATCACCCACCCCCCAAATCACCTACCCCAATACATCCCCTCAAATCACTCCCTCCCCAATACATCCCCCCAAATCACCCCCTCCCCAATACATCCCCTCAAATCATCCCCCAAATCACCACCCCTAATCACCACCCCCAAATCACCAACCCCCAAATCACCCCCCCCCCCAATTCACCAACCCTAACCTAAACCCAAACCTAAACCCACACTCGGATCCAGCCTCAAACAAAAACCTATCCATCCCTAACCTCAGCCCTAAACACAATCTAACCTAAACCCTGAGCCAATTCCAGCCTTAACCCCCAATAAGGAGCCAACCATGACCCTAACCCCAAGCCGAACACTAATCTCAGTGTCAAATCCAGCCCCAACCCCTGATACTCACCCAAACAAACATTAAAATCTGACCCAAACCAAACTACAGACTTCTACCCCGGGACAGGTCTCAGCCCCAATCCCAATATCTGTACCAGCCCAAGATCTAAAGTCATCCACAGTTCCAAACACACTTTTCCCCACCAATCACAACCCAAACCCAAATCCAAACCATTCCTAACCACAGACCAGGAGGAACCGCTGCTATCTACCCATACCTCAAACCAACCCAACATCTTCATCCAACACCAATGTTAACCAAACCCAAGTTCATGCCCCCCAGGGAATGTTTCAGCGATTTGTGAATTTGGACAGTAGACGCTGTAGAAAATCAGGTTATTCTTGTTCCTCAATGGCATCATTCATGATTCATTTTACACCGATTATCAAAGCCACTTGGAAAAGCCGGAAAGGCAGCATCAAGCAACACAGCTGGTCTTTAGAATCAAGTGTTTCAGAACCAAGACAGGACCTTGACGGTCCTTAATGGTTCAGCTTATTCCTGGTCAGGATTCCTTCAGGAGAGGCTTCATCAGGTTCCCCTGACAGCCGGGCCAGAGAGGCACCATGCCCTAATCAAGCATCAGGAAAAGGGGAAAGTCCATTTTGTCCGATTGCCCACCCTGGCTGGGCGTAAACGATGGACAGCTGCCTGATTCCCTTCGAGGTTAATCCAGATGTAACCTTTCACCCACATCCTGTCTTTCCGAGTCACTTACTCCAGACTATGGAATGTGTAGCCCATTCCTATCGCTGCCCAACTTTATCCCAGTTAATTCACACAGAACCCTCCCCAACGATTTCCAACAGCAGCAGTATTTAATCAGGGGTTGTTGACGTTTGCTCATTCTGTTATCAGTTATCATTGGGCCGTGGCAGTGATTTCTGCACCGGCTGCCCTTTTGTTTTACATTCCTAATATCCTGACAATTCGAATGTACAATGAGCTGGTGATGAGCATTAACCTTTCACCTCAGTCCCCGATAACAGCCCGCAGCTCCTGCACCAATCGTGGCCTGCTTGCAAATCCAGTTCCTGTACAGATAGGAAAATGAACGGGAGATGTCTCTGGCATCCAGAATTCTTATGGTTCCTTAGGAGGCCATTTGGCCCATCGTGTCAGCACCTGTTCTCTGAATGAGCAATCCACCTAGTGCCATTCTCCCAACCCAACGTTCCTCTTTTTCAGACAACAATCCTCTTGAAAGGCTAGATTGAACCTACCCTGCCACGTTCTCATCCTAAAGGCTGTGTTAAAGTTCCTTCTCAGATCTCCAATGATTCTTTCTCCAATCACCTTACATCTGTTCCCCCTCATTCCTGCTTCTTCCAACAAAGGGAACTCTACTTCCCAACCTGCTCTGTCCACACCAATCATGATAAAACCCATTGAATCCCGACAATGCAGAAGGAGGCTATTCAGCCCATTGAGTCTGCACCGACCCTCTGAAAGAGCATCCTAGCCTAGTTCCACTCCCCCTGCCCTATCCCCTTAACCCCACCTAACCTGGACTGTGGGAGGAGACCCACGCAGACACGGGGAGAACGTGCAGACTCCGCGCAGACAGTGACCCAAACGGGAATCGATCCCGGGACCCTGAAGCTGTGAAGCAACTGTGCTAATCACTGTGCTACCGTGCTGCCTGTGACGTGGCACATACAAAATGTTTGCATACAGAGATAGGAAGAGAAGTCCAGTCAGGGCACGGACCCCGGACTCCCCTGTGCTGCCCACAAGACCAGTCTCGTCAGACTCAGACATGCATTGCATTCCATCACTCATCACATCTTTCCACAGTTGAACAGGCAGTAAAACCTGAGGCAATCTAAGAATGGGTTGACAGTTGAGATGTCAATATCAATAACATGATCAGCAAAATGTATTGGGGACAGCACGGTGGCGAAGTGGTTAGCACTGCTGCTTCACGGCGCCGAGGTCCCGGGTTCGATCCCGGCCCCGGGTCACTGTCTGTGTGGAGTTTGCACATTCTCCCCGTGTCTGCGTGGGTTTCACCCCCACAACCCAAAGATGTGCTGGGTAGGTGGATTGGCCACGCTAAATTGTCCCTTAATTGGAAAAAAAAGTAATTGGTACTGTAAATTTTTAAAAAATGATTAGCAAATTGTATCGGGATGTAGAACAAAGCAATCTAGATTCATAGAATTTTAATAGAATTTACAGTGCAGAAGGAGGCCACTCGGCCTATCGAGCCTGCACTGGCTCTTGGAAAGAGCACCCTACTCAAGGTCAACACCTCCACCCTATCCCCATAACCCAGTAACCCCACCCAACACTAAGGGCAATTTATCATGGCCAATCCACCTAACCTGCACATCTTTGGACTGTGGGAGGAAACCGGAGCACCCGGAGAAAACCCACGCACACACGGGGAGGACGTGCAAACTCCACACAGATAGTGACCCAAGCCGGAATCGAACCTGGGACCCTGGAGCTGTGAAGCAATTGTGCTATCCACAATGCTACCATGCTGCCCAAATGATTGGTTATGACACATAAACCACACAATGAATGTCAGTACAATGTAATCATCAAAATAATCATTTAATAATTGATTAAATATCTTACAAGCATGTCTGTGCTTCCAATCAATACATATAAATTTGATTTTAGACAGGTGGTGATTCCTTATGCACGAATGAATGCAATGTGGCACGGTCTGTGCACACTGTTGTGTGCTGGGACTCAGAACTTTAAAATTCCAAATTAGACTTTGATGAAGTTTTGGAATGAGCTTGTCTCATTAAGATTAGACATACTGTTTGGCGGACGTGTAGAATCTTGCAGAACAGACGGAGGCCATTCGGCCCATTGAGTTTGTACTGGCTCTTCGAGCTATTCGGTTATTCGCACTCCCTCCTGCCTTTCCCCATAGCCCCGCAATGTTTCCCCCTTCAAGTTTATATCCAAGTTCCTTTCTAAAGTGAACCTGCTTCCCCAGCCCTTCCCGACTCTGCATCCCAGATCATAAATCACTAATTTAAATGTTTTCCTCTCATCGCCCCTAGTTCCGTTGCCTTAACTCTGTATCTGTCTGGTTACCAACCCTCCTGTCCCTGGAAAGTCTTTGCAGCTGGGTGTTTTGCTGGGTTATGTCAGAGGGCAGTTTGTGGTTAACACAGTGTAGGATTGCTGGGCAGACCAGCTAAAGGTGACCAGTGTCCACGGAGCACATTAGTGAGCCAGTTCATCTTTTACGATTATTAAAAAAATTTTTTTTTAAGAGTATCCAATTTTTTTTTTACAATTAAGGGACAATTTAGCGTGGCCAATCCACCTAGCCGGCATATCTTTTTGGGTTGTGGGGGGAGGTGAGACACACGCAGACACAGGGAGAATGTGCGCAAACTCCACACGAACAGTGACCCGGGGCCAGGATCGAACCAGGGTCCTCGGCGCCGTGAGGCACCAGTGCTAGCCACTGCGCCACCGTGCCGCTTTTACGATTCTGAAGAAATTCTGAACAAGAGTCACGTTGTCCGACTGGAAACCTTAATTCTTGTTTCTCTCCCCCACACGTGCTGACTGACTTTCCGAGCATTTCCAGCACTTTCTGTTTTCACTTTAGATTTCCAGCTTCCACAGTGCTTTCCTTTATACTGTAATGCCTTCCCAAGGAGAATAAGGGCCGGTCTGCTCTGTCAGCTTGTGTGTCAGAGGTCCCACGGCTACTACTGTGGAGGAGAGCAGGGAAGACTCCACAATGTTCTGACCAATATTTATCCCTCAATTGACATCACTAAAAACAGATGATCTGCTCACTGTCGCATTGCTGGAGGTGGGAGCTTACTAGCTGCTGGGTTTGTCCCTACATTACAACAGTGACCACACCTCAAAAAGTATGTCACGGCTGTCAAGCGTTCTGGCACATCCGGAGGTTGCAAAAGGCTCGACAGACAAACAAGTTGTTTTGCTGTTTTGAAAACGATCGGAAAATCACGGGCAGCTTGCATTTGAATTTCCGATATGCAATCGGGAAGGGGGAAATAATAATAATAATCTTTATTACTGTCACAAGCAGGCTTACATTAACAATGCAATGAAGTTACTGTGAAAAGCCACATTCCACCTTCCACCTGATAGCCCCCATCTTCCGGAAACTTCCTTTGTTTCTCATCTTCCTCGTCGAAAACAGTTTCTTATTCTCTGAGAACAAAGACCGACAATAATAATCTTTATTGTCACAAGTAGGCGTACATTATCACTGCAATGAAGTTACTGTGAAAAGCCCCTAGTCGCCACATTCCGGCGCCTGTTCGGGTACACGGAGGGAGAATTCAGAATGTCCAATTCACCTGACAAGCACGTCTTTCGGGACTTGTGGGAGGAAACCGGAGCACCCGGAGGAAACCCACGCAGACACGGGGAGAACGTGCAGACTTCTCATCTTCCTCGTCGAAAACAGTTTCTTATTGTCTGAGAACAAAGACCGACAATAATAATCTTTATTGTCACAAGTAGTCTTACATTATCACTGCAATGACGTTACTGTGAAAAGCCCCTAGTCGCCACATTCCGGCGCCTGTTCAGGTACACAGAGGGACAATTCAGAATGTCCAAATTACCTAACAACACGTCTTTCGGGACTTGTGGGAGGAAACCGGAGCACCTGGCGGAAACCCACGCGGACACGGGGAGAACGTGCAGACTCCGCACAGCCAGTGACCTAAGCTAGGAATCAAACCTGGGACCCCAGCGCTGTGAAGCAACAGTGCTAACCACTGTGTCAAATGCGGGGCAGGGTTGGTTGGGGAGGGGTGGTGATGACAGAGGTAGTCTATGTGTTGTTATTGCAAAATGATCATTTCTGAGTCCTTGCTTCACATCAAGATGGAACACAAATATAAAGGCAACTCCAGCTTGTTTAATGAGTGCATTTATTGACATTGAGTTATTACAGTCAGCGCCTATTTTAATCTGTTGGAAACATCTGTCTAAATAATTTGAAGGTGATACATTTACTGGTGGATTCGATGGGGAGCGGTTAATTATTAATAGTTGCTGCAATCGCTCATCTTCAGGCTGGTCTTATCGATCTGTCTCCGGAATTGTCTCCCTCAATCTCTCCGCCTCTCTCGAACCCATTAGGATGCACCATAAAACCTCTCTCTCTGACCAATCTCCTGATATCTCATCCCGTGGCTCAGGCTCAAATTTTCTTTGGTAATCGTTTGTGTGATGCGCCTCGGGGCATGTTGAAGGTGCTATGTGAATGCAAGTGGTTGTTGTGGTGACCCTCCAGTGGCATTGCTCAGGGTGAGCAGGAAGATAAAGACTAAAACATTTTGGGATGTCCTGAGGTTGTGCAATGCAAGTTATAGACATAGACATAGAACAGTACAGCACAGAACAGGCCCTTCGGCCCTCGATGTTGTGCCGAGCAATGATCACCCTACTCAAACCCACATATCCACCCTATACCCGTAACCCAACAACCCCCCCTTAACCTTACTTTTTAGGACACTACGGGCAATTTAGCATGGCCAATCCACCTAACCCGCTACCTGTTACCTTAAGTTAGTTAGTTACCTTAGTTACCAATACACTGCTTCATCTTCATCAGGATGCAAATATCGCACCGTACAAAGCATTATTCTGCTGCTAAGGCTAATGTCCAACTGTTAGAAAGTGTTGGGCATTAGTCACAGCCTGATGGTATGTTGTATTTCTGATAAAGACTGGCTCCAGGTCAACAAAAAGTTTTTAAAAATTAACTGTTTTGGCTTGTACAGAAAGGGTCGCAGTGTTAGTGGTATGAGCTTCTTTTCGATACTATCTCGGGTGTTACGAGGTGCCACGGGCAAACAAACTCCCACGTTTGATCCCTACTCTTCGCAGATGTTTAGCACAGGGCTAAATCGCTGGCTTTGAAAGCAGGCCAAGGCAGGCCAGCAGCGCGGTTCGATTCCAGTAACAGCCTCCCCGAACAGGCGCCGGAATTTGGCGACTAGGGGCTTTTCACAGTAACTTCATTTGATGCCTACTCGTGACAATAAGCGATTTTCATTTCATTTCATTTCATGTCAAATGGCGCAAAAAATAAGGTATTAAAACTGACCTGGGACAGCACGGTGGCTCAGTGGGTCGCACTGCCACCTCACAGCGCCGAGGTCCCAGGTTCGATTCTGGGTCACTGTCCGTGTGGAGTTTGCACATTCTCCCCGTGTCTGCGTGGGTTTCGCCCCCACAACCCAAAGATGTGCAGGGTGGGTGGATTGGCCACGCTAAATTGCCCCTTAATTGGTAAAAATGAATTGGGTGCTCGAAATTTATTTTTAAAAAACGGACCTTCCCTGGGTCAGCAAAGGGAAAACAGCTGACATTATAACTCCAAACTCCACAAAAACACACTTGAATTCCAGTTAGCAATTGTTATTTTCTTTTAAAGATATTAATTTACATAATTTGCCTTTGACTAATATTGATGATTTGCTATTCTGCAACAGTATTGAGGCAAGGGAGTGTAAACGGGATACGTTCTGTGGTGAGATAACCACTGTAGTTATGTGTACTGCAGTAGGGGGATGTATGCCTGTACCTGTAATATAGGTTCCTCCGGTCAGCCCCTGCCAGCTAGCTCCGCCCACAGGGAGCTTGTGTATAAATGTATGAGAGCTGCTCAGACCCTTAGTCTACAGTTGCAGATGGAGGGACAACATCGTACAACAATAAAGCCTCTATTGAACCAGTCTCTCGACTTTGAGTATAATTGTTAGCGCTACACTTTCAAAGGCTACAGACTGATTGAGAGGGCATGACTTCCTGATGGTGGGAGATTTCGAGATCTCAGAATGTGTCGCTATTATCAAGGGTCAACTGCAGCACAGATTTGGCACTGGATGAAGGAGGAGCTGGCTAGGCCAGCATTTACCGCCCATCCCTAACTGTCCTCGTGAGGGTGATGGTGAACCAGCTTGTGGGCCCACAGCAGTGGCAACTGGGTAAACGGGGACAGAGGAACAGTGTTAATGTTACTGGTCTAGTAATCCAGAGGCTGATGTCCAGAGACAATGGTTCAAATCCAACGACAGCAGGTGAGCGAATTTAAATTCAATGTGTCATGTGAGAGTACCTTTAAGAAATGGGTGTTTACTACTGCAGTGATGTCAGAGAGTGGGTGGAGCTGGGCAGTCTGTCAGCTTTTTACTTTCGTTTTTGAGCAGGCTGAAGGGTGTGTTTTAGTTTAGTTTTCAGTGTTGGAGCTGAAGCCAGACCAAGCAGGTGCACTGCTGTTCTCTCTGCCATCAAAAGACTATCTCTTGATCATTTGGTGAATTAAGAATTATAAATGTTCTCAGTAGTGAATGTTAATGTGCTTCTGTTGAAAGATGTTTTTAAGTCGTATAGATGTTAAAAGGAAAGCTTAAAGGTTTACTTAGTGTTGTAGTCTTTGGGGGTTGTATTTGAATTAATGGTTGCTAAGATGTTCACTGTATGTTTTAAAAAGGTTAACTTGAGTTCATAGAATAAACATTGTTTTGCTTTTAAAAAATATTTTTCCATTTCTGCTGTACCACACCTGTAGAGTGGGCCGTGTGCTCCCCATACCACAATCTGTTAAAGGTTGTGGGTCAGGTGAACTCCATGATACACTTTGGGGTCCTCGAAACCCTGGCCCCATAACATAGAACATAGAACATAGAACAGTACAGCACAGAACAGGCCCTTCGGCCCTCGATGTTGTGCCGAGCAATGATCACCCTACTTAAACCCACGTAACCCGTATACCCGTAACCCAACAATCCCCCCATTAACCTTACACTACGGGCAATTTAGCATGGCCAATCCACCTAACCCGCACATCTTTGGACTGTGGGAGGAAACCGGAGCACCCGGAGGAAACCCACGCACACACGGGGAGGACGTGCAGACTCCACACAGACAGTGACCCAGCCGGGAATCGAACCTGGGACCCTGGAGCTGTGAAGCATTGATGCTAACCACCATGCTACCGTGAGGCCCCATAACAGGTGAATAAATCTGGAATAAAATGCTGGCGACGGTGAAACTATCGGATTATCGGAGAAACGCGTCTGCTTCACTAATGCCCTATAGGGGAGGAAACCCGCTAACCTTAGCCGGTCTGGCCTACTTGTGACAGCAATGTGGTTAACTGTTAACGGCTCTCTGAAACGGCCCAGTAATCACTCAGTTGTATGAAATCACTCTAAGAAAATCAATCTAATGGCACAAGGATAGCCTTTGAACTCGCTGGATCAGTTAGACAGGACGAGTGAATGAACATTGGGGTGCAGACAGTGTTAGTCCCATTTTACCACCCAACAGGCGGTGTTAAAGTTTGAACAGTGGGTAGTTGGTTGACGTACTGGGTTCAGAACTTATCCAAAGTCACAAAGCCAGGAGGTGAGGTTACTGGGTTAAAATTGGAAGGAATGTTGTAGGAGGTTAAATGCCCAATCAAATTACTCATTCAAAATGGAGGCAACGGCAAACGCCTTGAGATTATAACATAAAAGATGACCATGGTAATCACTTCTCCTTCCCCCAACCTCCCTAAGCCTCTACAAGCCCACTCTGTTATAACAGCCCTGCGGCAAGTTCTGGACAATGTCCTCCAGGATGTGTTTCTCTGACTCAATCTCCTCTATGTCCTTTTCAAATATTTTCATCTTCAGGGTCTGCATCTCAGAGGCAGCCTCCAGTTCCCGCACCTTCCGTGCCAGCGTCCGGTCAATCGCCCACCTCAGAGCTCCCATCTGAGTCTTTGTTTTATTCAGCGTTTCGTCTGTCACTTGGTCAATCTCAAGATGCTCTGCCAGGAAAACAGAAAAGAATAAATGAGGCTTCACATGGTGGCACCACCTGAGAGTCACACCAGGAATCTGCAGCATCCAGGGGGTTCCATGACACCGTGACCTGGGTCTCCGTGACCTGTGACCCTAGGCTCAGTAAGTTTGCGAAATGGTGATCAGGGGCTTAGTGACCCCCACGGCCCGGGGCTCAGTGACCCCACGACCCCGTGCTCGGTGACCCCACGATCCCGGGGCTTGGTGACCGCACGGCCCGGGGCTCAGTGACCCCACGACCCCGTGCTCGGAGACCCCACGACCCCGTGCTCGGTGACCCCACGATCCCGGGGCTTGGTGACCGCACGGCCCAGGCTCTCACCCCGACCGCCTCAGTCTCCAGTCCACAAACATACCGATCGTTTTCAGCAACTCTGTCAACAGCTTCAGGCCACCATCGAGCGAGTGTTTGGCCTCCTCCATGTTCTTGTCCATCGCCTCCGTCTCGCGTAGGATCTGTCAGAAAGAGGGAAACCAATAACAAGGTAAAGATGTCAGCTTGGCTCAGCCTGTTGCAAGCTCTGCCCTCCAAGACCCGCTGGGCGGTACTGAGAGAAGGTGCTGCATGGTCAGTGGGGACCAGGCGGCAGAGCAGGTAAGAGGTTAAAGCAACAGTGCTTCAGGTGGAACATTCCCAAAACTCAAGAGCAATCAGCTCTCGCGCTGCGCTGCTGTTTCTGGCCTGGAGGAGGAGCCATTCCGTGCATGGGAAGATCCCACCAACAGCTGCAAATCTGTGTTTTCTGGCTCAGGGGCCAGGACTCATTAATGTTCATTTGAGCCATTGGTTCAACATCTCATGTGCGGAGTGAACCTGTGACAGAGCAACACTCCCTCAGAGCTGCTACAGCTTCAACACTGAACCATAAAAATGATATAATGCGTCAGATTCTTACTGTGACCCAGCTGTCAGTCAGCTGCACCCTGTGGGGTTAGAGTGACAGCGTTGCCTGTCATTACTCATCACACGGTACATTTACTTGGAAATGACAAGGCTGTCAATGGGTTTTTACCCCCCTTCACCTTGTCCCCTCTGTGGGAGGTGAGGCTCTGTGGGCTGTGAGCTCAGGTCACCCACCATCCTGACTTGAGAATATATTGGCTGTTCCCTCACTGCCGCTGGGTCAGAATCCTGGAACTCCCTAACAGCACTGCAGGTCTACCGAGGCCACAGGGATTTCAGAGATTCAGGAAGGCAGCTCACCACCACCTTCCCAAGGGAAATTACAGATAGCAAATAAATGCTGGCCCAGCCAGCGATGCCCACAGCCCATAAAAAAGGGACAATAAATGCCCCATTTATGCAGAATACAGTCAGAAATTCCCAGTGCACTACTGAGGGAGTGCTGCACTGTCAGAGGATCAGTACTGAGGGAATGCCACACTGTCAGAGGGTCAGTACTGAGGGAGTGCTGCACTGTCAGAGGGTCAGTACTGAGGGAGTGCCGCACTGTCAGAGGGTCAGTACTGAGGGAGGGCTGCACTGTCAGAGGGTCAGTACTGAGGGAGTGCCGCACTGTCAGAGGGTCAGTACTGAGGGAGGGCTGCACTGTCAGAGGGTCAGTACTGAGGGAGTGCCGCACTGTCAGAGGGTCAGTACTGAGGGAGTGCCGCACCGTCAGAGGGTCAGTACTGAGGGAGTGCCGCACTGTCAGAGGGTCAGTACTGAGGGATTGCTGCACTGTCAGAGGGTCAGTGCTGAGGGAGTGCTGCACTGTCAGAGGGTCAGTACTGAGGGATTGCTGCACTGTCAGAGGGTCAGTGCTGAGGGAGTGCTGCACTGTCAGAGGGTCAGTACTGAGGGAGTGCTGCACTGTCAGAGGGTCAGTACTAAGGGAGTGCCGCACTGTTAGAGGGAGTACTGAGGGAGTGCTGCACTGTCAGAAGGTCAGTACTGAGGGAGTGCTGCACTGTCAGAGGGTCAGTACTGAGGGAGTGCTGCACTGTCAGAGGGTCAGTACTGAGGGAGTGCTGCACTGTCAGAGGGTCAGTACTGAGGGAGTGCTGCACTGTCAGAGGGTCAGTACTGAGGGAGTGCAGCACTGTCAGAGGGTCAGTACTGAGGGAGTGCTGCACTGTCAGAGGGTCAGTACTGAGGGGGTGCCACACTGTCAGAGGGTCAGTACTGAGGGAGTGCTGCACTGTCAGAAGGTCAGTGCTGAGGGAGTGCTGCACTGTCAGAGGGTCAGTACTGAGGGAGTGCAGCACTGTCAGACGGTCAGTACTGAGGTAGTGCCGCACTGTCAGAGGGTCAGTACTGAGGGAGTGCTGCACTGTCAGAGGGTCAGTACTGAGGGAGTGCTGCACTGTCAGAGGGTCAGTACTGAGGGAGTGCCACACTGTCAGAGGGTCTGTACTGAGGGAGTGCTGCACTGTCACAGGGTCAGTACTGAGGGTGTGCTGCACCGTCAGAGTCAGTATGAGGGAGTGCTGCACTGTCAGAGGGTCAGTACTGAGGGAGTGCTGCATTGTCAGAGGGTCAGTACTGAGGGAGTACTGTACTGTCAGAGGGTTAGTACTGAGGAAGTGCAGCACTGTCAGAGGGTCAGTACTGAGGGAGCGCCGCACTGTCAGAGGGTCAGTACTGAGGGAGTGCTGCACTGTCAGAGGGTCAGTACTGAGGGAGTGCTGCACTGTCAGAGGGTCAGTACTGAGGGAGCGCTGCACTGTCAGAGGGTCAGTACTGAGGGAGTGCGGCACTGTCAGAGGGTCAGTACTGAGGGGGTGCTGCACTGTCAGATGGTCAGTACTGAGGGAGTGCCGCACTGTCAGAGGGTCAGTACTGAGGGAGTGCTGCACTGTCAGAGGGTCAGTACTGAGGGAGCGCCGCACTGTCAGAGGGTCAGTACTGAGGGTGTAGTCAACTCCTGTTCCTAATTCATATGATTGTAGGTATGAAAATGCGTCAACGATATTTGACTAAAATCTCTCCTACATGTAAAAGCGACGTATCCCACATATAAGCGGGATTTGCCGACTCTGCTTGGCTCCATTTCCAGAAGTGGGTTTGTGTGTGGTCCAGCCTGCAAACACCCCACTCCCACTCTCCCGACTGACACATCCATCTTTGCAGCATTCCACCACCAATCGGAAAGCAAGTTGGCTTTTCACTACGTTGCTGGGCAATTCGCGGCTGTCAGCATTTCATCCCTAATGGCCTGTATTTTTGTGACTCATAAAACGAGTTGAAAACTATATACTTTTAAAAATGATCTTTAACACTCCTGTGGGTTTTTACATTCGCAATATCCTGGAGCTTAATCTTGGGTTGCTGCAGACTCCCGAATAACTCTGGGTTATTGGTAGCCCGTGGCAACGGATATAAAACCCTACTCGGCCACTGACAAAACGTTACCGGCCTACCAAATGTAGGCCTCCTCCACCGAGATAAATCCTTTCTTGGTGTTACCTTGGTCGCTGTGTCTATGTCCTCCTGGACTGTGGCCTTCAAGGCTGTAGATTGGCTCTCCTGGGCTTGGAGTTGTTCCTGCATGGCTCCCAGATATGGGCGGAGTGAGTCGGACTGCGTGGCCTGATCCCGGGTTCGTCTCCTGACCCTTTGGGCCTCCTGGAAGGAACAAGGAAACCAGAAGTTGCCTCCAGGCGAGAAAGCTTTCTAGGTGGTTTCTAGAAGGTTCTACAAGCTGGAAAATTACTTTTTCCTCTAATGTAAGGAGATTTATCCCACCAGAATTCTCTGTCTGAGGGGACCCTAATTATGGAATGGATTTACCGGGATAGGGCCCATGGGGGGAAACTCAGGCCCATGTGGTTTGCTGATGTGCACATTCCCCTGCAGGGGAACCTCCACCTGTGCAGCGCTGTACTTAGACAAACCGGCACAGGGGTGTGAATTTCCTGGCTCTCCCATGCTCACCACTGCTGGGTTTATAACAAAATAAAGATAGACTTGCCCCTTCAAGGAGTCGTTATTGCTTCCATTAGTTTATTTTATTGATTTATGTTTTTTTCAGAAGAGCATATAAAGAAAGACATTCCACACCAGGTTTCCCTGGAGAGGGAGTTAGTGATGTCCACTGGTGCACTTCAGGCCTTTGCCCAGCAGGGGCCACTGCAGGCGTTGGATTGTATCATCTCCGGCCATAACGACATTTTAATTGAAGTTTTTGTTGATTTTCTTTTTAACAACAGTATCCGTTTAAGGGGTGGTTCATTAGTTAGTTTTGTTGATTTGGGGGCATTCGAAAGAGTATATATAAAGGGAACAACTTGGAGACACTGCGGGGGGGGGGGATTTTCCAGTCACCCTGCCTCTTGTTCGCTGATGGCCCGAATTCTCTCTTCCCGGGTCTCGTCAATGGGATTCCCCCCACGCCTTGGGGCGCACTTCCAGCGGGAACAGATCCCAATGGAGAATTCCGGCCTGGGTGTTAGTCAGAGTAAAGTTGCCATAATCCCAGATGATCAGACTTCTCTTTGAGGGGGAGAGCTGACTGGTGGTGACTTGTTAAAAAAAAAGAAGTTTAGAGAGTATCCAATTATTATTTTTCCAATTAAGGGGCAATTTAGCCTGGCCAATCCACCCACCCTGCACATCTTTAGGTTGTGGGGGGGGGGGGGGTGGGGGGGGGGGGGGGGGTGGTTGAGACCCACGCAGACACGGGGAGAATGTGCAAACTCCACACGGACAGTGACCCAGGACCGGGATCGAACCTGGGACCTCGGCGCCGTGAGGCAGTAGTGCTAACCACTGCGCCACCGTGCTGCCCAGTACAGATGCTTTTGAGGAGAAATTGGGCAAACACATGAGGGAGACCAGGAGCAGATGGTGACAACGACAGACGAGGAAAGATGGGAGAAAGCCCGAGAGGAGCATAGACATCAGCATGAACCTGTTGGGTCAAATGGCTTGATTTTTGTGGTATATCCATTGTTTGTTTATGATATCTGAACACTGACAGATACCCCCTCTCTATCCCGTTATTCCAACACAGGCGTCTACCAAACTATCCGAAAGAGAAAGGGACTCTGGCTGAAATGGGTTAAATGCACAGGGAAGCAGCGTTCCTCTTTGACCTTTGCAACATGTCTGGTGAGGTTCAAGGTTCGAGCGGCTGTGGCGTTGCTGATGGTGGAACTCGATTGGGCAGCTCGCAGCATCCGGCTAGCCTGTGCTGTCTTCCTTTTTGCCTCCGCCAACAGCCGCTCTCTGATAGCCCCCATCTTCCGGAAACTTCCTTTGTTTCTCATCTTCCTCGTCGAAAACAGTTTCTTATTGTCTGAGAACAAAGACCGACAATAATAATCTTTATTGTCACAAGTAGGCGTACATTATCACTGCAATGAAGTTACTGTGAAAGGCCCCTAGTCGCCACATTCCGGCACCTGTTCGGGTGCACAGAGGGAGAATTCAGAATGTCCAAATTACCTAACAACATGTCTTTCGGGACTTGTGGGAGGAAACTGGAGCGCCCGGAGGGAACCCACGCAGACAGGGGGAGGATGTGCAGACTCCGCACAGACAGTGACCCAAGCCAGGAATCGAACCTGGGACCGTGAAGCTGTGAAGCAACAGTGCTAACCACTGTGCCACCGTGCTGCCCATAGTTACAATCGGAGGACAGGTTAAAAAGAATAGGCTTGTGTTCCATCGAGTATAGAAAGATTGAGGGGGGATCTAATCGAGGTGTTGAAGATGATTATAGAATTCGACAGGGTCCATAGAGAAACTGGTTCCTCTGGTGGGGAGAGACCAGGACAAGGGGGCAGGACCTGATCATTCAAATTAGAACTAGGTTGTCCAGGGATGATGTCAGGTAACAGTCTTTCACACAAACCGTAAGGGAATTAAGGTTGTTTTTTAATATGTTCATGGGCAGCACGGTAGCATTGTGGATAGCACAATTGCTTCACAGCTTCAGGGTCCCAGGTTCGATTCCCGGCTTGGGTCACTGTCTGTGCGGAGTCTGCACATCCTCCCCGTGTGTGCGTGGGTTTCCTCCGGGTGCTCCGGTTTCCTCCCACAGTCCAAAGATGTGCAGGTTAGGTGGGTTGACCATGATAAATTGCCCTCGTGTCCAAAATTGCCCTTCGTGTTGGGTGGGGTTACTGGGTTATGGGGATAGGGTGGAGGTGTGGACCTTGGGTAGGGTGCTCTTTCCAAGAGCTGGTGCAGACTTGATGGGCTGAATGGCCTCTTTCTGCACTGTAAATTCTATGATTCTCTGTTATCAGTCAGAGAGGAGACAAGTTACGACAAAGCGGTGTGAGGGGGAACGTTAAGGCATTGAATTCTCATGTACTTGGTGCTCATAACCCCCCCCCCCATGTCACGAGGCACTCAGCCCCACACAGTGATGGGGTTCAATCGTGGCCTATCCTCACGGTGCCTGTCTTCGCTCCGCCCCCCTCCCCGGGCCTCTCAACACCCCTGCCATTGGTCACTCAACATGCCCATCCCCATGTTGCCCTGCCCCCACATTCCCACCCTTGGACACCTGACATGCCTGCCCACACCCCCCCCCCCCCCACCCCCGCCCCGACGGTGTCCCACCTTCCAGTTGCAAAGAGAATTAACTCCGATCTACCCCCCCGTGTCTGCGTGGGTCTAATTGGACAATTTCTCAAGTGGGAGGGGCAGCAGCAAGATCGGAATATACCTTCCAAAGTTTTCACCAAGGATCTTCCTTCTTCCTTAATGCGTTTGGCCTGTTGGATTGATGCACTCGCTGTGGCCTGGGCAAACTTAACACGATTCAGGAGCTAATAAAAGGGAGAAAGATCAGACGGTAATAAGAAATAGGAACACAAGCAGGCCATTCGACCCATCGAGCCTGCTCCACCATCCAATGCGATCATGGCCGATCCGATTGTGGTCTTAACTCCACTTTCTTGTCGTCTCCAATAACCCTCGACTCCCTTGTCAATAAAAATTCTACCTATCACAACCTTGAACACATTCAATGACCCAGGTTTGATCGCGGTATTCGAAAGGGATTTGGATTGCTATTTGAAAAGGAAGAATGTGCAAGGTTACGGGGATGGGGGAGGGGCAGGTTGAACGCTCTTTCAGAGAGCCAGTGCAGGCTCAATAGACCGAATGGCCTCCTTCTGCACTGTAAAGATTCTGCAAATTCTATTGGATCCAGGAATCCCTAGAGTGCAGAAGGAGGCCATTTGGCCCATCAGGTCTGCGAAAGGGCACCCCAGCTGGGCACCCCCCCCCCCTCCCCCCCAGCTATTACAGCCTCTGAACATCCCAAGCGTTTACAATGAAATTCCGTCACCGTTGTAATATTGGGCAACAGTGGGATTTATCAGGAGGAGAGGAATCTGTTGTATTTTTGGAGAAACGGTAGAAAAGGAACAGATTGCTGATGCATACAGATCGAATGCAAGATCAACAGCGGTTTCTTCAATGGGTCGGTCTTGTTATGCTCTAAGTGTGGCATAAGCGGCTTCCTTGTGGTGCACTTGACAAAGGAAGGTTCAGACGTGGGGATAACTTCAACACGTTTGTTAAACTATTTACACTTCTATTACTCGGGTTCGACACGACTGCTAATCCTTATATAGCTACTCAGACTGACTAACCAGTCTGCTACAATCCACGTGGTGCGAGTGATATTGAATCAACCCTGTGTCTCTACTCACTGACTGTCTCCACTGGTAAGAGGCAGATCATGTGTCCTGTGTCCTTTATATATGGGTTGGTGTAATGCCCTCCTGTGGTCGTGTCACCTCTGTGTGTATCGTGAATGCCCATTGGTCGTGTCCTATCTAACTGATCTATTGGTTGAGTGTCTGTGTGTCATGTCTCTGGTGCTCCCTCTAGTGTCTAGCTAGCCTACATGTATTTACATTAACCCCTTGTGTATTTACAGTGATGCACATCACCACAGGGTCTTCACCCTACAAAGGTTGGTACTAGACAAGGGCAAACGCCCGCGAAGATGGCATCACGCGGGTCATGTGAGTCCCTTCTTAAAGAGACATTGCACTCAACTACAATGACCCAGATATATAACAGAACACAGCCCCTGCTCCTCACCTCGTTATACAACTCCTTGGTTTCCACTCCCATGTTCAAGGCCTTCACCTGAGGCTCCAACTCCAGCAGGAGCTTCTCGATTTGCTCTTCTTTGGTCTGAAGAGTACTCTCCAAATCCTTAAGTTCTGTGGTGAAATTGACCCAGCCCTGTCAGAGAGAAGACAATCAGAGGAATCCTATTGGCCAATTCCGGGTCCAACAAGATTAAAATAGGGGTCTGAAGGCCAATGAACATGCAGATCATCGCCGCAACAACAACAATTTGCATTTAGATAGCACCTTTCAAGCAAAAGATCTTCACAGGAGCGCGAGTTGGACAAGATTTGACATCGAGTCCAAATAAACAGACTTTAGGTTAAGCGACCAAACACATGTTCAAAGAGGCCGATGTTAAAGGGGGGAAAGACGCGAGTATTGCCATGGGAGGCCTGCCAGTGGGAACAGGAGGGGCGGCGCACAAACCTCGGGCTCCAGTTCCGTGTGGTTTTGAAGCAGAGTGAGGCTGGCCCTTTGAGCTTTCTGAGTGGAGGTGTACAGCCTCTTCACCTCCCTCAGCACCACCTCCACCTCCTCCGTCAGCTCCTCCATTTTACTTTGCAACGTCTGCAGTCTGTAAGAAACAAGAGAAAGAGATCTACCAGGAAAAATGGAACCTGCATTTCTATAGCGCCTCTCACCACCTCGGGAAAAGCTCTTTCCAGCCAATGGAGTATTTTCAATGGAGTGTAGTCACTGTTGTAACGAAGGAAACACGGTAACCAATATACGCACAGCAAGCCCCCACTAACTGAAATGTGATAATAACCTGATAATGTCCAGGCTCAGGAACTTTCGAATAGGAAGAGGCCATTCAGTCCCTCAAGTCGGTTCCACCATTCAATTAGACCCTTCTGTACCGCAACTCTATTTGTCCACCTTGGGGTCTTTCCTGCTACCCAAGAGGGAGACGGGGAGCCTCACCTCTCAGCTTCATCTGAAAGACGCGATCACTGGCAGTGCAGCACTCCCTCAGCATAGCACCGTGGTGTCGGCCCAGGGTTCATGGTCGAGCGGGATTTGAACCAACCAGCGTCTGACTCAGGTAAGAATGTTAGCCACTGAGCCATGGCTGACCCCCCCCCACCCCACACACAAAGGGAACAGAGTGACTTCCATTCATTACATGTCCTCAGGGAATTATCGCAAACATTCCAAAGCGTGTTACAGGCTGTGTCACCTTTCAAGAGAAGTCCCTATTATTTTGTCAGGAACCTGTCTGGAAAGTGACTCTATTTGTCTGTGCGGCTGGGGTTCCAAGAGTGGATTTTTGTTCAGTTAGCAGTAGCTTTTAGCCAATTGAGTTTCGGATTTGGGGACCTGGTGTCACAGTGACGTGCGGAGTCTGCACGTCCTCCCTGTGTCTGCGTGGGTTTCCTCCGGGTGCTCCGTTTTCCTCCCACAGTCCAAAAGATGTGCGGGTTAGGTGGATTGGCCGTGCTAAATTGCCCCTTTAAGTTTCCAAAAGACGTGAAGTTAGGTGGGGTTATGGGGGTACAGGGATCGGGTGGGGGGAGTGGGCCTAGGTAGAGCGTTCTTTCAGAGGGGCGGCGCACACTCGATGGGCTGAATGGCCTCCTTCTGCACTGTAGCGATTCTATGATCTATATCTGTGGCAGCTGCGGCCAAATCTAATCGGTGTTGATTCTCAGATGGAGACTGAGAACCTTTTGATTATGTCAATGCCCCTCCCCGTGTCTGCGTGGGTCTCGCCCCCACAACCCAAAAATGACGTGCAATGTCGGTGGATTGGCCACGTTAAATTGCCCCTTCATTGAAATTTTTTAAAAATTTCTTTTTCAAAAATAAATTTAGAGTACCCAATTCTTCTTTTTTCAATTAAGGGGCAACTTAGCGTGGCCGATCCACCTAGCGTACACATCTTTGGGTTGTGGGGGGTGAGACCCACGCAGACACGGGGAGAATGTGCAAACTCCACACGGACAGAGAACCGGGGCCGGGATCGAACCCGGGTCCCTGGCGTCATGAAGCAGCAGTGCTAACCCACTGCGCCACCGTGTCGCCCCTTAAAAATTAAATTATGTCATAGCTCTGAAGGAGTAGATCACTCCTGTAATCCCCAGAGATCCTTGCATTCCTCCAACTTCTCTCACTCCCCCCCCCCCCCCCCCCCCCTCCCCCCATCACCCAACATGCTCTTTAAAACCCAGGCCCTTCGCCTCTGGGTCACCCCTCCCGATGCCTCTGTCGGCAAAGGTGTCCATTTTGGGGGATAGTACCCCTGCAGGGGTGATGGAGCCCAGAGTGGAGCCTTGGGTGGGTGCTCACTCACCGGTCCTCAGCCTCCGTGATGTCACCAGCTATGGAGTTGTCCTCGAGAATGCCCGACAGGATGAGGTGGCTGCGGTTTGACGTAGCCAGGGCTTCTCTCACGATTGACTCGATCTCCATCGCCATTCTGGTCTGACTGTACAACGAGAGAAAGAGAGAGAGAGAGGGAAGAGGGGGAGGAGAGGGGGAGGAGAGGGGGTGAGGGCCAACACAGGGCAGAAGGTCAGCAGTGAATCAAACACATCAGGCTTTGGGGTTGCATTTTAACTTGAGTTGTGTAGAGAAGCTGGAATTTCTCCACTTGCAGCAGAGAAGGTTAAGGAGAGAGTTAACAGAAAAGCAAAGCACTGCAGGTGCTGAAAATCTGAAATAAAAAGAGAAAATGCTGGAAATGTAATAATCTTTACTGTCACAAGTAGGCTTAACACTGCAATGGACTTACTGTGAAAAGCCCCTAGTCGCCACATTCCGGCTCCTGTTCGGGTACACAGAGGGAGAATTCAGGATGTCCAAATTACCTAATAGCACGTCTTTGGACTTGTGGGAGGAAACCGGAGCACCCGGACGAAACCCACGCAGACACGGGGAGAACGTGCAGACTCCGCACAGACAGTGACCCAAGCCGGGAATCGAACCTGGGACCCTGGCGCTGTGAAGCCACAGTGCTAATCACTGTGCTACCGAGCAGTCTATGTGTAATAATTGCCATGGCTGTTAGAGGTTGATTAAGGTTAAAGGGGGGGTTGTTGGGTTACGGGTATAGGGTGGATACGTGGGTTTGAGTAGGGTGATGATTGCTCGGCACAACATCGAGGGCCGAAGGGCCTGTTCTGTGCTGTACTGTTCTATGTTCTATGTGTGGTGGAGTGGTGAAGTATTTCCTAGGTTTGCACCGGACTGGCATTGCCCCACTTTCTCTTTGATTTGAGCGTTTAATCCTGGCCACTAAAAATAACTGCATGTTGGTTCCTTCATCCCGCCCACACCAAGATGTCCCTCATGCAGTTGGTCAAGGACTTTATTATGCAAATACAGAGGATTAATCACTCTGATTCCTCTTTGGACTGTCAACTCAAGTCTTCTCGTGATGTCGGGCTTGAAGTCTGGGTTTATATGACGTCCTTTTTGGACCATATCCATCACCTTTCCATCACTGGGTCGGTTCTTGTCTTTCTCTGTACTTGTGATGAAGTTACATTATCCACAAGTGAGAAATTGCAGAATATTGGCAACGTTTTCATCAGGTTCTTGCTCAATTTGTAACGGCAATCAGGACAAATCATCAGCGTTTGCATGTTGCTCCGATTTACAATATCAACTATCGTACGTGTGCGCCGATAATATCAAAGACCATCTCTGCAACCGACTGGCTGCGAAAGAAGGAATGCCTTAATACGGCCCAAAGATTGTGGTCAAGGGTCGATGATCAGTTCACAGAGCAAAAATGACATCCCCAAAGGTCGTGATTAAACCTTCTTACCCTGAAAATGATGCTCAACGCCTCTTTGTCCAGCTGGGCGTAATCCATTACTGAGCCAGTAAGGGTGAGTGAAGGAAATGCCATTCTACTTCTGAAGGCTTAATGTGCGAGACAGCTGCACCAACCCCATAGGGTGATGCATCGCAAGCAAGTTGTAACTTCAGCTTGGGATTGAGGTGAACCAGTAGCTCACATTTCTTTAAACTTTCTTTTACTTCGTTATTAGCACTTTCCCATTCTTCTGTCCATAACAAAGCCTATAAAGGCTTCAATCATGTTGTTAACTGTAATGAGTTATTAATCCCAGAAACGACCTCGGTGTGTCACATTCTGAGGACGTGATGCTTCTAAGACTTCTGTCATCATTTTCAGCCCCTTACGGAAGCCACCTTTAGAGATGATGTGACCCATGGATATCCTGAAAAAGTCACACTTTTGGTTATGGATTTGTGGACTTTTCAGTGTGACCTCCAAGTTGTTCGAATGCTCTTGTTCACTTGAGCCGATGATGCGGATGTCATCTATATAACATTGCATCCCATTTATCCCACTCAGAATGTGATCCATGGACCTCCGAAAAAGAGCAGCAGATATTATCCCAAATGGAAGTTTCCTGTAATGAAACAGACCTTTGTCCGTCACGTTAGTGAGTAGCAGCTGACATTTGGCAGCCCCATTTGTAAATACACCAGTGATATCTTACCGAATTTCTGATCTATAGAAATTCCAACAAACAAGTCTTTAATTAACAGCAGTGGATAGCGATCTGCACACGATACCTGGTGTATAATTGTCTTAAAATCTCCAAATATCCTTACTGAGTCATCATGTTTTAACACAGGAACGATTGGTGTAGCCCAATCATTTGTAGTAACTGGTTCAATGACTCCTCTTTGGACTCATCTTTCTAATTCTTCTTCGACTTCTGCCCTGATGGCGTATGGTACCATTCTCGCTTTGAGACATGTTGGTGTATTGTTTGGCTTAATTTTGAGTTGAACTTCAACTCCTGTCAGTCATTGGCAGTGATTCTTCAAACACGTTTTTATACTTTTCCAGATGTCGTTGCTCAGTCTTTGAGTCAACCAGTTGGTTCACCCCTCCCCAGTTGAGTTTGATTTTACCCAATCATGCTCTCAGAATGTATCCTCTCAGAGGTACAGATGCCTTAACTTCTGATTATAAATTGTCTCAGGTATCAGTGCTCCAGCTGCCCCCGTATCCACTTCCATTCTGACTTGGTTACCATCAGGTTTTGGAAATACCCGGAAACGTTATTGATTGCCCTGTGCTGACAAAACACAAAGTTCCAGCTCCTGAGGTTGTTCGGGTGTATCGCCTGCTGAGGGGGTCTTGAACTTCGGCTGTTATCTTGTAAACTCTACTCGGAGGTTCAGAAGTTGGACGTGATTTAATGGCCACGCCCAACTCGGGACGCGGGGCGGCTGGCATATCTTGCAAGAAATGAAATGAAAATGAAAATCGCTTATTGTCACGAGTAGGCTTCAATGAAGTTACTGCGAAAAGCCCCTCGTCGCCACATTCCGGCGCCTGTTCGGGGAGGCAGGTACGGGAACAGCAACCGTGCTGCTGGCCTGCCTTGGTCTGCTTTCAAAGCCAGCGATTTAGCCCAGTGAGCTAAACCAGCCCCTAAGCAAGAGGCCACTTGCGAGATTTAACCGGCTCGTCATACCTTGCGAAATCTAACAGGATGTCGGGAGACGACGCAATCTGGATCCCGCCCATTAGATTTGCATATTCAAGTGAGTAGTTAGCCCCACGAGCCATTTAAAAGTCGCTCCCCGATCTCTTCCCGCACTGGCGAGCGGAACTTGTTAGTGCAGGAAATGAGACTAAGTGTGGCCTTGGTGGGGCCAGTCCCTACTGAGGCCCCGAAATGAAGCAGGGTCCCAGGAAGCACCCGGCTAAATGCGCTCAACGTGGGACTCTGTGTCATTTCCATTAAATAGCGCCTGTTATCTTTTTCTTGCACATCTGGGTGTGGGTGAAGTTTACCATACCCAGCATGCTTTGGCAATATGGCTCTTTTTGCCACAGTTCCTGCACTTATTTTCTCTCCTCCAGCATTCCTGGATGTCCAGTTTGTGTACATTGATGAGACGGTTGTACCCTTGCCGACTTGTCTTTAGCGGCCTTCATTTTGTGGATCTTCGCTCCTGCTCCTACCTGCATAGCCTCTTTTGCTGCTAGCTCCATCGATGTGGTAACATCTCCAGCTAATGAGAGAGTTAAGTCTCTTCCAGTAAGCAGCTTCCTCTGAATAGCTTTGTGGCAGTGTCCACAGACCAGCCTATCATGAAGGGTGTCGTCAAGTGTTGCACTAAACTCACAGTATTTTGCCAACCTTCTGAAAGTCACTACAAATTGTAAGAGGCTTTCACCTCCTTTTTTAAAATAGATTTAGAGTACCCAATTCTTTTTTTTCTAATTAAGGAGCAATTTTAAACGTTGCCAATTAACCTACCCTGCACATCTTTGGGTTGTGTGGGGGCGAAACCCACGCAAACACGGGGAGAATGTGCAAACTCCACACGGACTGTGACCCGGGGCCGGGATCGAACCCAGGACCTCGGCGCTGTGAGGCAGCAATGCTAACCACTGTGCCACCGTGCTGCCCTTTCACCTCCTTCTTGACCACGGCGGTGGAACCGAAACCTTTGTGTAATTAAAAGTGGTTGATATGAGAAATGCCCTTCTAGAACTTTCATCAATTGGTTGTAGATTTTAACGTCCGGCTTTACTGGATGGATTAGGTTTTGCAGTATGGGGGCCGGGAGATGCTGCAACCTTTAGTCCCTCTGGTGTTTGAATTAAAGTTGAAACCTGTCTTCATATGATAACCCAGTCTCACCGTCTTCATCAAATGTATCCATGGCAACACCTTTTCCCGCCATTTTGTGTACTGGCTCCCAGAGTCTAAACTTCTTTCAACGTTGTGGATAGCACAATCGCTTCACAGCTCCAAGGTCCCAGGCTCAATTCCGGCTTGGGTCACTGTCTGTGCGGAGTCTGCACATCCTCCCCGTGTGTGCGTGGGTTTCCTCCGGGTGCTCCGGTTTCCTCCCACAGTCCAAAGATGTGCAGGTTAGGTGGATTGGCCATGCTAAATTTCCCTTAGTGTCCAAAATTGCCCTTAGTGTTGGGTGGGGTTACTGGGTTATGGGGATAGGGTGGAGGTGTTGACCTTGGGTAGGGTGCTCTTTCCAAGAGCCGGTGCAGACTCGATGGGCCAAATGGCCTCCTTCTGTACTGTAAATTCTATGAACCTATGAAATAACAACGATCCCATCCTCCCACCAAATTCCAAACATCAGCCCGCATGTTTACATAAACAAATGACAAAAAGGAATCAGGAATCACCCATACCCACCATTAACACACACCACCCCCCTCCCCCCAAACCTCCCACCCACCCGCCCCAACTAATGTTCAATGTTATCCAGTTCTTGAAAGTGCATAATGAATAATGCCCATGAATTGTAGAACCCCTCCATCCTTCCCCTCAGTTCAAACTTAACCTTCTCTTTTTTTAAATAAATTTAGAGTAGCCAATTATTTTTTCCAATTAAGGGGCAATTTAGCGTGGCCAATCCATCTATCCTGCACATCTTTGGGTTGTGGTGGTGAGACCCACGCAGACACGGGGAGAATGTGCAAACTCCACACGGACAGTGACCCATGGCCGGGATTTGAACCCAGGTCCTCAGCGCCGCAGTCCCAGTGCTAACCACTGCGCCACATGCCGCCCCCCCGCCCCCAGACTCAAGTCTTAATTGTTAAGATTCTCACCTCAATTACCCAAAAATTGGATCTCAGCTAAAAAAGAATTACCACAATTACCTTAAGCAATGAAGTATTATTTGAAGTGTGGTCGCTGTTTTAATGGAAGAAACGCAGCAGCCAATTTCCACACAGCGGGATTCTCCAAAGCCGCGCCGGCTGGGAGAGTCGGCGTCTGTGGTGAATGTAACTTAGTAATTCACACTGTATTTACCAATACCATTGTAAGCACAGATACATGCCAGCAAAGCGCAGACAACAAAATTCCAAACTAGTTTCCCACAGGCAGGGAGCTGACTTTTGTTTCACGCCTGATACTGTGTCCTTGCCTGCTGTGATTCCAGAAAATTACACCTCGCGTTTCAGAGCGGTGTGGTGAATGTAACTTGGTAATTCTCACTGTATCTTTGTAAGCACAGTAGCGTTATCCGACCACTAGGGGGAGTAGCTCTGGGAATGCTCAGGAGCTTGTACAGGGCTCCACCCGTGGCTCCGCCCACGACTCCTCCCCCTTGTGCTGCTGTATAAATAACCGTGTGCAGAGCCAGCCTGCAGTTCATCGAGAGTTCAACGGGTAACAGGCTGGCTCTGTAGTAAGTAGATTAAAACCACTCTTCATATCTTAAAGCATGTGTCTCGTGATTTGATGGTTCCATCAGCCATTTATTTGCGCTATGCCGGCACGCGATTCTCCGAAGTGCGGAGAGTCGGCACCGTTCGCGCCGGTGCGTTTGGCGTGGCGCCGGTCGCTATCCGCTCTCCGCAGCCGGGCCGCGATTCTCCCACCCAGATGGGCCGAGCGGCCGCGCGTAAACGGCCTAGTCCCATCGGCACTGCCCACACCTGGTCACTGCCAGCGGGTACTCGTCGCGAAGGCTTGGGGGGGGCGGCCTGTGGGGAGGGGGCTCCGTTCCCGGGGGGGGCCCTCCGATGGGGTCTTGCCCGCGATCGGGGCTCACCGATCAGCGGGCTGGCCTCTCCCCCCCCCCCGGGCCAGAACCCCGGCGCCAAGTTGGTGCAGGGCCGGAGCGCTCCGCGAGGTTACCGCCCATGCGGCGGCTGTCACCGGCCCCACTGTGCATGGGCGGATCCCGCGGCGCCCAGTTCACGTCAGGATCTGCAGCTGGAGTCTCGCAAACCACTCCAACGCCGTGCTGGCCCCCTTGTGACGTGGGAGCGGCCTGTTCACGCCGTTGTAAAACACGACGGCGTTTGCGACGGCGTGGACACTCTGCCTCCATTTTGGAGAATCCCGCCCCAAGATCCCACAAGTGATATTTATAATGTAATCTGTTTTAATGTTTATTGAGAGCAACTATTGGCCAGGGCTCAGGGGAGAACCCCAATCTAACCCCACCCTAATCTTCTACACAGTGATGCTTGGGTTGTGTACATCTGCTGGTGATCATCCCCCACAGTACACCAGGCTCGGCTGCACTGAAAGCCACAAACTGTTCAAATTGACGCTTTCCAGTGTGACTGTGGCCAGAAGTAATCATGCCTGTTATTCCAGTGCTGGCCACTAAGTGGCACCCCAAGCACTGCTTTGGAATTCCCATGTTGCCGTCTCAATTTCCTTCAGTACGTGGGCCACCAGAAATTGGCCTCAGTGCCCGGAGCTCAGGAATGGACATTGAGGGGAGGGAGGAGTTCCTGGTAACACCTCCTGGGAAGCACGCCCGTCCGAATATCCAGCAGGAGGGTCTGATTTCCAGAATGCCAGCGAAGAATGTCTGTCTGTCTTATCCAGCTGGCCTCTACAATGGGCACGGTGCCAGGATCGTGCCAAATGGCAATCCACCCCTTAGTGAGGGTGGGATTGAGGATTATTCCTTCTGGAGGGGGAGTGGGGGGGGAGGAATGAGAGGGCTGGGAAATTGAGCCTCACCTTCTATCGTTTAAATTTGAAACCAGCACCCCACTAACCGTGTCTATAACCAATCACAGAATTGCACAGAGCAGACGAGACCCTTCGGCCCATCGAGTCTGCACTGACACCTGACCTGCCTACCTAACCAACCCCATTTGCCAGCACTTGGCCCCGTAGCCTTGAATGTTAAGACGTGTCAAGTGCTCATCCAGGTAGGCTTACATTAACACTGCAATGAAGTTACTGTGAAAATCCCCTAGTCGCCACATTCCGGCGCCTGTTCGGGTACACGGAGGGAGAATTCAGAATTCTCAGCTGGTGCGGGAATTGAACCTGCGCTGCTGGCCTTGTTCTGCATCACAAACCAGCTGTCTAGCCCACTGAGCTAAACCAACCCTCATAGATGTGAGGCTATCTGCCTCTACCACCCTCCCAGGCAGTGCGTTCCAGACCGTCACCACCCTCTGGGTAAAAAGGTTTTTCCTCAAATTCCCCCTAAACCTCCTGCCCCTCAACTTGAACTTGTGTCCCCTCGTGACTGACCCTTCAACTAAGGGGATCAGCTGCTCCCTATCCACCCTGTCCATGCCCCTCACAATCGTGTCCACCTCAATCAGGTCACCCCCCCTCAGTCTTCTCTGCTCCAGCGAAAACAACCCGAGCCCATCCAAATCTCTCCGTAACGTAAATGTTCCATCCCAGGCAACATCCTGGTGAATCTCCTCTGTACCCCCTCCAGTGCAATCACATCCTTCCTATAATGCGGCAGCCAGAACTGCTCACAGTACTCTATACAACTCCAGCATCACCTCCCTGCTTCTGAAATCTATGCCTGGATTGATAAAGGCAAGTGTCCCATATTCCTTTCTCGGCCCCCTAGTCACCTGCTTTCCACCTTCAAAGATCTATGGACAAACACGCTGTGGTGAATGTGATTCACACCGGATTATAATCTGTATATACATGTGTCTGTATTGTAAGTGCAGTTGCACTACCTGTCCTCCAGGGGGAGTAGCTCTGGGAATGCTCGAGTTGTACGGGGCTTCTCCCTTGGCTCTGCCCAGAACTCCTCCCCTTGGAGCTGCTGTATAAAGATCAGTGCCACATGGTCAGACGGCCAGTTCACCGAAAGTTCAATGGCTAATAGGCTGGCTCTGTTGTGAGTATATTAAAACCGCAATTCTAATCCTACAAGCACGTGTCCG